>NC_056686.1:147549427-147861391 GCF_018350215.1 Panthera leo | reverse complement strand
AAGCCCAGTCCACACTGTAGATTCAGGAGCCACTATGTTTTTATTTCATTGTCTTGTTTTGCTTTTTTTGTCCCTCCACCCACAGCAAGAGATAATCAGAATATAATCAGAATATAGTGCAACACACACACACACACACACACAATCAGTAGTATTATCCAGTCCAGCCTCTTACCTTAAAGTCATAAATTTCAATCAGCAAGAACTAGTAATTACTGAGGCAGTCAAGGGCATATCAAATCATTCCTGTCTATACAGAGCTTAGAATCTCTATAACCAGTCAAGATGCTGGATTAAGAATGTCAAGAAAGCAAGAAAAGGGAATCTGATTGTTGGGGGCCTCGAGTGCTCAGGTAAATAGCCTAGTGCAATACTGAGCAGCAAGTGGCCGCTGGTAGTAGCGATGTTCTAGGAAAGTCAGCCAAGGATAAAACAAAAATAGAATGGAGGGAAAGAGAATACATTGGAAAGATTCTCATGATGCCCCCACTTCAGTAATTATGCCTCCTCACCCCCGTCCCAGGCCATGATCCTGATGAAGAGTAGTAAAAAGAGGGGTTTAATTGGATGAGCGTCCTCTGCTATGTCACGTGAATGATCATCTAGAGGAAAGGATGCTCACAGATTCCAGGGACGATCCCAAGCCAGGACAACAAGACAAGTTTCAGTGGAGGACAGGACAGGAAGGCGCTGGGGAGGAACGACACCTCAGGAGGGAGCACTGACAATTCAGATGAGGAAGGAGAAGGCTGAGTGTGGTACTGTGGCTCTATTCCTGCTGCCTGCCTAAGACAACGTTGTCTCAGCCTCACACTTACACATGCCTGGCTTCCAGAACAGATCCAGTGTTGCTACAAATCAGTAAGACCTCTCAGTATGAAAATCAGGAAAACACAGTACAAGGCCCTTCACCAAAGGTGAAGTCCAAGTGATAATGAACTTATGAAAAGTACCCAGCCTCGTCAGCAATCCAAGTAATTGAGAAATGGATACGCTCACACACACTGCTGGTTGGAGTAAAGATATCCACATCCCATCGCACAGCAACCCCACTTGCAGACACGTGCCTGGAGATGCCCTTCTAGGGCACTGAGAGATGTAGTGACAACAGCCACAAACTGAAAGCAGCTCACATGGCCATCAACAGTGGGGTGCATCGAAGTACGGTGCAGCCCAACAATGGAACACAGTACAGCAAGAACAACAAACGCCACACCACTGAAGGCAACACAAGGCACCAGTATCACAAACTTGTCATCAGTTCAAAGAAACAACACACAAAGGAACATGCACGGTGACTTGGTCATACGTAGCACACATACCCCACCGCAGCAGGGCACCTCCTTTTAGAGGGCAGCCTGGCTCCACTGCAGACCGCAGGGTCTGTGTCCCATTCTCCTGGGCACCTAAGGGAGTCAGGCCTAGGGGACCCAAGTGCTCACAAACCCTGCTTTCCACATGCACATCTCCATCCTTCTGTCCTCCTCAGACCCCTCTCGGGACAGACAACCACACCTACTCCACCTCCAGTCAGCCTGACCACAGTTCAACCCCAGGAGCCACATGTGCACAAGCATGTAAACCTGACACCTGGGCCTGATCTGCCTGTGAGAAGAACAGTTCTTCCAAGAAACAAAGAAGTCTCCTCGGACTGTTCCCGGGACACAGTGCAGTGGGGCCAGAGACTGTTCACACAGAGGTGCCACAGCTGCTCAGCAGATCACCTGAGTTTCCCATCCATCCCAGGGACCTGTGCCCTAGGAAAGTGAGGAAGATGGCAGGACTCATGAGCAAGTGAGTGAATGTGCCAGGCCGGGGCCCTAAAGATGTGAAGGTCAGGCTGTGGAAGGTGGTGTAGAAAGCAAGCCCTCTCCTTCTGGAAAGGCAGTGAGCGCTCACTTTGCTTCTGGCCCTAAGTCCCCTGAGGCAAGGAATGTGTCACCAGAGCAGCTTGTCACTGGGCAATCTTAATAATGCTTCCCTGTCATCATCTATCCAAAGAATTTCTTACAACTCTAAGAAGGGCCACAGTTAGCAGCTGCCATCTGCACTGCTGATTTTCTCAAGACAGAGACGAGGGTCTCGACTGCAGGTGCCATTCTTACCCGGGTTACCCTAAGAGGCTCACTGCCACTGACCATACATCTTAACTCGTACGGAATTTGTAAACAAACACCATAAAGAGAACAGTATTTGTATCAGTTTTATATACTGATGCCCTGGGGTGGAGGTGAGTGTTCCCATACCCAGAGTATCTGAAAACCAGTGGCCAAGGGGATCCTGTCTATACTATAGAGTCTAAACTAGCAGGCCCTGGCCCCAGCTGTCCCAGGCATGCCCAAGATAGTCCGTTCCCGCCATGGTGTTAACGTTAATGATTCCTAAATAACACAAGCTTTGGGGCACTTTTTAAGAGTGTTATCTGGATGGATCGGAACACGACCAATGAGCAGCTCAAGAGATGGAAGTTCCGGGCAGTGAGACACCTCTTGGACCTGCTGACCTCTGTAAGCCTCCTCCAATTAGGGATCTCCTCCTCTCCCCTCCTCTGGTCACAGCTGACCACTGCAAGGAAAGAATGAACGAAGGAACGAATGAATGAATAAATCCACACACACACTGCAGGCAGGGTCATGGCCAGCAGATATGCAGGACAGCCTGGGAAGGAACAAACTCAAGGCACTTCTGTTTGATGAGGTCCTGAAGCAGCAGGGCCTCACTAACATTCCATTATCTTCTATTTAGTAAACAAGTTTCATCTGTATTGTAAATGGGGCCTTTAAATCCGGATGTCTGGTGCAGCTGCTACTGAATTTTTGCAACAGCAGCACATCAGAAATGACAGCCCAGCACTAAAAATAGGGCCGTGTGTTTTATGGAGGCGCCAGAGAAGCCAGAAGTTGGAGCAGCTGATGAGCGGATGAGAGCGCCACCCCAGGCCTGGCGACAGAGCTGGATTCCCTTCTCTTCCTTTACAGCCAGACCTGCTGTGCATTTGGTGATTAACTTCCTTTTGAGATAAAGCACCTATATGCACAGGCTGAAAGAGCGTCACACAGTCTGCTCTGGCCTAACACCGCCCACGCTGTGCACATCAAGTCCTAATGAGGCGCTCTCCTTTTCAAGTGATGTAGGTCAATAGGACCTGTGTTTCCCTTTTTTACTCCTATGAATACTTTTGGCCTCATCACTCAAAACCCCTGAGGCTAGAGGGCACCTCAAGTTCCAGCAGCCACAGATTTAAGGACACCAGATTGAGAAACAAGCAAGACTGAAGAACAGTCAACCACATGCTGAAACAAACAAAATCAGGCAAGACTCTGCTCAGGAATTCCAACTATTCTGCTGAAAAGGCTGACCTCTGAGCTGACCACCAGACTCTAATGAGGGTCAGTGCACTCTGTGTGGCCAGAAGAAAAGAGGGGTGGGGGGAGACAGGAGGAGCGGGTGAGGCTCTGGCAGTGGGGAAATGCCTGTCTTCCGGCCAAAGAAATTCGGAGACGAAGGTGCGAAAAGACCTGGCACGAAATGGAGACTCTAAAATCAATGTGAGTGAACACATGGCACTTTTTATGACTCAAATTGGACACAATTTCTTTTACTTGCAAATTCCTTAACAAGATGGCACTTTTCTAATTAAATTCCCATGAAAGCATAGATCGTTTTTGGAAGATTCTGAATAATTGTACCTCAGCAATACTGTCCTGTCTTCAGAACAGGAGATTTGTCACAGCAGACATTCCTTTTAAGAAGACCCAGTTGACACCCAATATTACGAGCTTCCTGAAAACATCAGTTAGATCTGGTTCTTTGTAAAATGGATCATTTCCAGGAATCTTTTACATATTCAAGTTCTCTGGGCAAAGGTCTGATTTACAAACACTCAATTGTCAACTTGCCAGGAACGCAGTCATTCCACAAACAGGGCTGTTTATAACATTTTATGGCAGATCTGTCACTCAAATACACAGGCACAGGATGGCTGGCTTGAGGGTTTTAACAATGGATCATTATTCCCCTCCTCAGATGTTTCTGTCCCTAATTTAGAGACCTTGAGAGAAGGGTGACAGGTCAGTGCACACAGTGGCGGCTCCCACTTCCAGACATCGGCCTTTTCAGACACTCCTTACACATTGCCATGCCACCCTCCGAGGCCGGAGCGGAACACGTGAGCCCGACCGTCTGCACCTGCGAAGGGGCAGTCATGCTGGCCCAGATGGCTGACAGAGGGACATGGGCAGAGTGGCTCTGCTTTGCTTATATATTTATGTTTACTGGTGCAATTTATTTCCTAATATATTGACTTTTCCTGTCTGTCAGAAAAGTGAGTGGGGAAAAAAAAAAACCCAAAGTGCCAACATTTATAATAAGCAGCAGGATTCTCATAAATGTCATCTAGTTGCAATCAAGATGGGAACCATTAGATGTGCCACAGGCAGTGATGTTTGAACCTCAGCTGAAGGCTCTCTGGACAAACCCCACCCAACTGCAAAGGAGGAGAACAAAAGTAAAGAGTGTGCATGAAATGCTGGAAAATTCTCAGCTATTTTATCTAAGAGGTCAAATGTAATCAGGAATTTTATGATTTAAAAAAAAAAAATTCTTTGGGAATGGCAGCCTCTCTCCCTTGATTTCCAAAAACTGACTGGTTTAGAAGTTGTTATGGAGGAAGTTGACCCCTGCTGTGTTTGGCTTTGTTTTCTTCTGAGTATGGGCTGGGCTGGGCGGCCACCCTGAGGGCATCTGACAGGCTAGCCCCAAAGTTCTCTGCCTGAATGAAAGTAGCACTAAACCCCAAACAAAAGGCAGGCAACACCCCCTTATCCACCTGCTAGGAGTAGGGCTAAGATTTATAAAAGCCAAACCCCACAGCCTTGCTCTGTTAGGCATTTGCTTCCTTTGTTCAGGGGATGGGAAGGCTTCCCTTAGACAGAAAAACAACTTCCTACAGCTATAAATTCTTCATCTCCACAGGGACCAGGCAGTTACTTAATGTAATTCTCAACAACATAAAGAGTAAAATGAAACACAATAAAGAGTGATTACTCTTTACTCTTACATCTCGAGATCTCTTAGAGATTACTCTTTACTCTTACTCTATTACTTACTAAAAAATATCACTGCATTGAGGGATGAACCCCTCAAAAGTCTCTAGCACTCCCAGCCCTGAACAAAGCCCCGCTGGGTGGGCTCCGTGACCTTATGAACGGGAAGCCAGCACCACCCAGATGCTCAGAGAGTCTCCCAAGTAATGGCTGGGAACACCGTCCTAGGTCTGACCCTGCCTTAGTGTTCTCCATTTGGCAGAAGTCCCCCAGGAGGACCTGGGGGATGGAGGAAAGGATGGATGTTACCAAGCAACCGGCAACAACCGAGCATCACATGAAACGGTGACTCCCCATCACATCACGCCAGCTCCCAATGACCTACCTATGGAGGTTAAAACAAGGCAGGGGCCAAATCTAAGGAACCAGGACATTCCTGACGTGTGAAAAGTTCTGTAAAAACATGCTATCAATCTCTGTGTGATAATTAAAGACTAATTAAAGATGAAACATGAACCTCAAATTGCCAAGGAATTCATTACAGAAATAAAATTTATAATTGCCACTAAACAGGACTTCGCATGTAACCAAAAGTCATTGTTGTCCTTCGTTTCTGTAAAGTAACTGCAAACTAAGGTTCTATCACTTAAACATCCATTTCAATAATCTATCCAGACCAAATGTATAGTATAACTAAGTAACATTCAATAATTAATACTAATTTATCACAACCCTAGCAGCATACTGCATCTGTTGAACACTTAACAACTGCCAAGCTCTGGCTAAAATACTATGGGTGAATTTTTATTTAATCTTGATAAGAATCCTTTGAATTCAGTGACTGTCCATTTTATTGAGGTGAAGGAATTGAGTCACAAGAGTTACATGATTTTCCCCGAACCCACAGCCAATCAATATCATTCAGGAATTAAATCCAAACAGCTGAATGAATGAACCTGGATTCATGCTCTCAATCAAAACAGGAAAATCCTAACATATTTTAATATTATATCATGATACCTATAAAATGCTTTCTACACTGACACTTCATGGCCCTTTAAGTTCACAAATTCATTTAATATACAACTAACTTTTATGAGGTAAGTATTGCTCATCCTGGTTTTATAGATGAGGAAAATAAGGCCCAGAGAAGTTAATCAACTTGCCTAAGGTCACACAGTTAGTGGGAGGCAGAGGTAGGATTGAAGTTGGAGATCCTAACTCCTATGTTGTTGCCTCTGGGATGTTCCCCTGAAAAATATCCAACTAGGGGCACCAGGGTGGCCCAGATGGTTAAGTGTCTGACTCTTGATTTGGGCTCAGCTCATGATCCCGGCGTTGTGGGATCAAACCCTGCACTGGGCTCTGTGCTGTGCATGGAGCCTGCTTGGGATAGATACTCTTTCCCTCTCTCTCCACCCCTCCTTGCCCCTCCCACCACACCACACACTCGTGCATGCACACTCTCTTAAAAAATATATATGTGTCCAACTAATCAGACTATGAATGTTGTTTTAGATAAGAGTACCAGAAAACACTTTTCTTCTCCTGAAGAACTGTTAAGCCTTCTCCCACAGACAATAAGAATAATCTACAATGATTATGTTCCCTTCCAACTCTGGTCACATGGTATCCTAAGACCAAAACAGCTCAATCTAATGAACATTTAGGACACAGGAGCAGGAATATCTGTGCAAATTCTTGTGTCCTATTTCTGACATTATTTTTTCCCTATTCTTTTATGTATTATTTCAAATAAGTCTCTGCAAATCCTTTGAGGAATAATATGTACTATAAATAACAAATTCAATTTAGGAACAATTTCCTAAAACACGGACAACATAAATCACATTTCATACAGACTTTGTCCTAAAAAAAAATCAGAACACAGCTTTTCACAGCTGTCATTTCTAAAGTGTGATGAGAATGCTCACATTTTTGATAGACCCTCTTACACACCACGTTATTTAAAGCATATGTAATGTGTGGTTCTTCCTTCTCTCCTTAAAGGGCTGAGCATGCCCGAAGGAGGACAGTTACGTGCAGGACTCCATGCAAGGGGTCAGGGTTAAAGAGGCTATTTCCACAGATACACTCTATGCAAGTTCACATTCAGCCCAGAGGATGGAAGGAAGGAAGGATCCAAACACTTCAATAAGAATTTGAAAGAAACAATTATGATTTTTCTGAGGAAGTGCAGATGAACCATACATAGTTCTTCCAGGAGTGACTGAAATAACAAGCAACAGTGTTTGTAGGTAAAGGTGCTCTAAGCTACTTATATGTAGATGAGTACAAGTTTTTAATGCCAAAGGCATCTGTTGTCTTTTAAGGAACAGTAGGGAATTAACACAAGAAGGATGGACTCTATGCACAGCAAAAGCACCATGAACAGAGTTCCAGTAGGTAAGTGGCCAGGTTACCGGTTCATTTGCAGCGAGATGCACTCTGTGGGTTTTCAACTTGCCCCACTTCTTGCCCCCGCCCCACGCCAACCTGTCCTGCAGGGCAGGCACACACAAGTCAGCTGATCTCTGCTGTCTTGTCAGCAGAGAGGAATGGCTCTCCATAGCACACCTACGCCGGGGCAGCGAGGTGGGGATGGGTGGTGCAAACCTCAGCGGTCTGCCAGAACAGTAAAAAGACAGGGTGCAGACAAACCCAGCCCCCTTAGTTCTTACCCCCAAATCTGTCTCTACTTGAGGGTGACCCTCACGCCCATCTCCCTTCTTGCAGAGCCTGGGTTAGCCCCTCCTCCCTACATTCCCCCACTTTGTTCTTCCCCTTACAGGGTCCTAGGTTACCCCACCCCTTCTGCACCCCTTCCCCTTCCCTTCCAGGTCCTGAGCTACCCCCTCTCCCATATCCTCCAGGATCCTGTATTACCATCCTCATCCTGAGTTATCCCCTCCCTCACATCCTCTAGGGTCCTGGATTACCCCTCTGTCATGTTTTGAGGTCAAAGACAATCAAGAACTACTTTTGTTTGGATTGGCAAAACCTGGATTTCTACTCATCTTAGATACTTTCTTAAACACCAGTAGAAGAAGGGATGCCTTGACAAGGATTTTCCAACAACAGCACTGGTGAGATACAGAGGATCTCCAAAAATTGAATATCCTAGGATACAATAATAAGTCACTTTGCTTTCCTCAGCAGGATACGTTTAGCAAATTCCTTAACATAAAAGTTCTCCACATGCCCCAAAAAGCAATGGACAAATGCTTTTTCTTCCAGTCTCTCATCTGAAAATCTGTTCTGAGATGCCCATACATCTCAGAATGTAGTCTGAATGCCAAAGTCAATACTTACTGGAGTAAGTATTAAATTTGCTTTAAATTGTTACCATGTGATAGCCCTCCTCTCTCTAAAAAAGCAAAGTAAAATCTGACCAAAGGGTCATTTTTCAACCAACAATAAGTCATCCTGTTTCCTGGGGTGCATGCACCATATTCTGTGGCAGCCTTGAGTGTGATAGGCTCAGCCGTCCATGGCCTGGGTCCACCTGCAATTCAGAGCTGAAGGACACCCCACCTCCGGGAGGGTGGGCAGAACCACAGAGTGGGAAATTAAAGCAGTTCCATGGAGACAAGAGGGCAACATCAAGGATGCAATACGACTCATTACCCCGGCTGCACGGTCCAGTAAGGAAATTAGTGTGAGCACCACCCTCCTCCAAGATGGGCCTGGAAATGCTGCACCCCAGCTGACAGGAACAGGCCTCAGATTCAAGGTCCAGAGGCAGCGAGGTCCTACCCAGAATTCTGTCCAGAATTAAGAAAAATAGTGAACTTTGATTAATACACATGTAGAACTAAACTGCCCCCACCTGCTAGGAAAAGGGAGGGCCATGGAGCTGAATAATCTACTCAATTTACAGTGAAGTAGATTCTGCTCTTCTTAGAGAGGAAACTAAGGGGTTTTAAATAACTTTGACATTAAAAAACCATGGTATTTACAATGACTAAACTTCTTTAGGAAGTACTAACTAGCCAACTAAAGTATTTTGCCAACTGCAATAGCATGAGCAACATAAAAGACACTTTAGAGGAGGTATTTCAGCCAGACTTCTCACTCCCCCTGACAGAGCATCATCCCCTTGCAGAAATTAGGGCAGGGGAGCCCTGGGAGCAGTCAGCCCATGGGCATGACAGCATCCTGTCTGGGCATGAAGCCCAGGGCCCCAGGCCTGCTGACAGACCAGCCAGCGAGCAGTAAGAAGGACTTCCCAGGGAATAACAGTATGAGGACACAGCACATCTAGGGTGAGCAGTTGGGCTGGCAGTGCAGGGAGGGGGACATTAAGCATGGGCTGGCACAGGCCACTCTGTGCTATCAGCCATGCCCACACCACGTCTGGTTGTTAACAGCTATGTCCCCAAAGGTGCGATCCAGCACCCAACTACACCCTCAGCACACCTGCGGCACCAGTGACTCAGACAAGAGTTTCTAAGCCAGCCTGGAATCCAGCAGGACACGGTCTCTGCTATGACAGACACAAGGAAACCAGAAGATTAGTGCCTTATGAGCCACCAGGCTCCTTACCCCTCCCCACCCCAACAACAAAATTTCTCCCAAATTATTCTGCAAGGTTAATGTTACTTGCCCGAAGACTGTATGTTTTTTAAAAATTTTTTTAAATTTTTTTTTTTTTTTTTTGAGAAAGAGACAGAGAGAAAGAGAGAGAGAGACAGAGTGTGAGTGGGGGAGGGGCAGAGAGAATCCAAAGTAGGCTCCAGGCTCTGGCTGTTGGCACAGAGCCTGATGCGGGGCTTGAACCCACAAACCATAGCATCATGACCTGAGCCAAAGTTAGATGCTTAATGGACTGAACCGCTCAGGCACCCCTGGTTTTGTTTTCTTTAAACCCACTTGTTCACTCAGCCAACACCCATGTGACAAGCACCCAAAAGGCCAGTATCTAGTGGCTACCAGGTTTCAGGGCACAGAGTACATTTCCAACATCACAGGAGGTTTGGTTAGACAATACTAGATTAAATAGTTGCTGTTCACACAGGTAACCACAAGAGACAGAAAAATTTCTGCTCTCCTAAAGCCTACCATTTGGGAAAACCCACCTCTGACCAAACCAACATCAATAATCAAATTTATAAATGGTCAACTGTAAAGTGACCCAAAAGAGTCACGGCTGGGGAAGGCCCTGCTTACCAGACAGGCACATCTGCACATAAAATGGCAAATGCTAACATAGAAGAGCCTCTATCTCCCTATAAAGAATAAGAAATTCCGACCAGAAACACAGACAGTAGGCTCACAGACTTGAGAGTTGCCTGCAGCTTGGAAACACAGTTCCTCTGACAATTTGCAACAGCATGAGGTCACCAGTTAGGCATCTCTGATCATTTCAGTTTGGGCTAATCCACAACAAACATGGATATGGAAACAGTAACTTAGGCCGGGACTTCGTGGGAGCGATTACTTGTCATGGCTGAGGAATGCCTGAAACAGAGATAACACAAGCATCTGATGGGTTCTTGTCATCTTCCAGGCCGCCCTGGAAGCAGGGCCCTGAGATGGCCTGGCCACGCCTGGGAATGTCATGGAGCAAAGGGGCTCCACAGCCTGGAGGGCAGAGCTGTGGGTGGCCTCACGCGTCAGCAGCCCCCTCCTCGGTGGCTTGGTGCTTTCTGACAAGTCCTACCACTTCTTCCACCGGAGGGGAAGTGCTAAGAAGCTACCAGACTACACAGCAGTTTTCCAAGGGCTGGACCCTATAAATAGCAACCAGACAGGAAAAGCAAATGGCCCCAGATGCTGGTGAAAGGGAGACCTACATAAGTTAAGCTCTCTATTCTCTAAAACCAGTAGAGATATCCTTTAAGTTTTCTAAAAACTGTGGGTTTACTACAATAAACCTCCAAATTAAATATTGTTATTATTTTAGATGAGCATCTTTAAAATCTGTTATACTTTCTTGTCTCTTAAAACTCAAGATAGAAACCACGGGCACCTGGGTGTCTTGTCCCGTTAAGTGTCAGACTTTGGCTCAGGTCATGACCTCACGGTTTGTGGGTTCAAGCCCCACCTCGGGCTCTCTGCTGTTAGTGTGGAGACAGCTTTGGATCCTCTGTCTCCCTCTTTCTGCCCCCCCCCCCCACTCTCTCGCTCTCAAAAATAAAGATTAAAAAAAATAATAATGCTAAGATAGGAACCATCCTCTTCTGTGATGACATTTGAGGACTCTAGGTCATCAGCAGGGAGATGCTCAGGGTACAGAAGGCATAGGACTGTCCCTACTCCCACCAACCCCACAGGGACTGGCCTGAGTGACCAGGGGTCTCTATGGGTCTGTTGTTCCCTGTGTTCCCTCCTCTCTGGCTGTCAGCTGTCATCACCTGTCACCAGTGACATGCAACTTCTAGTCAGCAAAAGGCATAAAAATGACATTTTTGCAATATAAAGGAGATACACAGGGAGCACAAGGGTCTCTTCTGGCAGAAAAGTGGGGAAGGATTTTGTGCACAGATTTAGCCCTCCCACTTCTAGAACTGGCTGTGAGAGAAGGACAGGTAGCTGCATCTGCAAACAGGGGGGTGTCAGTGCACAGAAATAGAATGGGAAGGGGAGCCAAAAACAGACCAAGGAGACCCTCCCTGGTTACCCCATCAGCTGGTATTTTAAAGCCAAGCTGTTCAAACTAAATGTATACTCAACAGACCTGTATAAGCTTCTACAAGGGTTCAAAGAGAAATACTGAACCACTTTATTCATACGATGCTTCCAGTTTTTCTGTCATCTTCCCACACCCCTGACAGGCTCACTCACAGGATCCTGCCCCTGGGCTGTGGCTGGAGACAGACAAGCTTCACACTTGGTGCTTTAGACACAGAACACCACTGACGACACCCAGGAATAGGACCAAACAAAACCAGGAAGCAAAATAACTGCTTTTACTTCCGAGGGTCCCAGCAAAGAGAAACAGTGCACACAGTGGGGCAGTCCACACAGTCTGGGGACCTGCCTGGTTGCTGCTTGGTAAGAACAAGGAACAGGAGTGGACCCACACACTCATGCTATCGTTACCAGGGCCTTCTGTTCCAGAAGGCATTCGGGGTCAGGTACTGTAGACACTTCGTGGCCAATCCCAAACACAGACCACCTAATCTGGACACGTGCAGATGTGCCCTCATCTAAAATATCCTCTGCGAGATTCCAAAGTATTCTTTTGACAAGCACAGACCTGGAATTGGGAGGACCTGGGGTAGGAGACATTAATGGTCATTTTTGAAGGAACACAGGAGAAAGATACCAAGGAGAAAAATGGAGCAAAGGCAAGACTGGTTTTATTGACACACAGTCTACATACAGTCACAGGGTCCCCCTGAGCCTGAGAAACAGTGCTTAGCTTTTTCTTTGGTTTAAATTTAGTTTTAAAAAGTCTCTCAAACTTTTGGCTGATGAAATTTCCCCTAATGCCCGAGGAAGAGCGTGAGCTGCTTCTCAGGCTGCAGAGTGATCTGAGCGCGGGGCACCAGCCTTTGGAAGACACTGGCTGAAACATTACTCATCTTCTCATCAAGGCTGATGGGAGAGCTGTTGTTTCTCTTAGGGGTCTCCCCTCAGAGTCCCACGGGGGAGAGCAGAGCGGGGAGAATACTGAAATTCAGGACTGGTCATCAGAGACAAAACAATGTTCACACAGCACCCTCAAAGGCAGCCCTTCTCAGGAAAAAAAAAAAAAAGTCAACGTTAAAGATCACAGATTCCGTTTCTCCTAAGTGAGTGCCACATCGCCATCATGGGTACTTCTCACGTGTCCCATCCCCAAGTCAGGCCCTTTAGACAACGTTCTACAGACGTTCTCTTCTTGCCCTGAAGCCATGTCACCTCAAACACTTGTTTGAGAAAACAAGAAAAAAGAGTCCCAGTCTCATCCCAGAACTAAGGAACCAGAATTTCTAGATGCAAGTGAATCATGTCAGGCTGGGGGGTGTCTTATCACTGTGTACATTCATTTGGGCAAGACTGCCTTATCTCCTTTAGTCTTTGCCTCAATCCTAGAAAGCGGGTACTATTTACCTCATTTGACAAGGAGGCAAAGTAACTCGTCCAAAGTTATTTAACCAGGCAATTGAAGGGCAGGGATTCAGACGTTCTGGCTCAGCACAAAGCAGGGTCATGCACTGACCTGGTCTGTTACCCACAACACAATATGGAAGTGGATGGACACTTTTCTTTTGCCAAATTACAAAGCAACCTGTGCTATTTAAATGGGTGGAGGAAAGACTCTGTGGAATCAAGAGTATTTAATTTTAAATTATTTTATATATATATATATAAATAATATGTATATAAATATATATATATAAATAAATTTATTAATATTTAAATCTATGCACGTTGAGCCCAAGCATAATTGAACCCCATTTGGGGTCCTGCCCTCTCCTTGGAACCATGGCGCAGGCCACCCCCTCCCGACGTACCACAAACTAGCTTTATAAACCATGCACACGGCAGCAGCCTCAGAGAGAGGGCACCAGGAGGCTCTGAAGTGCAGGCCTGTACTTCCTGCTGGGGAACTCTGAGTATGAGTTACCTGATAAACTCGACACACTACCATTTGGCTTGTTAGGAATAATTGAGAAGCATTTGGAAATAATTCTATGCAGGCAGAAACAGAAGTCATACGCAGCCATCCTTGTTTTATTGTACTCATTTTATTGTACTTCTCATATACTGTGTTTTTTTACAGATTGAAAGTCTGTGGCAACCCTGAGGTGAGAAAGGTTTGTTTTCATAGCAGTTGCTTAACTTGTGTCTCTGTGTCATGTTTTGGTAATTCTTGCAATATTTCAACTTTTTCATGATTATATTTGTTATGGTGACCTGGGATCAATGATTATGACTCCCTAAAACCTTAGAGGACAGGTTTTTTTTTTGCATAAAGTATTAAAAAAAATTTTTTTAATGTTGATTTTTGAGAGAAAGAAACAGAGTATGAGTGGGGGAAGGGCAGAGAGAGAGGGAAACACAGAGTCTGAAGCAGGCTCCAGGCTCCGAGCTGTCAGCACACAGCCTGACACGGGGCTCGAACCCACAAACCAGGAGATCATGACCTAAGCTGAAGTTGGATGCTAAACCGATGGAGCCAGCCAGGCGCCCCTCAAAAAATATTTTTAAATTAAGGTCTGTACATTTTTTTTACGACTTAATGCTACTACACACTTAGCAGACTACAGTCTAGTGTGAATATAACATTTTATGGACTCGGAAACCAAAAAACTCATTTGACATGCTTTATTGTGATATTTGCTTTATTGTGGTGGTCTGGAGCCAAACCTGCAATGTCTCCGAGGTATGCCTGTACACTAGGCGTGCGCATGCACACACACACACACACACACACACACACACACACACACACGACACAGCCCAGAAATGCATTTAGCACTCTTGGTTACATCTATTAAACAACAACTCATAACTTAAAGTCTTATATTTTGAATACCAATTCGGTCAAATGGAAAATTTCAAAGCAGCGTTAGCTGTGTTAATCTGACAAATAACCAACTCAGATCTTCATTATGATGCACTCACCTGGGGCTCCCCTCCCACACTTCAGTTAAATACATATATCCACGCCAGCGAAAAGGGACCTGGCAGCTTGTATTCAGGAGTTGAGAGAGGCCCCGCAAGGCTGGAGTCCTGCTCTCATTCTATAAGGCAGGCTGCAGCCTTCCTTGCTGAGCAACTTTGACTCATCTGAATGTGAGGCTCCTGTCCTGCTCATAGTGCATTGTTCATAGGAAGACCACGTCAGGGAGGATACAGAAGACTCCACAAAGCGGAAACTACCATCTTATTTAGGTACTTCTAACAGAGATTCATCAGAAGTGCAAGAACTAATAGTCAAATTCAAAACTATTCTGATTTGCTTCAAAAAAAGTTTTACCATATTTGGGAAGTTTTAAAAGCTCTAAACATCAAATGCCTTGTGATAAAATAAGAATAGGACTAACATGTATCTCAAGTAATTCTTAAGATAACTTAGGCCAAAATGGGGGCTAAAACATCAAGAAAGCTGGCCCAGACTACAAGCAGTGGAACCATAATTACCTGTTTCTCCCCACAGCGTGTCGGTGCCATTGACGTCTACCTCATGTTCCTTCTCCAGTCCCAGCAAGCACTGGACCACCTGTCAGAAGTGGCGAGGTGATTTAATGAGTTCTCACAGCCATATGTGCTTATTATATCCCATGCATCAAAGGAGAAAGTGTGTTGTTTTTTTAACCATAATTATCTCATGCTACACAAGGAGACAAAATATAATGAAAACTGTTTTCAAGCATAATTCATATGCTATTCACATTTTCACTTTGAGAAGAATAAAAAAACCTCAGTGAATTTCAGCAACATTGTTCAGGATTACTAGGTACTCAGAATTCTAATGAATTCCAACATGACCCAAATATGCCAGCCTAATCAACAAAGGACACGGGAGATCATACAAAGTGCAGTTTCTGCATAAATCGCAGGAAGATGGTGAATCCGTTTTTTCACAAAGATGCAAAACAAAGCAATATATACCTTTTCAATAAAATAAAATAAATAGTATTGTCCAGAAGATTTTTCTACTGACAGCATCATTCTTCTTTTCCCTAGTTCTTTTCCCTTCTTCCCCATCAAAAAGAGCTTGAGATCACAAGTATGGAGGCAAGAGTGCTGGCTCGTGGGGAAAGAACACTATGTGAGCCCGGAGCCAGCATCCACCCTATGCAACAGCAGCAACAGGAGAGCATAATGAAGCCATTTCCCAGTCTCCCAATCCATACCCTATGGGTAAACTGCATAATAGCCCCAAGTATGATCACATCGTCATCCCCAAAAGCTGTGAATGTTACCTTATAGGACAAGAGGGAATCTGCAGGTGTGATTACGAATCTTGAAATGAGATGATTATCCTGAATTACCCATGTGTTCATCTCATATACACCTGACATAATCACAACTGTCTTCAAACGAGGGACAAGAGGAATCAAGGTCAGAGGAAGAGATGGAATGACAGAAGCATAGGTTAAAGTGACGCACTTTGAGGGGCGTCTAGGTGGCTCAGTCGGTTAAGTGTCTGACTTTAGCTCAGGTCATGATCTCACAGTTTGTGGGTTCGAGCCCCACGCCGGACTCTGTACTGACAGCCGAGCCTGGAGCCTGCTTCGGATTCTGTGTCTCCCTCTCTCTCTGCCCCTCCTCCACTCACACTCTGTGTGTCTCTCTCGAAAATAAATAAATGTGAAAAAAAATTTTTAAGGTGACGCACTCTGAACATAGAGGAAGGGCCATGAGCTAAGGAATACAAGGCTTCTAGAAGCTCTAAAAAAAACAAGGAAACATTCTCCTATAGAGCTTCCAGAAGGAACACTGGCTTTTGGACATGTTAATTTTAGCCTTCTGGCCTCCAGAACTGTAAGAAAATAGATGAATGTTGTTTGAGCCACTGGAGTTTGTGGTCACTTGTTATAACAGCATTAGCAAATGCATACACCCTTCAAGGCTTCTGGTGAACAAGCCCTGCCCTTTTCTAGGAGACAGTTACTGGCCCTGCTGAGGCTGCTTTGGCACAGCATTCCTCCCAGCCAGCTTTGAAACAGGTTGAGTTTAACAGGAGTTGAGAAAAAGGTCACATATGAATGTGGCATTCACTGTCCTCCCTGTGATGATTTTTCACACTTTGCGTTCCCATGCAGATTTAGGGAGCACTTTAAAAAAGGAAAAACATCTCCATTTGCTTATTTGTGTATTTAACATGCTCTCTGTATATGAGTATTTAAAAAACACATTTATAGTTCTTTTTTAAAGAAACAATAAACCTATTACACAGTAACATTTAACATACTGTTATGAAATATGTATTTTTTTAAGTGAAATTACTATTTTTTCCAAAACTAAAACATATAGGGAGGTTGGCTGGCATTGTTTCCTATTTTTATAAATCTCTTTTATGCCTGTCTTAAGAGAAGACAGCTGCATTCTCTTATGTTTCTGCAATTAACTTGTTGCAGTATATTGTATTGGCTTAAATATTGTATATGTGTACTTTTAATGTTTTAAATGCCAAATTTAAGCCAGCTTTCAGTATGTATGTATACATGCACGTGTGTGTGTGTGTGTGTGCGTGTGTGTGTCCGTGTCTGCCCTTGTGTTTTAAATGCCAAAAAGTCAGCCAGCTGGCTCTGTACCCAAATTCACTATAAATCATTGTGGGTTCCAATCTTACCAAATACTGGCAACTCTAATTGCTTGAAGATAATACAGAGTAAGAAACAGGTGGAAGAGAACAGGTAAAAATGTTATTAAATCCTCAGACACATGGGTCAGGAGATTACAATTAAATCCTCAAACTAAGGGGACGCCTGCGTGGCTCAGTCGGTTAAGCTTCTGTCTCTTGATGTCAGCTCCGATCAGAAGATCCGGGTTCATGAGACAGAACCTGGTGAGGGGCTCTGTGCTATCAGCACTGCTTGGGATTCTTTCTCTCCCTCTCTCTGTGCCCCTCCCTCGTTCGCTCTCTCTCAAAATAAATAAACTTTAAAAAAAAGAAACTTAAAAAAAAATCCTCAAACTGAGAAATACTGACATCTACCAAAAATATGTGCTCTATTTAGCTACTGCAAGAAGCTTTCCTTCAGCACAGGAACTGTGAATGACAAGCATTCTTACATGCTACCAGAACTTTGAAGTCCTATTTTTAAAAATCCTTCAAATACTCAAGAACAATTTTAGCATTAGTATTCCACATGATTATTTTTAAAAGATCACAAGGACAAAAGAATGAATCAAAGAGAAAAAAGTGCAAGACAGCTGAGCTGGAGGGTAAACGTGGAACAGAGGAGAAACTGGGATACTGCCAAGAGAGAGCCCGCCCTCCCCCCCACCAACTGCAGGAGTCCACATGCGCACCAAGACCCTGGACACCGAATTATCTCACACAAAGGGTGGGATGTCAACAGAAGACCTAGACACGTGGTCAAACCAACTTCCATTTCTTGAAATCCTCCTTTTCTTTCATTCCTTAAGTGCATCATGGGCTAGCAACTAAGATAACTAAAAAAAAGCACCTGAGGGGCACCTGGGTGGCTCAGCAGGTTAAACGTGGGACTTCGGCTCAGGTCATGATCTCGTGGTTCATGAGTTCGAGACCTGTGTCGGGGTCTGTGCTGACAGCTCAGAGCTTGGAGCCTGCTTCAGATTCTGTGGTTCCGTCTCTCTCTGCCCCTCCCCCGCTCGTGCGTGCGTGAGCGTGTGTGTGTGCGTGTGTGTGTGCGCGCGCGTGCACGCACTCTATCTCAAAAATAAATAAACATAAAAAAAATTTTTTTAAAGACAAAGCACCCAACCCATATTGGGCTGTGGCTTCCAATTTCCCAGGAGTGTCCTCTCAGCGCCAACTCACCGAGCTGTGGCCCATGCTGGCGGCTGCTGTCAGCGCCTGCTGCAGGGCTTGGCTCTTCCTCAGTGCACCTGGCTGGGGAGGGCCTGCTGACCACTCACAGGTCAGCAGGTACCGGAGAATGTCACCATGGCCCCTCAGTGCGCTGTGCACCAGTGCGCACTGGCCTTTCTTATCCAAGTGGTCCACCTGGAGGGCAAGAGAAGGTCATGGTTTAGTATCACATCCCAAATGAAGTGCGCAACAAATCCAGTATCACTGCAGATGCTTGGTGGGGGGTGGGGGTGGGGTGTTCACATTCCAATGCAACTTTCTCTAGTGCACCAAATATCCATCTGAATTACTTCCTTGTAGTGAATGAGCCCTAAGGCCAAGGGAACCCTTTGTAGATCCAGCAAACACAAGGCACCCTCAATTCCTGTCTCTTTAGCAAAGGACTTAAAGCTCCAAGTTCTCTGGGAAACATGTGTGGGGACACAGACCAAAGCCTCAGCCAAAGCTCTGTGCTTCCCAACGCTGCTGGTGAGTAGAACACTCTAAATCTGCTGTGACAAGCTAGGATTTGGGGAGAATAAAGCAGTTCTTTAGTCATTGAAATAGGGGAGCCAGCAAAAGGCAGGGATCTGGAAAATCTAGCTATAACCAAGAAAGGGCAGGAAGGGACTCTGAAGGCCTTCTAACTGGGGAAGGAGGCCATGCACAGTCAGGTGACCTAGGACATGTCAGCATGTAAAGTGGGGCCTCAAAGCCAGGAAGGCCAGCTGGCCACAAAGTTAGTGTCTAAGGGCTGCTTACCTCTAAAGGTCCAAGCAGCAACAATGGGTCATTCCCTGTCTAACCCCAGGAATACTGGACTGGAAGAGGAGCTCAGGGTCCACCCTCACCTCACTTGCAAATTCTGGTGATACTCTGCACCCTCACCCAGAAGCTTTGCAGGAGACACCTGCATGACACCCAGCCTCCTCCTACAGAGCTTTTAGCGGTGATGGGAGGGGGCCTGCTAGCCTCCACAGAAAGCTAAGCCACCATTTAGATGTAGAAATGAAGGCATGGAGATGTGCACTAAGGCACCCGCCGGGAAGGCTTAATTGCAACATTCCCCTTCTTCCATGAGCTGAAGTCCCTTTACCCCAAATATTGTATTTTTGAGGGAAAAATTAAAAGGCTCTCATAGTTTCTATAAACCTAATTAATGTCTTCCTGTTGAAATTTAAATATCCTAATTAACTATAAAGACAAATACCAGCGATTTATTTCTATTTTTATTCAAAAGCACATCCCCTCTCTCCCAAAGAAATGCTTACAGCAAACCTAAAGAGAGTTTACTGTGAGCTTGGCACTGTTCTCATTTAATCTCTCAACATTAATGGTCCTAGAGTAACTTGTTTAATAATATAGTTACATTTATTTAATGCTCAGACAACAGCCCTGTGGTAGATACTGTTGTCATAATCATTTTACAGATGAGAAGCCTGAGGCACAGACTGGACAGTGTGCCCAGCATCCTAGCTGGCAGGTGGAGAAATGAGGATTGTGGGCTGTCCAGCTCCTGCAGCCATATGCTCAAGTACATGGCTTCTAAGACCCATGGAACTCATTTTATTGTTAAAAAAAAAAAAAAAAGACATGAAATGAAATAGGATAGGGTCTTTTAAACCAATCTAGTGCTCTGTTAAAATCTGTGATTGATGGAGTTCTAGGTCACCATTTCCAGGCTTTTGAAAGGATGACCTCTACTCATGCTGCTATTGGCCTAGGGTCTCCTTGGTGTCCTGCCTCCCCATGGGTAGTATTAAGGAGAGTTAAGAGCTTATGAGCAAAACACATGACGCCTCCTCTCCAAGGCCGCACACCTGACCACCAACATCAGGCACCATCACGCCCTGACCGAAGCAGGCAGCTCACTCTTTCTGTTTAGGTGGCAATTTCTATTAGTTGCAATTCGACAAAGCAGAGACAAAAGGGAGGCTGGCCCAGCTGATGACAATTCTAACAAGGCTATGAAGACATCCTCCCCCTCTCCCCACTGGGGAATGCTACCAGCTTACCCTCGCCCCCTTCTTGGCCAGCAGACAGACCAGCTTCATATGGCCAGCAGCTGCAGCATAGCAGAGGGCGGTCATGCCGTTCTCTGACATTCCCTCCAGGCAGGCGCCAAATTCCAGGAGCAGAGTGACCACTTCCTCATGGCCAAGGTGAGACTGGACGCACAGGATTGGGGCATTATTTAACACTTCTGTTCTGTAGTTCACGTTGGCCCCTCCCAAAATCAGGAGACGGCTGACCTGTTGAATAATATCCCCCAACAAGATGAATTCTCACATAAACGTCAGTCACAACAGCATTTGGGGAGACGGGCAGTATCCTCATTCTAATCCAGGAGTTCCAAAACTAGAGTGTGCAACAGTACTATCTGCGAATGCACTGAAAATGCACATTCTTCATAGTGGAAAGCTAAAAGGGCAGCTGCTTGGAAAACAGTGTGGAGGTTCTTCAAGATCTAGCAATCCCATTTCTGGGAATATATCCAATGGAAATGAAATCAGGATCTCGAAGAGATACCTGCACCCCCATGTTCACTGCAGCACTATTCACAATACCCAAAAGATGGAAACAAACTAAAATGTCTCTCGACCCATGAATAGAGAAGCAGAAGCGGTATGCACATATACAATGGAGTATTATCCAGCCTTTAAAAGGGAGGAAATCCTGTCACATGCTGCAACATGGATGAGCCTTGAGGACATTAAGCTAAATTAAAAAAGCCAGTCACAAAAAGACAAATGTAAGATACCCCTTACATGAGGTACATAGAGAAGTGAAATTCAGAGAGACGAGCGGAATCGTGGTTACCAGAGGATGAGGGAAGGTGAAAAGGTTTTCTTTAACGAGGGTAGTGTTTTACTTTTATGAGAGGAAAAAGTTCTGGAGAGCTATTGCACAATAATGTGAATATATTTAACGCTACTGAATTCCGCACTTAAAAATAGTTAAGATGATAGGTGGCTGGTTGGCTTAGTCGGTTAAGCATCCGACTTTGGCTCAGGTCATGATCTCATGGTCCGTGAGTTCGAGCTCCCGCGCATTGGGCTCTGTGCTGACAGCTTAGAGCCTGGAGCCTGCTTCAGATTCTGTGTCTCTGTCTCTTTGCCCCTCCCCTACTCGCACTCTATCTCTCTCAAAAATAAATAAATAAATGTTAAGAAATTTTTTTAAATAGTTAAGATGGTCAATTTTATGTTTTTTTTTTTAAACCAAAATTAAAAATTTTAAACACCCTGAAAAAAAAACCTTAAAATGCACATTCTCCAGCTCCACTTTCAGATTTCTGATTCAGCGGGTCTGGAGTGAGGCCTGAGACTGCTTTTTAATAGTTCCCTGATGATACGGATACTGTTGGTCAGTGGACCACACTTTGAAAAATCACTGTTTAAATAAAAATAGAAAATTCATTTTTTATGGCAATGAAATAATCACAGGATTAAATAATTAACAGTGAGCTAACAAAGACAAAAGTAAATGCAAATACTCTTTTTTTACAGGACATGTTCCTACAAGAAAAAGTAGAACACGTTAAAATGTTCCTGTGCCTCTGGGATTGTCAGCAGCACAAGACTCCCAGAAAATAATCTGTTTTTTCTGCTGATTACCACATCCACCACCCACTAAACTTGCTGTGTGATTTTCAGAAAATTACTCAGTCTCTCTGTGCTTCAGGTACCTCCTAAGAAAACCCAGCGGAATGCCATCCCATGCTACCCAATAGGTACTCTTGGTAACAACGTTGGAAGGTGTACTTTTAGTACTTCCTTGCCGACCACCTTACAAGACTTTACCTGGAAGGTATGTGCTTAGAGGCAGAACTTTCCTAAAGATGTCTGTCGTTAATTAATACTTCGTCTGCTTCTTGGAAAAAAACATTTCCTTTGTCAGTGTAATGCTGCTGGTATTTTTACCACTTAACCCCCAATCGGTTTGTGGCTCTTCCCCCAGCCCACAGTTCTTAACCCTGCTGCACACAGAAACCACCTGGGAGCTTGAAAGTTTCCAGTGCTGGAGCCCCACCCTTGGAGATTCTGACTTGGCCATGGTACCAAGAGCTCCCAAGTGACTGCCGTTGGCAGCCAGGGCTGTAAACACATCAGGTGATAAATGCAGCTACAAAGCATGGGCTTGCTCGGAGCCAGGCACCCTCCAGCTGTGTGATTTGGGGCACGCTTCAACTGCCCTCGGCCTCAGTTCCCTCATCTGAAAAATGGAGATAACAGTTTCACTTCACTGAGCTGTTGTGAAGATTAAAAATGAACATGCCACACACACATACATAGCACTTAGCACAGCCCTCAGCATCTCGTAAGTGTTAAATAAATATTGTCATGGTCACAGTCATCTTTTGTAAAATCTTCAGAAGGGACAAGACCCCAGGCCCCTGACAAGCACAGTAGGGAGCTCTGCCCCGGTGTCTGGCAACCCAGGTCTCCCTACCACCTTCCCCTGCCCCTGCTATCACTAGCACAGAGCAGCAGGGAGATCTCCCACTTATTTGAGGGGAGACATAGGCAGCTCCTGTTAACAGCCACCAAATGGCACATCCAGAAGTTCTCAGGTACCTACAGCAAAGTCTCAGCTCCCTGAAAGTAGGTAAAACCTAATAAGAACAACTCCCTTGACTGTTGTGAAAAAGAAAACCACAAGCCCAAAATGGTGTTACTTGGGCCAGGCCCGGTCACCAAACTGGGGCTTTTAATACCTAACCTGACTGCAGTTGCAACCTCTTCCAAAGATAAGTCTTAGTCTATCAATAGGGGATTTTCTGGTCAGCACCAAAGAGTTAATTTGTCACAGGGCCCTTCTCTACCCACCAAAAGAGAATGTGCATAGTAAGACCCTCTGCCCTTTCCCCTCAGGGAGGGTGATCTTGTCTGGAATAATCCTTTCCTTACTTCTGCTTATAACTTTCTTGCCCCACCCTCCTTCCTATAAAGAGCTTCCATTTTGGGGGTGCCTTGGTGGCTCAGTCAGTTAAGCATCCCACTCTTGATTTCGGCTCAGGTCATGATCTCACGGTTCTGGAGTTCGAGCCAGCCCTGTGTGGGGCTCTGCGCTGGCAATGTGGAGCATGCCTGGGATTCTCTCTCTCTCTGCCCCTCTCCATCCCCTCAAAATAATAAGCTTAAAAAAAAACAACAAAAAAAACCCTTCCATTTTGTACAACTCCTGAGGGTGCCCCTCTACTTGCTAGGGGGGATGGTGCCCAATTCATGAATCCCTTAATAAAGCCAATTAGATCTTCAAACTTACTCTGCTGTATTTTGTTTTTTAATACCATGCAGAAGATGCCAAGTGTTTTTCCAAAAGTGTTAACATCTCAATGAGGTTTCTGATCACTCTAGGAGACAGGCTCTTTTGTGACCTCCATTTGGCAGGTGAGAATACAGAAGCTCAGAGGGGTAAAGCACAGATTAGCTCTGGGCACAAAGCTAATTACTGTTACAGCCCAGCGGCTGCAGCAGCTCTAGCTAACATTGCTCTGCCTTAAAGGAAGGGGTTAATGGTTCATCCCGTACATTTATTCCTAACCACATGGAAATTTCCTGATTATCACCACCGCATAAGCTCTCCCTGGATAACATTTGGAAATGGCAATGTTATCTATAAACTTCTGGGTTTAATGAATGCAAGAAAATTTAAAAAAGGGGGTCCAGGGAGACAGGCGAAGCAATGTAATCACGAAAACAGAAGCGACACTGGAGTCTCAGTTTTCCAAGCATACTGGAGGTTCATAGCAACACAACCGTTTCAAATGTGTATCGCCTATCATGTAGAATATGACCGGATCCTTTCCACCAAGGGAAGTCAGGCCAAAGTCCACGCCTAGTTCCTGTCTTCTCCCCTCCCTGCCTTTGGCTGAGAGAAAAATTCTCCCGAGTCCACAGCCTTGGGAAGGACGCCCACGGCCGGCATGCACTCCGATGGTACAGTGTGAACAAAACAACCCGCTGGGTGGGAGCCTAGAGGCACTGGCAGCAAAGACCCTAGTGGGCCGGCATGACCCTGGCCTGGTGAGGGGAGACGACAGTGTTAGAAATCACTGGCGTGCCAGTAAAATTAAAATTCATCTACCAAAGTCATCATTCTGGAGCAAGTCACTTTAATTTACCAAAGTGGCAAACTGCAATTGCTCAAAATGACATTCATTCCTGTATGACAACATTTAATACTCTCTAAAAAAAGTTCCCTAATTGCATGCATAATTTTAAATTACTGTAATTTGTTCAAGATTCTGTGAAAACCTTTTTTTTTTCCTTGAAAGATAAAAGAAACAGAAGGATAATGGAACGCCTTAAAATTCTATAACCAAGTTATAGAATTTTGAGCACAGTGTAGAAGCAGATGACACTGGAGTTCTATAAAACAAAGTAAAGACAAATAACTCTTAGAATTGAAAGTATGTTAAAAGTAAAGTCTATGATCTCAGGAGGGTCAAGCTCATTACATTCTTATGCTGTACCTTTTAATTTACTGTCTTAAAAACATTTGTATTTAAAAACCCTGTATTTGACAGGGTATAACGCTTTCCATTTACTTTCCTCCACTTTAAAAGAGGAACTTCTGGGCCCATAATGCACTGGTGAAAACAGATATTGCCGCATTTTTATTATTTCTTTCTTCCTCAACATTATAGAATTTTATTAATTATGGAGAATTCAAAAGATATACTTTTAGCTGAGAGGAAAGATGAAACCATGTTATTGTAGTAACCTCAACTCTCATTTCTATAAAATCTAAGTAAAACAAAAACTCTTAATATGACTTCTTCACTATGATCAACCCTGTCATCAGCAGGAGAAGTTCTTCTTAACTACTAAAACCAGCTTCTCTGTAAAACATGCATATGGGTTCAGCCTGGACACAGCACTCACACCGAAAAGTCTGGAAACTGGGGGAGTGGGACAAAGCACAGGGTTCTTATGAGTGGCTCTCCACTGCTGCTTTGCTGCGAGGTGCCCCGCCAAGAGGGGAGTCAGGCTGAAATCCATTAAGCCTAGGACCCTAACAGTGGGCTGAGTCTGCCCGCAGAAGGCTGTGCTTTTATCCTTGCAAAAACCCCGTCTGCATCCATGGGGGAGCAGTGGCCTTTCTCCAACCAGCACCAAGGCCCTGCATGGAGCACCAGGGCTCTAGGGGAGCTGCTCCAAAGTCGGGGGACTCCCATATCCTTTATGACATAGGGGCTCCTCTGTGTGCTCATTCTACCCTCTCTACCAGGAAGCCAGAGGAGAGAGAAAGGAAGCAGAACTACGTCTACCAAGGAAGCGCTCTGCAAGGTCCACACTCCCAGACACACAGCTGAGTGGCAGGTGCTGAGGATGGGGTGTGCATACAGTGGGGGAGAAGAGGTGCAGGAGTCCCCCAAGGGCACTCTTTCCAGGTGGGTCTGATGAACTGAAGTGAGGAATAGGGAAGAGAGATGCCCAGAAACCTCCAGGGCTTCGAAAGTCCTTCCCTGTATGACCACTTGCTTATACTCACCCTTGATGCTGCTGAGCAGGCAACAGGTATGATTGTGTTCATGGAGGTGTTGGAAGGGGAGGACCTGGCTCCTTGGGAAACTGCCTCAGAGGTTCTGTATGCAGCAGGGCACGTCAGGGCCTGGGCCTGAAAGGCCTGGAGTCCAGCTGACATATCGAGTGGAAGGCACTTGTGATCTTTTTACTACATTGCATTGGACAGGATGGTTGTATGCTGCTGGAACATAAACCAGTAATTCCCACAATCTTTGTGGGAGTTAACCCTCCTGTGTTGCCTTAAAAGACACTTGGCCTTCATGTGTTTTAGATTCTCAGACTTGCTTAAAGGAGGAAGGAAAATTGACTCTAAAAAGCACAGCAGTGCACTGTGACATGACAGCCACTGATCAGGAGGGAAGAAGCTCCCGGCCCAGTAGCAGGTCGACCCCCCTTACACTTTCCACAGTCATAAATGCACACGCACACACAACCTTTAGTTAACACATTTTCTCTGTGCAACCATCGCTTTGTTGTCACTCATCACTGCTTAATTTCCTATGAACCATAAAGAGATAGTCCAGATTAGAGACCCAGGACAGTTTAAAAATCAATTTTCCCTAGAAATCTCCCTTTGACCTTTGGTTTCCTTTGTGAATTGCTTCCTTATCACATCCTCTCTTAGACAGTCCCCACGTGCTCACATGGCAGCCCACGTTTCCCTGCCCAGGAAAAAGCTAAACTTCTACAAGAAAACCAGTAATAGGGCATTCAAGCCTGTGCGATTTATATCGGGGGGAAAAGCATCATTAGAAGCTCCACCAGCTCCTGTGGCTGCCACATGGTACAGGGGACAGCAGGGCTGCTGGAGGAAAGGTGGTGGGGGCTGGGGCCCCAGCTTTCCGGGCACAGGGTGGCTCACCTTCACATTGGGGGTGTAGAGATTCCTGAGAGAGGCGAGGGCGGCAGAGAGGCCCTCGGTGCTGTACCCGATCCACAGGGCTTGGAGGTGGCTTGAGGAGATTCCTGTCTTCTTACTGAGGCCCTGAAAGTAATCAGAGATAAGTGGGCCTCATCCTCTCCTTTCCCAGCTGTGTCAGGCTGAAAGGGGTAGGCCCGGGAGGGTGCAGACCTGCACTAACTCAGGGAAATGCCGAGGCACAGAGAACGCTGGACATGTAAGCCGTCCTTCCCACCCTAAAATCAAGAATCAAGGAACTAGCCCACCCTTGCTACATACACGATGCCTGAGGAAAGACATGGCAATGAAGACCAAGTTTCTTCTTATAGAAGTTCTCCAGTCAAAGGAAGAATAAAATTTGGAATATCACCATCCTGTAACCCTTAATGTAGAGTCCAGGCAAACATCAGTAGTGACTGATAATACCCCACTAAGAGAAGCTAGCATGAATTCCTTACCTCCTGATGGAAGAAAAACCCTACAGACGTATAAAGAGTTAAGTATAACTCTAAAGTAATTGTGACACCCTGCAAAAACAAAACAAAACAAAAACAAGCAACAACCAAACCCGAACCTGATTAAGCCTCTAGATACAACTAGCAAATGACATGGGGCGCCTAGGTGGCTCAGTTGGTTAAGCATCAACTCTTGATTTCAGTTCAGGTCATGATCTCGAGGTTCACAGAGCCTGCTTGGGATTCTCTCTCTCTGCCCCTCCCCAACCTGCACTCACTCTCACTCTCTCTCTCTCTCAAAAGAAATAAACTCCAAAACAAACAACTAGCAAATGACAGGAAATCCAGAGGAAAGAGAACCATGTTAAACTAGACCATGAAAAATAAGACCGCGATCAGAAAATCCAGGCTGTATGGAACTACACAGGTCACGTAGCTCACGTTCTTCAGCAACTAAATAACCGAGAAACAAGGGAACGAAACAAATGGAAACTTTAGGTGAAGAGGAACTTTTCAAAACAGATGTTAAGGGGGAAAAAAATGGGGCTCATGGAAGGCTCTGAGAGGGTTGATAAAGCTGTTGAAAATCTCCAAAACCAAACACTCAAAATGACAACAAAACTCTTCTTCAAGGTGGCGCGTCTCACCTTGAAAATGTGTGCCTTCAGGATGTGATGGCCAAGCTCCATGGTTTGCTGGCGATTCAGCTTGCCCTCTTGTCGAGAGAACATGAATGCCAGGAGAGCGTGCCCATTCCTGGAACAAGAAACACAAAGCTTAGGAACAAAAGACTCCATTCCACGAACTGTAGGCTCTCAGGTGTGAACATCTCCACACGACTCTGGACTATTCTCCTGGTGCTTCAGCATCGCCAAACAAAATGGGTCAAAAGTTGCCTCTTTATAAAAGATGGCCAATGCTATTTATTCTTCAAGTCATTTTAGGGCTTTCTCTGGATTCCCCTATCTCTGTGGAGTGACCCAGAAAGAAGCTCTAGGACAAGGCAGGTCTTTACCTTTGGAACCATCCACTCTCTGTCCCTCATCCATCATTCTTCACCTTGTTTATTTATTTATGTCTGTCACAAAAATGTCAATTCCATGGGATTAAGGGTCTTGCCTATGGCACATCAATAGGCATAATACCTAGCAAATGCCTAGCCCTTAGCAACCACTCAAATATGTATTTCTTGTATGGATGGATGAACAGAGGGACAGGTGGAGCAGAACCATCACTGGACCTGGCATTCAGGTCTCCCCCCTCAGTGTAATCACCACTGGGAGTAGACCTGGCCAAAGGATAAGACCTGACAAAGAGAACAAAACAAAAACCAAGCCATGCAAAGCAACAGCACATACTCAGAAATACCTAGAATTCTAGGCTTGGATGGAACACAGTTCCTTACTGGGTGGAGAAAACTAAGATGTACAAGCAGACTTGCTGTGTCTGGGCACATGGTGGACATTCAACTGACACCACCAATTAACCCCTCACTAACCCTTTCATGAAGAAGCCATCCTACCCATCACCCTCTCCACATCTGCAAGACTCATTCCGTCTCCTGTGGGATCCATGCCTCTGTCTGAGCCAATTTGTTTGGGAAAGATGTTAGGGGCTGCTTATTCCAACAGCAATGACTTCTGTACAACGTGAATTCTTTTCATTTCTATCAATCTGACAACTCTGAGGTGCTGGATTTTCTGTTTTGTTTTGTTTTGGAGGGAATGCAGGTAATGGTGGAGAAAAGGAAGCATTATGGGAAAAAAATGCACTCTCCCAAATGTTTTCTGGGAGTTACTAATCTAGATGAGTAAAATCATGCATCATTTAAATAGTGTTTAGCTATCCAACTGCCTGCCTGTTTTTCAAATAGGTCATAAACTATGTTAGAGATGAAAAAAATCAAGGCAAGTAGAGACCAAGAGATTGCTTTTTATACTTCAGGGGAAGGCATGACTTAAAAACATGCTGACACCGAGTGCCTTGTCCAACATCTCATAAGGGATTAGAGCTCTTCCACAAGCACACAGTCTGTACTTCTTTGTGCACATTCCACCTCCCATACCTCAAGCTTGGGTTTTCCCTCTCAGATGAGATTCTCCCATGTTCCCACCCTTCCTGCTCCCTCCCACCTACCAGTGGTCCAGGCTCTATATCCTCCCTAGTTCCCTAGTCCCTAGCCATGGGCAGGTCCCAGGGTTCAACCTGGCTCACATCTCCCAGCCATAGCCTAAGCCATCCTTAGTCTCCCAGTCTGCTGAACTCAATGGCCACACCAACTGTGTCCACCACAAAGACATACTAGGCTAAGTACCATGGCTACACCCCTAATGGGGAAATGATCATGCATCCTTCAGTGGCTTCTAGTGATCTCAGCTAAGCACGTGGCCTCCTGCCTAAGGAGACAATTCATGTAATCACTAGATAGCTACATTCCATTCCTCTATATCCCATTTACTTTTCTTCCCTTCCTCCTAGATCCTGCAGTGCTTTCTAAGGCTACGTGCACTTATAATTCTGTTCATTATATACCAGATGCAGAAACTTAGCTGAATTGTTTCACTAAACCGTACAATCCCGCAAACCACTAAACAGTTTGTTTACATGAGGAAACAGAGGCCTGGACAGGTCAAATGATTTGCCCAAAAGATCAAATAGCTGGTGAACAACTGAGAAGAGATTTGAACTGCAGTCTACCTAATGCAAGCACCTGTGCCCTTTATCAGTGCACCATGATTTCTCATTCATTCACGCATTAACATCCACCTTGTAACTAGCACCATGCTTGATATGGAGGATTCCACAGGGAACAATGTGAGGTGCTTCCCTGGAGGAGCTCTCAGCTACCAGAGGACTATAAACAACATTCAGCAGAATGGTGCCATGAATCACCTCAATGGGAATACAGAGGAGACAAGTGGCCTGTGCTCTCTGCCCCTATCCCCTCGCATTTCCAATGTCTCCTTCTTCATGGATCAGGTTTCCCCACATTAACCCCACACTTTCCAACAACACCTCCAACTCCTGTGTTTAAAACAAAACAAAACAAAACAAAACAAAACAAAACAAAACAAAACACCCTTTCCCCACAAACAAACCCAAACCTCTCCACCCTTACACTTCTTATCCCAGAATTTTGGCGCTCTCCTCTTCCATCCCTCACAGCTGGATGGAAGGAATCTCTAAGAATGTGGGACCTTCCTCCTCCACTGGGAAGCCAAACTCCCTCTTAGTTATCATCTTCCTTCACCTCTCAGCAGCTCTTGCACCCCAACCTCCTTCCTGGAATTCTGCTCCATACCCCAGAAGTCAGAGCTCCCTTTCTGCTAACTACACTCCCTCATCAGGCCCCTCCATCACTTCTCCATGAATGATGCCACATCTTCACCTCCAACTTCCCCACCATCAGACTTCCCCCCCACTTGAACAGGCAGTTCTGCCAACCCCACCAGCTCAAGCTGCTATAAGCAAAAGGCATCTCATGTCCTGCAACACGTGCTCCACACCTCCTGCTTTCTTACCCTTCCTAAGAACAGTGCCACTCCTAGCTTCTATAGCTTAACACCCTGATGTCCTCTACAGCTCCCCCTTCTCCTTGACTTTGCTTATAAGGCCAAGCTGTACCCACCCATCTCATGTTATCAGAGCCAGTCTCAACCCCTCTGCATCCCGAAGCCAGGTCCACCAAGTCCCTGCTGCTGTCACACAGGTTCTCATGGTCCAACCCTCCACACTCCTGCCAATGTAGGTAGTCTGCACTTTCGACCTGCTCAATTGAGGGCTCTCCAGAGATGACTGATTAAAGTCTATTCTCCCTAGCACATCCTTCTGTTAAGTCTTCTATCCCATGACAAAAGCTCCAGCCAAACTAGGTTTGTTGTTGCCAAAACACAACCTGCCATTTGACATGATGACTTGGACAGCTCCTTCTGTCTGCAATAGCCTCTTTTCCACCTACTAAAATCCTATCTGTTCATTCCTCAAGTCCATGACATGACAGCAGACAGGAGGCTGCTCAAGATTTTAAAACTCCTGATGCAACCCTAATGAACTGGTGGATCCGGGAAATAATCATCAGGCCTCCGAGAGACATTAAGACATTGTGTGCCTCCTGATGGAAGCAGACCTACTACCTATTAAGTATCCTTGCAAAAATTATTTTAAGATAAAATCTGACCAATTTCAGGAAATAGAGGTGATAAACACAGTAAATACCATGAGAATGCAATCAGCAAAATTCAGATTATGGGAAACCATATAGGACAAATTACTCAGTTATTCTTTTCAAACAAATAAAATGCAAGGACAAAGCAGAAACAGAAGGAGAAGCAAATCTATAGATTAAAAGAGGCACTGTAAAACGCATTTTCATGATCTTATCTGGATCCTGATTCAAACATACTAGAAAAATATGAAGGAAGTAAAGAAATTTGGTCACAGCTAAATGTGTGATAATACTGATAAATTAGTCTTAACATTTTAGGTGTGGCAATGGTGTTGTGGTTAAGTGTGAAAATGTCTTTTTGAGGTACATAATCAGTTACTTGGTAAAATGTCGTGGTATCTACAACTTGTTATCGGCAAAAGATGACAGATGTAGTAAATATTGCAAAATGTGAATTATGTTTCAGTCTAGGTGATGTGCATGAAGACTTTAAGCAACTTACTCCTCTTTTTAATTCTGCTCCTGTAATTCTAACATAAGGAATAATGAAAACAAAGAAGAAAATTCTATTCCTTTCCTGAAAAGCACCAAGACATGCACAATAGGTTGCTTTATTTATAAATAACCCAGAAACAACTGCAAGGCCCCACAGTAAGGGTAAAGTACATCATTATTCGCCTACTAGAAGATTTGCACACCCATGAAAAATGATACTTTGCTAAGATTTCCAAACTGCTTGCTAAGCTATCCATGATGTGTAAGCAAAAAAAAAAAAAAAAAAAAAAAAAAAAAAAAAAAAAAAAAAAAGCAGGATAGGAATTTTAATATAGAAAAGATGATTTGGAGAATGTTTAAAATGCATGGAAAGAGACAGAAATAAAAAGTGAGATGTCATTGACTCTGGGTATTAGGTTCTTTTTGCTGCTTTTCCCTAATTAGGGCAAAATTACAACTAATTAGGGTGGGAAGAGAAATGCTACCCATCGTTCAAGGCCCAGCCCAAATGTCCTCATGTATGTGAAACACTTTCCAAAAACGGTCTTCCCTAGCTGGAAGCCTCCCTTTCCTAAAGTCCACGTGCGGTGCTTTTAGGTGTGGCAAGACCCACATGGTCACTTCCTCCCTCATTTGCCCCCTTGTGTGGGAAGCCCTTGAGAGCTGGGCCCTTATCCCAGGACTCTCTGAATCTGCCACAGTACCCTGCATGTGGTGGGCCTGCAGAGACTTCTGCTGAAATGCATCCAGTAGTGTCCTTTCACCAGCCTTGTCTGCTGAATGAAATTCCAGAACTAAAGGGGTCTTGGGTAAATACTGATGTGCACAATGCCAAATAGGAACTCCTTATACTTTGCACCCTGGATGTCTCTCTTGTCCTGGTCCAGTCCTGGTCCTACCCTGGGTAATTCCCCACACATGCTTCTTGGAACACATCAGCACTCAGGAGCCCAACATTTCGGGTACACGTCTGCTAGTCACTGCACAGTGAGCTCTGCTCCAGGCTGCATTACCTCAGTGCTGCCCACCACCCAAAGCAGAGCGAGGCTTTACAGTGACTACAGTTCAACTTCCTCTGCTTCAAACCCTAGTGACAAATCTATATCCCCTGTTGAAGTTTCTCAACTTGTTTTTATGTTTCTACAAACTCGACTGTAGCCTATCTTCCTAGAAAATGATCCAACTTGGCTAAGTATGTCAAATATATGGTACACATATCACCTCGTTATTTACAGTCTCGCTAAATAACCTGGGAGTTACAGTTTGTTGCCTCAAACCAGACTCAAAAGAACACATTTTTAGCCTGGTGTTACCTCAGAAAACAACAGTACCCACAACATGAAACAGCCAGACTCCCATCTGGTCAATGTCAAATCAGTACTCATGGGGAAGAAGGTGGTACAGCTTACAAATGCTTATTTCACCTCTTCATTCCTGGACCCCAGCATCTGGTCACCTGGCCAGTTCAGCTCATAGGGAACAGTTTAGCAGCTTGCTGGACCTGGTACCGAGTCGGGGGCAATTATGACTCACAGACAGCAGAAACCATTCAAGACAACAGTGATGCAGGCCAAGGCCAGGGCCAGGCAGAAGTAGTAGACAAGAACCCACCCTTATAGAAACAAAAGCATCTGCACCCTCAAATTCCCTGACCTCTCACTCTGACTAGCATGAGGCCACATGAGAGGCAGGCTTACCGCCTTCCCTCCCCTGAGCAGTGCAGAGAGCGGAGTCTTGGCCCCACCCTGCTGAGACTCCTCAGTGGAACCTTCCACTCCCTAGATGCAGCTGCCGCAGGACCATCTCATAAATGGGGCATCTGAGGTCTGAATCTGAATCCTGCTGACCCCAAGCCTGTTACACTGCACTGAAGCACAAATGCAAATAATCACAACCAGCTGTGATCACTGCGCTCCATTTGGGGCCTACAGGCATATCTGATCCCTGGGACAAGATTCTGTATGCCCAAGAGGGGCAGCAGTGATGCTAGGGGTCCAAGACAGTGCACAGACTCAAGGTGAGGAAGCTGAGCTGAGAGTGGCTTCTGGAGAAGCCCACTGTTCCCTGGAGCATGTACCACACTGTGACTCCCATAAAGGGGACCAAGGTCTAGAAGAGAATGGACAGCGAAGAAAGGTCACCAGGCATTGCTCAGCTTCTCTCTCACTGGATGTACTTGCATACAAATTTCTAGCAATTAAAGGATGGAAGTTTTTGTTTAGCAGCAAGGTTTTCCACGGCCCTCCTGAATTGTTCATCATGTGTTGCCTTTCCATTGAGAAGGGTGAACTGGAGAGGAGGGGAAAAAAGGGTGAATTGTGTTTGGAACCCCTTCTCCAATCGCACGTTAGACTCCCTGCAAACAGCAGACAGGAAGCGGCCTGCCATACCTGGGCTCGCATAGGAAGGCCGTGTTTTCACCATCTGCTCTCCAAACGAGCCACTCCCGGAAGGACGGGTGGCAGAACATGCGGGTTTTGTCTCGCCTCTTAATGAGGAAGCAGGAGAGAGCATCCATCCTCTGCTGGAAGTCCTCCCATCCCTGCTCCCCTTGTACGTGGCCCGCGTTAATGGCCTGAAAGATCTGCTCATCCGTCATGGGGTGGAGGGATGCGAGGGCCACGTTTAGAATCGGAAGTGCTCTCTCGAAGGCGGACTGGGTCATGAACTTCATGTTGCACTGCAGCAGATAGAGCTCAGACAGAGACACGGGGACCACCTTGTAGCTGGCACTTTTGATGACCAAATGTCCCCTCTGGAAGAGGTCCAAGGTGAGTTTGAGGTACAGGTAGGAGCCAAGGCTCCGCAGCACCAGGTGGCTGCTCACTTTCCCAATAAGGGCGGCGTCGGCCTTGCCGTTCAGGGAGATGTTGCTGAGGATGTCCTGGCTGCTGTGGACCCTGTGCTGGACGTAGGCATGCAGGTCACTGTGAATGTCTTTGTTGTCCGGAAAGTCATCTAAGGAAAGCTTGACGAATGGCAGCGTGCTCACAATTTCCTGTGGAAAAAAAAACGCCAAAAACCCACAGTGTCAGTCCACAGAGATTTCTTTTTTATGTCAGCTGCATTTCAAACTAGATTCACTAGTTTTCTTTCAAGGAGGATTTTCATGGATTACAGGGACTCATTGTTTTGTATTAAAACATGTAATAGGATAAGTTGAAGATAAAAAGCTTATGTGAAAGAAATCCTGATGCGAGATCGAATCAGTAATGGCTTTCCCGAGGCCCTCATCTGAAGACTCAGAAATGAGCAAGATGTAAGAGCCCCGGGCAGACAATGGCAAGCTGGCCATTCCAGCACAGGGGCAGTGAGACCCTGAGGTGACCCAATACTCATAATCCTTACATTGTGCAGAGGTTACATAACAAGGACAGACACAAACCAGCACTGTGTATCTAAGAACACGGCCAGACACCGAGATAAGAGGCATCCCTCTCTGTGCATCAGATACTGGGACTGTATAACCGACAGGAAATCTGAAACGGCCCCTGCCCCCCGGCAGGCTATACCGCAGCCACAGCATGCCTTAATGAAGGTGCCGTACTTCAGGATAGCCTGCTAGCTTTTTTTAACTGCTGTTCATTCCAAGTAAACTTTTAAGTTCAAGTATAACATACAAACCATAATTGCACAACGTCATTAATTTTTACAAAGTTAAATACATCTGTGTAACCAGCAGCGAGAAACAACGTCACCAGCTCCCGGAAGCGCCGTGTCCCTTTCCATCCCACCCCCATTCGAAAGATAAGCACTCTCCTCACACCTAACAGCAGAGAGGAGTTTTTGGTTTTTTCTTTAAGCTAACCACTATCTGGGGCGCCTGGGTGGCTCAGTCGGTTGAGTGTCCGACTTCGGCTCAGGTCATGATCTCTCGGTCTGTGGGTTCAAGCCCCACGTTGGGCTCTGGGCTGACAGCTCAGAGCCCGGGGCCTGCTTCATATTCTGGGTCTCCCTCTCTCTCTCTCTGCCCTCTCCCACTCATGCTGTCTCTCTCTGTCTCTCAAAAATAAACACAACCACTATCGTTTCTGAAGAATTTGACCCATGTCCTCACTGAATATAATAATTGCAGGGGGCAGGCTGAGTATAATCACTCCCATTTTACATGGATGGTAACCGAACCCTGTGAAAATTTAAACAGCTAGTACAGAAAATATAGGACTCCTGTTCCTTTGCTCTATCGATTACCAAATTCCGCTTACTGTGTGATAAATGACTGCAAAGGGTATAAATCAAATGGCCATAAAAACAAATGTCAAGTGAGGCTGAGGCCTAATGCCACTTTTAATGAGAAAAGAAAAGAACCCAAATGCTATTTTTAAATAGACATCATCACAAAAGGGCAAAAATCAAAATCTAAGAGTAATGTCTTTACTAAAAAAGGACAGGGGTAGAGGGAAGAAGTCAAAGGTTGGTAAGATATAATTTGGGTTCAAATGAGGGGAAAGATGAGGAAAAAAATTTAAAAAAAAAGCATTTCATTTCACTACAAGTGGAATCTTATGTTGAAGTTTTATGAAAAAATAGACCTTATTTCAGAATTGGCCTTAAAAATCTTTTCTTCCTTGAAAGAAAGGAAGAAAGAAACAACAAGACAGAGAAGGAAGGAAAGAAAATAAAAGAAACAAAGTCCCACTGCAATTCCACACAAATAACTACAGGAATAACTTTAAACTCCAGTAGATAAATTGAGTTACTTCCAGGGCTGGACTCTTGTATTTTGGAAGTGCAGGGACAGTGCAGTGCTAAGAGGAGACTTTCCTGACATCTTGATTCATGGAAGGTAAAAAGGTCAGAGTTTCACTCATTTGGGGCTTTGTGGACTAAATATTTCAAAGTCCTAATGTAGTTTTCAATTAAGCAGCTAAACGCTTTTTAACAGTTTATGTTGTTAATCACTATAAATTCTGGGTATGAGGTCTTGGAAAGAGACTGGAGAATTCTTTCTCACCTGAAAATTTGCTCTTACAGTCACAATCAGCTTCAACCAGGCAGGAAACTTAGAAATAATTTTGGTAATAAATGAAGAAAGCGTATCTCCATAATCAGGCTTATGAAACTCCGCTTCATTTAAGCCATCTATCAAAATAATATATTCTTCTTCAGGAATTTTCTGCTCTAAAGGATAAAATAATTTTTTAATTAAGAAATTATACATTTCTAGAAAATGGCACCACCCAGTGAATTTTAGTGTTAGGAAAAGCTAAAAAGGTTTACATATTGCAGAAGAAATGGTTTTCAGAGAAGCACATTTTCTATTAAATTTATAATGAAAACCAGAGCAGACAGCCAAGAGAAAAACAAATCTTATAAAACAGTTTTCAGAAACATATTGCATTACACACATTAGCAGGATCTCACCCATGGATATGATACAGTTAGCTCTTCATACACTCCTTTCACTGGGGTGAGCTATAGCTAAGATAACTGGCATATATGGAGATTAAATCTGGAAAAGATGCTAGGTCCTCCCCATAGAATCCCCCCTGCCCTGCAATGGATGTCCGGGAATGAAAAGGGACCCTCAAAAGCCAAGCATCTGGCCCAAGGCACGCAGCCAGCCAGTGGTGAGAACCTCACTTTTACAGACTCCTAGAACAGGGCTCTTTCCCACAAGACTGAATCTAGTTTTCCATTTATTAGCACCAACTTTCTGTCCAAGAAACTGAGGAGAAATGATGACAGATCTGTTTCCATCCCAAAGTGCTATGGAGGCAGGTAAACTAGCTTAAAAGGTGAGGAATGAGGAGGAGAAAGGATAAGAAATGAACAGCCCATAATAGCATTAATGTCCCCTACCTTGTCGAGTATTTCAAGGGCAAAAAAAAAAAAAAAAAAAAAAATCAAATGAACACTTCTAGAAAAGCCTTTAGGATCAACTCAACTGAGCACGGCCCCTGAAAAAAAAATAGCTGGCAAGTTCTCCAATCAACCAACTTGTTCCCCTACTAGGTAGGAATATAAAATATGCAGGCAACAGTTTCTAGGGCATAAGTCATCTGTATAACCTATGGTTACAAATTAGCTACTTTGGAAATATTCAACGGGGAGTGAATTCTTTATTGGAGGCATTTCTTTCAAAACTACACCATTCAAGAAGCAAGCAGGGACGCTAGGGAGATGGTCCTGAGTAAGGGAATGAGCAGTGCACAGATCACCCACATCCTTGCCTGGTGCCCACCCTCGCCCCCATCCAAGTGCTTCTGAGGACCGTCCCGGGGACTCTGGACTAGAGAGAGAGGGTATGGGTGGCTGCTCGGAAGTACCGTTTCTCAGGCTTGTGAGCGGTTCCAGCACTCCTCTCCTGAAGGCGGCCACTGGGTCCTGCACGCAGGACCGGAGGCTCAGCATGCTCTGTAGCTGGGGCTCCCTGATCAGTAGGTCCCTGTAGGCGGTCAGCTGGTGGGACCGGCACAGCAGAGCTGCAATGCTGTGCACGAACTCGGGCACCAGGCACGTGTACGTGTTGTCAGCTTGGCAGTAGTGGTAGGCCACGACCTATGCGGGAAGCAGAGCCGTCAGCACCCCTCTTGAAATGCTCCCTCCGTGATCTCAAACACATGCGATGCCCCCTCTGCCACGGGAATGAAATACGTTGTTTCCATTCCCCAACACTGAGTCATTATTTAGCTTAATTGTTTCAGTTATTCTTTCATTCATTCACACGGTTTGCCAAGTTCTGGGCAGACTCTTAATTGCAGCCGCAAATCCATCTTGATTAGCACTAAGATCAGCACAAGGTACTCTGTATCAAAAATAATGAATAAGCCTCATTCATAAAACCTAAAGCCAATCCTGGCTTAGAGCATCTCTGAATAATCCCAATGTACTCAACATCCAGAAGTGCCACATTCACTTCATTCCTACTTTCAAAACAGCAGCACTTCCTTGGGAAACTCATGTGCTGCTCCCCAAAAGCAGATAAAGTTGTTGGCTAGGAAAGTGGCTCAATCAGTTGAGCATCCGACTTTGGCTCAGGTCATGATCTCAAGGCTTGTTGAGTTCGAGACCTGCCTCATGCTCTGTGCTGACAGCTCAGAACCTGGAGTCTGCTTCAGATTCTGTGTCTCCCTCTCTGTCTGCCCCTCCCCATCTTGTACTCCGTGTCTCTCTCAAAAATAAATAAACGCTGGGGTGCCTGGGTGGCTCAGTCGGTTAAGCATCCGACTTCAGCTCAGGTCACAATCTCACGGTCCGTTAGTTCGAGCCCCGCGTCGGGCTCTGGGCTGATGGCTCAGAGCCTGGAGCCTGCTTCCCATTCTGTGTCTCCCTCTCTCTCTGACCCTCCTCTGTTCATGCTCTGTCTCTCTCTGTCTCAAAAATAAACGTTAAAAAAAAAAATTTTTTTTAAATAAATAAATAAATGCTAAAAATTTTTTTAAACATTTATTATTTTTAAAATGTTTTTATTGGGGCGCCTGGGTGGCGCAGTCGGTTGAGCGGCCGACTTCAGCTCAGGTCACGGTCTCACGGTCCGTGAGTTCGAGCCCCGCGTCGGGCTCTGGGCTGATGGCTCGGAGCCTGGAGCCTGTTTCCGATTCTGTGTCTCCCTCTTTCTCTGTCCCTCCCCCGTTCATGCTCTGTCTCTCTCTGTCCCAAAAATAAATTAAAAAAAAAAAAAAATTTATAAAATGTTTTTATTTATTTTTGAGACAGAGAGAGACAGAGCATGAACGGGGGAGGGGCAGAGAGAGGGGGAGACACAGAATCTGAAGCAGGCTCCAGGCTCCGAGCCGTCAGCCTAGAGCCCAACGCGGGGCTCGAACTCACAGACCGTGAGATCATGACCTGAGCTGAAGTCGGACGCTTAGCCGACTGAGCCACTCAGGTGCCCCAAACATTTATTTATTTTTGAGAGAGAGAGAGCACAAGCCTGCACACACATGGGTGCATGCATGCAGGGGAGGGGCAGAGAGAGAGAGAGAGAGAGAGAGAGAGAGAAAGAGGGAGGGAGGGAGAGAATCCCAAGCAGGCTTTAGCACTGTCAGTGCAGAGCCCTTGCGGGGTTTGATTCCACAAAAGGTGAGATTATGACCTGAGTCAAAATCAAAAGTCAGACATTTAGCTGACTGAGCCTCCCAGGCACACCCACAGCTGCTTCTTTTTCCCAGACAGGAGGGCCAGCAGCCTAGCTCAAACCTTTAGTCTCCTCCCCGCACACACACCTGACACCGGAGATATTCAACAACACCAGAGTTTGAAGGACCAAAATCAGAAATTACCAAACGTCTGCTTATAGCGTGAAGAGACACATAGGAGAGAGGTTCCTTCCCAAGCACTGAGGGGTAAGGAGTGTTGCCTTTGTTGGGATGGATTTGAAGGGGCAGCAGGCTACTCGTTAGAGTCCAAGGAAAGTGCCAGGTGCAGAACTGTCCTGGGAGAAGAGCTCTGTAGATGTATGGAAACTCTGATACATTCCCACATGAGAATACAAGGAGGAACAGGGAGTATGAGAAAAGGAAGGTGAAAAAAGTAAAAATGTATGTGTGCAAAGTGCTTTCTGTTCTCCAGAAGGGTCTGAGTGCCTGCTGTTCCCAGAGCTCCTCACAACCCTGCCTCACCAGGTGTGGTTCACAGCTGCGGACTGCACACAGGTTAAATGCCTCACCAGGTAACAAGGGCAGGCAGTGGAAGCTCTGGGATTAGATTCCAGGTCTGTAGACTCTTAAAAGCAAGTGGCAAGAGTAGACATGGCCAATTTGGAACTGTTGTGTGACTTCTGTTTTAGATTAAAATTATCATCCACACTCTGAGGAAAGCTGATTGCTCTTCCCCTTTGCCCTGGAAAGATGAGCTGGAACACAGGAGGGCCCCTAAGCTTGTAGAAACCACCAATAAGACAGGCAGCACCCCGGTCTATGTCAAGCACCGTGTCTGACCGAAGAAGTCTGTCAGCCCAACAGTGGGTCATGAAACCAGTCTGGAGCCACAACAACTTGTTTTCATTTCATAATGTTGGTTATATAAGGCTGCGAGAATACCGTGATGCTTTTGCTTCAGTTGTGTGTTGTGAGTACGTGCACAGGTCTTCCGGGTAAAATATATCTCTTACACAAAGTGGTTTGAAAAATCACTATAGCAGGGTGGCTTTGAAGTCTGCACTATACTCTTCATCTCAGATCACTCATTTCTGACTAGAGGACTGTCGCCAATCAGTGGCCGGAGCTGCCTACGCCAGTGAGGAGCAGCTCTCACCCGAGAAGGAGAAGCAAGGAGCAAAGATCTGGGGCAAAAAACGCCTTCTTTTCAGTCCCCTGCACCAAATTCACCCTCAGAGCGTTTCCTCTGAATCCAGGGGCATTCCTAGATGCCCCTGGCACCATCCACCTCATGCTCCCCAGCTCTGCCTGCCCCACCACTGCTGCCCAGGGAGACCCCAGCAGGTCACTAGGAGTGAGAGACGTAACTGTTCTAATGCACAGGGTGGCTTATGAACTTGTCACAGATGCTGAGCAGATGGAAAATTTCAGAAGGACCCTGATGACCATGAATCTATCAAGAGAAAGTCAGCCAAGTCTCTTTTTTAACCTCACAAGAAACCTCTGACAGAGGGATGCAGGGAACCAAAGTCCCCAGGCAACAGAGAACAGGCGTGGTGAACTGGATCACGTTCAAGGCTCCCAAGTGAAGGACAGCACATGCTTGTAAGGATGGATTTGTGGCACCCGTGATACCACCTGCTACTTTGAGGAATTCTTTCAATCCATTGTTTTTTTAATTTTTAAAAAATTTTTACAATGTTTATTTATTCATTTAGAGAGACAGAGTATGAGAAGGGGAGGAGCAGAGAGAGAGGGAGACACAGAATCCGAAGCAGGCTCCAGGCCCTGAGCTGTCAGCACAGTGTCTGAGGTGGGGCTCGAACTCACAAACCACGAGATCATGACCTGAGCTGAAGTTGAGCGTTTAACTGACTGAGCCACCCAGGCGCCCCTCAATCCATTGTTTAAGATGAATCAAAGTCCCCTGCCAGTGTCTGGAGATATTTATTTTCATTAATACCTTTTACTTGGAGTACTTGATCACTATTTTATCAAAAGCTACCTTTTTACATTAAAGAACTATCTCTGTTTCAAGATCCCTTTTTCTATTCCTTTCTCAGAAGCCAAACTAACAAATCTTGTTCTCTTTCTAGAAGAGTCCCCTAGAGCAGGAGCAGGTTACCTTAGAAGCGAGGTATTTCACTGCGTCCTCTCTTGGTCTCTGGTTCTCAGGAGTATCAGACCCAGACCCAGGGGGTGTTTTGGTCATGTTGGTAACAACTGCAGAAGAGCTCGGTGAAAGCAACGGAGTGAAAGGAAGATCCTGGGAGGAATCCGAAGCTGCCGAGAAAGAGGCCAATTTCATCATTACAACATCAGAATAGGGGTATGATGAGATAGTGAACGGATTGCTTGAGTAGACCCAAAGAGTACTTTAATAGGTAATGAGTGAACAGCGTTCCAAATGCAAAGGTCCAAAGGAGAACACAAAGTGTCCCTCTCAGCCCTGCCCCCCATACACCCAGATACCCTCCCCAGGAGCAGTGCTCTTTCTGGTTTCTTTTATTTTCTTTATATAAAGTCTTTTTGCCATATATATATATATATATATATATATATAAATAAACTTTCATGGCTCACTGTTCCTGTTCACCATGTTAGAGACACTTTCTTTTAATGGGTTTATTATACATACAATAAGATGCAATTACTCAAATATTGGCTTCTATTTTAAGTTAGTTTTTATACTATGAGTAAACCCAGCACAGAGGACAAAGGCTGTGGAGAATAGGGTACAAAAGAATTGTGCACAGACTCCTCCTGGCTTTTTCTGCCAGGAGCCGAACCCCCTTGATTTTAGGACCCGAACTCTCCAGGGCACCTGATCAGGCCTCACAGGCCCTACAGCTGAGACAAGACCAGAGAAGGCTGTTCTCATCCCAGGTGATGGCTTCCTGGGTGCCAGGATAGATGGAAGGGTTCAAACAGGTCTCCCAATGTGCTGGCAGACCAGGTACGGCAGCTAGAACAACTTGAGGAAAATGGGGACTGTTTATCCCACAGCAATGTCCCCCCATCTACCTGACACGAATATCATAAACTAGATGAGTGGTTAAATATGCACATACTTTTTGGTGGTGAACTGGGGCTGCTGGAAGCAATCTGCCTCATGCGGCTTCCGTGGCAGCTAAGTGCCACCAACTTAGAAATGATTGCGGTCTTCCCAAAGCCCACGTTTCCAACCACCACGGCTCCTCTATTTTCTGTCAGTTCTGTGTTCCTCAAGTTTTCTTCTATCTGGTGAAAGAGCCAATCCCTTCCCACAAACACAGAGTCCGTTGTTATGCTTGGTACTTCAAACAACAGGGGTTTCAACAAAATGTCCTGTGGCTTGTATGGAGCAAATCGTGCTTAGAAAAAAAAAAAAAACAAAAAACAAAAAACAATCATTATTTTAGAAGAATGTCATAATTTTATACACTGATATACTTAGTATTAGCCTAAATTTAGGTTTACCCTACAAGGAATCCGTATTTCCAGTCTGGTTCTATGAATACTTCTGTAATACCTCATTTATAATCCCCTGTTGGTTTTACAAAGGGTCCTATTAAAATGACTTGCTACTTCTTTAATCATGACTCAGGGCAGACACCAGAGGATTAGGAAAAGGGATTCAAGTGGCCAAACCAGGCCTCATCGGTTTGTCTGAAACAGTGTTTAAGATAGGCTCCTTCTACTACTGTGTTAGTAAAATGGAAATGTTTTCCTAGAGACGGGGCCCCAGCTCTCATCTTGGTGTGATGATGATTGGCCCCTTTGGCAAGGTTCCCAACCACCCGACTGTGTGTTACAGGTAGACTTAAGAGGTGACCAACAGCCCAGGGAAATGAAACAAAGCTGACTCTTTGTTGGTCACAAAAAATATCCAGTGAGTGTTAAATTACTCCTCATTCCAAAATAATATACTGCAGAATTATTTTCCAACTCCAGAAACGAGTTCATCACATATTTTAAGGAAGAAGTCCCAAACCACTAAAGGACGGCCTCCTAGCACATTTAACAAACTTTTAGCACACACACACAATTCACGTCATGGTTTTAAACGAGCTGGCTTAAACGCTGGTTATCCCAGATCCTCAATGTTGAGTGAATGTGCTCATTATATCCATTATCCCAGCAGATGCAAAGATAAGTACCTTTAACTTCCTGTGCCCTACCTCCGGCTGTATTGTGCCACGGCAATCTAATTGACGTTCGAAGAGGGGCATTTCTCTGCCCGTCTAAATAACTCAGATCCTCCAACTTGGTTGAGCTTGTTGCTGTAATATTAAACTGAAGTTTAGTCTTTTCAAAGTTGATTTTAATATCATACCCAAACTACCACAAATTATAAATTACTAAGCAATTCCGTTCAGGCTTTCCATTCACTTCAAAGTAACTTTAGTTTTGTTTGCCCATCCCAGCTTATTTTTCCAGCAAGGAGTTCACCGAAAAGTGGCAAAAACAAGTGTTCCTCATTCTTAAAATTGTGCTGCTATGGTTTCCAGAATTCTCCATTATTCCTGGAAAGACACAGACTTCACCAACAATTTTTATGAAGAAACTTGACCATCACGTGTCACTCAATACAGCTGCAGTACATACTGCAGACACAGAGCACGGTCCCAGAGGTCTTTCCCCGCAATTCTGGACAGCCTTCTGCTGTTGCTGGAATCCCAACCTTGTTAATTCAGGGAGCAGATTCTGCTGTACAATTCCACGGTGCTCAGAACACTAACAGTCAGCTCAGGACAGTGAAAGGAGCCATGTGGATTTCATCAGAAATAAACATTCCTAAGCTTTACATTTTTATGTATATGTTATATGCTATTTTATGTGTATTTTTAAAAATTCTAAAAACAAGTAATATTTACCTCTGATCAAATCAGTAAGTCACACCACACAGGTACCAGTTAAAACGCATTAAGGGTCTATGCGAGCATACATACAAGTTCGATTATAAGAACAACCAATATGGGAGGGGAAGGAAAAAAAAAAAAAAGACGTTAGAGTGGGAGAGAGCCAAAGCATGAGACACGCTTAAAAACTGAGAACAAACTGAGGGTTGATGGGGGGTGGGAGGGAGGGGAGGGTGGGTGATGGGTATTGAGGAGGGCACCTTTTGGGATGAGCACTGGGTGTTGTATGGAAACCAATTTGACAATAAATTTCATATATTGAAAAAATAAATAAATAAATAATTTAAAAAATAAATAAAAAATAAAAACAACCAATACAAAATAATGTTGCTAATTCTTAGCAAATCTTAACAAATACACAGTATGTTTTTACCCTAAAAGAAAAAAAGAAAAAAAAAAAAAAGAGCCTCCTCTTATTTACATATATATCCTAGGTCACAATGAGAGAATTCTAAATAGGATTAACCTAATTTGTTTGTGCGTTGAGTGACCCAACATTAAGATACTGCTGATCCTACACGTACAATTCTCTTCCAGGATAATAAAATATAGGCATCATTTGAGGGCAAATGAGTGGGGAACAGGAGTTGCATTCTAAGGGCTAGGGCTTCTAAGGACTGGTAAAATCATTAGCGGGACTAAGTTTTGAGGGAGAGAAGTCAAGTTGGGCCATCTGTCTGCCGAAAGCCTTCTGGCTGCACAGCATCCAGCCATTGACCAGCACCATCTGACCAATCTGGGTCCTCCCCATTTCCCCTCCTGGGGCTTTCATCACTGTTAGCACCACCCCCTTCATTCCATTCAATAAGCACCTGGGTGGCTCCAAGGCCTGGCTCTGTGGTGGCATGTCCCCTCTTGCCACGTTCCCCAAAGAGCAATCCACCCCATGCCCTACTCACTTTCCCAGTCCCAGGAGAGACATCTGACGCCTTGACTTCACAACAACATACACGTATACTCCTGGATCCTTCTGGTGTATATCCACAGCCTAGGTACACATCGTGTGCACGCTAATGTCAATATTCCACACCAATCTTTCCCATTAGAAAGATTCGGCTAAGTCCTTATGTAGGACTCCCACATAAGCCTAATTTATGGGAATCCAATGGCAGCCTCTAGCTTCAATCTCAGTCCTTCACAAGTAGGGTGTGTGAAACTTCCAGGAGGGCCACCAGGACCAAACTCATTACTCTGGCTCCCTACAGTAATATCGCTTGGAACATATAGTTCTAGGTTCCTGCCTGGGACCTGGGACTCTGACCCAGGCCTCTGCAAATGCCCCCTTTCCTCAGCATGCCTCACTGTGGACACACCGCATGTTGGAGGCTGGGGGGGAGAAGGATCAGCCACAGCTGTAACCCATAAGCCAAGTTGGGTTTGGAGCTGGAACAGCCACAGATATCTGGCCTGCTGCTTCAGCCCTAGAGAACTCAAAGACACTTGGAGCCTCCAAAGGGTTTCCTATTTCTCTTCTTCCCCTAACCCCTTAGAACATGACATTCAGTTTATAATTTTGTGACAACTAAAAGGACTAAGAATAGGAGAGTATACAAAGGGCATTCCAAAGAGAGGATTGCAAATAAAAGCCCTAACTTGACACAGATGCAGGAGATGGTGAGGCTTCAAACACCTCTGTTTTCAGATTTACTGTCACTATAGCTCTCGCTCCAAAGTGTGCAACAAAGTGGCCTCACCCTCTCCGCAGCTCTGATTCTCCATTGCAAATGGGATTAAGATGCAGCGAAACAGACTGCATCTCCTGGCTCAGTGGGGCTGCAAGACAGGAGCTGCCAGCTACCACCGCTTCCTACAGCGTTGTCACGGCCACTGAGAGAGACTTGAGTTGGGGCAGTGAAGCTTTAGGTGCTCCACACCTACCAGAGCAGGCGACCTGGACCAAATGTTGCCTTCTCACACATGTGTACAGTAGAGTCTCAGATATTACCAGCACAACAGCTAGACTCACTTCCAGTATTTAACGATAACTGTTTTCAAAAATCCTCAACACAACTCAGGGCTGAGAAAAAGCAGAGGGAAAACAATAATTTTATGCTGCCATAAACCTACAGCTAGTAGCTCTATGGTTAAATTACACACTTGTTGCATACACACACATCACATCGACCATCTGAGAAGGGTATTTTAAGATGCTGCAGGAGAGTTTTTTGAGGGGGTGGAGTGGGGTGGAGGGAGCAGAAGGAAAATTCTCTAATTGGAACAAAAAGAAACATCAGTTGAATACCATGGACTAACCTATCAAAGGTAAATACTATTAAGTCGAGGCAATGACCGGTTGGAATTTCAAGAAAATTGGCTGGTAATTCTGTTTGTTGGTATTCTAGAAAACTAAATACAGTGTCTGCGATCCACTTAGCAATTCAAAAGAAAAAGAAGTTAGTCAAAAACAGTGGAACCTAATTACCCAATTTCTAGATTATCTAAGATATCATGTTAAAGGCTTCTCCTCCTGTTTCCTAATAAAGGAATGAGGTGCCCATGCCACACATTTGATGTAGTATAAAGTAATAACCTGACTGCAGCATTTTAAACCAATTCCGCTCCAACAGATACCTTTACAAAGAAAATCTCTGTACAGTGAAACAATCTCCAAACCTAGCCAACTTATTTTTATAGTCTTTGACGTAAGAATTTTACTGATTTCATTGTATTGGACACAACAGTGAACAGACAACCACAGTTCTTTGTAACAGGCTCACTGACAGTAAAGGCTGGCAACCTCAGGAACTCACTTCCATAGGCTCACTCCCTGGGGGAAGGGGCAGGCAGGTCCCTTGGGGCAGCTGCAACCAGAAGCCTGGTATTGCCTTTCCTTCATCTGCCAGCCCTTACTCTTGCCCTCATATGCCAAATGTACTCACTTGATGTTTCCCAAATGGCAATTTGTGTTTGCATGGATCTTCAGATGCAAATAATTCCCAGGAATTGCAATATATGGTCTGTGACATATTATTTAAGGCCTTCTAACATTGAGGGTTGTTTACTACCCTGTTTGTAACAGCTGGCCTTCTAATCACTAGACAAAGTGCTACACACAGTCTTTATGACCTGAATCTTTTCTTTTCAATGATACTGGAAAAGTCTTGCCATTACTTTTTATTATTATTATTATTATTTTGTTTAATATGAGTTGCCATTACTTCTTAACTAAGGTCCAGCTTCAGGGGTAGGAAGGCAGGCAGTGAAGTTTCTCCCAGACTCCTGCTTGTTAAAAGGTACCATGAGGTAAGGAACTTGCTTATTTCCTTCCAAAACAAGCTTTCAGTTTATAAAATTTGCAACACAGAAGAAATGAGCAAACCCATTAGGCCAGGCAGCCAGGCTCAAACCCAGAGGTAACACCCTCCCATTCCACAGGAGGTCTAGCTCAAGTGCGTACAGAGACGCTAATGAATAAGCACAGCAGAAATCAGAAAGCGCTGCTCTATAATCACCGCAGTCTCCTGGAAAAACTCAGCTCACACCCACTGTCACTCCACATGCCAGGAGATCACATGAAAGAACATCAGGCAGAAAACATAACCCTAAATGGGGTGCTTCCAACACTATTAATGTATTAATGCATTTACTAATTTTAAAATAGCTTGATTAAATTGAATGCAAGTTTGCTATTCTGTTGAAGTCAATAAAACTATCAGGTTCTGGGATCATATAAATGAATCGTTCATCATAACTAGGTAGATAGACACAGTCTAAAAGTCCTTGGGTGTAACACACTTTGCTGTATGTAGCAGGATAGTGGTGGGAGGGCATAAAAGCTTTCGGAAGAACCATCACTCAATACGCATAATGCTCCCCAGTATTTCTCTCTGGCAGACGTGCCAAATCCCTCTTCTGGAACAAGGCCATTTACTTCCTTTGAAAGTGAATTAGAGCTGCGCCTCAGAACTTTTCCATTAGGGCCATTTACGTATCAGCTGCTTCAGAGTTCCACCGAAAAAAGAATGCCCAAGAACAACCAGTCTGGCTGGCCACATCCCCAAGGAACAGTAGAGAAAAATCGTTTGATGCAGGGAGACAGAACCTGGGAGTGTTAGTAGAGGGGGAATTTTCAGTGCTATATTGGTAACAGAGAATAACTGCAACAAGGTCATCTTCTAAATTCAACCCAGGAGCGTGGAGTTTAGAAACTCGGGACCGTCAGAGCAGGCAGGACAGCTTGGACACAGAGTTCCTGTCTTCGCCCATCCCAAACTGCTCTCCTTGTCTGAGGACCACCGATTGTCAACTAGCAACAGTCACCCCTTTTGTATCCCCTTCTTGTTCCAGCTGACCCCATTCCACTAAGGAGTGCCTGTCTTTCCCGTTTTCATTTCCTTGACTGACAGGCCACACTTGGGCTGCTTATGGTTTAAGCTGTGAGCTCCCTTATAACTGAAGGATACAGAAAGAGGACCTCCTATCTGTATGATGAGCCTCGATTATAAAAAAATTAGTTTGAAAGTTGGATTCAAAATTCTTTGAGTTGGTATTAACAAACTCACTGTAAACGACCCCTGTTTACCAACATATAATAAGAAGGTACAAATTCACTCAAGCTTCAAGTACCAAAAACAAGGACAAAATTTTTGGTACTTTCTTCCTTCATACACGAAGTGCCATAGAGTCTAAATATTAGATTTAAAGAATTCCAGAGTGGAAGGATCAGTTAAAGACCATTAAGGGCAGCCTTATCATGTTTACAGGTGGGTAAACTGAGGCCTAGACAAGGTAAGTGCCTGACCCACGATCACAAATCTGGCTTGTGTCTGGACCAGATTCCCAAGTGGAGAGAGTGAGCATGGGGCACCTCAGACCCAGTGAGATAACCCTTCTGGAGAGAGGCATGACCTTACCTGCAACTGAGTTGGGCCGTGGCATTACTAGCGAGCTGGAGCTCTGAGAATAAGGGACTGGACCATCTCCAACTGAGGCTTCAGTTTTGGGCAGCACGCTCTCCGCTGACCCAGGGGGCTCCTCTTCTGCCACTGGGGAGCAATTATCTGCCCTGCGATCATGAAGCACTCCTTTCTGTACCCCTAACCTTAGGCTTCCGTCCTTATTCCATTCCAAACTGGAGCCACTCCGGTCATCATTTTCGGATGAACTTGTAATTGTGGCTGAAATGAGAGACCAAAATACTTTGAAGGAGGCCAGGCACAGCTGGGGCTGCTGAGAGTTAACACAAGCATACTGCCCTCCCCGTGATCAATGAAACTTTTCCGGTCCACACAGATTTTTATCAAAGTTATGTTTCATACAATGTATTTTGGTACATTAGAAGAATGTTGCTAATCACGGGAAATAAACTAAGTCATTCTACCAGGGAACAAAGGCTGGTAAGATAATGAAAAAGCTGTCTAAAAGTATCTGAGAGTTAACAGTAAACCTATGTAATCTAGAGATGATATATCCCCTCTTAACAAAGATAAATTGCTCACAAAAGAATTCATATCTCATTAAATTCCTTTGAACCTACAAACATTTTTTTTTCCAAATTAACATTTGTATATGGGGCAGAGGACACGGTGATACAATGGTTAATGCAGAAAAGATGCGGGAGAGATTCTAGAAGAACAAAAATACAATTATAAAGTCAAGCAGAGAATTTGATCCTTAGAATTAAACTTTATAGCATCTGTTCAAGATGAATCAGAAAGAATGACGTGATTTTATTCTCCTTTAGCAGCATAGAGTGGAAAACCTCCCAGCACACAGAAAACACAAGCATAGGAAGCGATGCTTGACTACAGAATTTAACCTTGAAGAAAGAAAACCAGCATGGAAAACCATCTTGGCAAAAGAGGAGGAACATGATGTAAGAAAACAGCAATATTCACCCTACATGGCTTCTACCAATAGCCACTTCTAATTTAAAGACCCGAGCCCCTTGCGAGCACAGGTTACCACAGCCCCAACACTGGCTTGTGTCCTAGAGAACAAGGGCCATGTCCTCTGCTCCCTTTGTGTTTCCTGTTTGGATCTACACAGTCTAGGCCCATAAGTGAGAGATTCAATGGGATGTGGCAGATCAGAGTGTGGTACAATAGAACTCAGCCACCTGGATTAAGTTACTTCATCAATATAACCCGGACAATACATACTATCAGCAGGCTGGTGAATGAGCTGCAACAGGCTTATCTAGGATCAAAGGGTCTGAGAGAGTTTTGTTTATTTTTACAACACTCTTTAAGGTTTAGAAGACAAAATAATTTCCTCGCTGTGACAGAGGACATTCTGTCACGATTCTAAAATGTCCTTTAGTCCTGCTGCTCCAGTGTGGACTCATTATCCACTGCTTGTCTCCCTATTTAAAAACCCCTCCTACACACTGGAGCCTCAGAGTATCTACCTCCCTTTTCTGAAGAGCACAGCCCCTGGCACATACTAAGCGCTCAATGAATAAGCAAATGAACAAACTTCTCCTCCAGCTGTGCTCAGAGACGCTACATTTAATCTTACGGTTATTGATTCAGGACTTGATTTTCTGTCTCCAACAAAAATCTAAGCTGATTTGGGACAGGCCCACCCCAGGGTGTCTGCCATTATTCCCAACATTTCCAAGTATTCTATCCACAGTATTAAAACTGGTATCTCCATCTATTTGGAATCAGTCACAGCCCTGTTTTTTTAAATGGACCATTCATATGCACATAAGTATGGCAAGCATGACTCTTTCCACCCTGAAAATGCTGGTGATGATCGTAATAGCAGCCACTAACATTTATTTCAGGTTACTATATGGCACGAAGTGTGCTAATGCTTCATAGGAATACTCTATCAGTGAGATCATTGCTTATTAATTATTATTAACTGTAATCTTGTTAATAAGCTGTGATTGTTACAGGCCTTCCTTTGTTAGCCCACTGTTTGGGACTCAGAATGCTCTTGCTGCAGACATAATTAGTTAGGTTCCCAGGCTACCCCAATATCTAAGTTACAGGAACAGTGATGGGGTGGGGGGAGGGGGGCAGCAGGGGTGGAGGTGACTTGTTTGGTTTTATTTTGTTGCTGCTTTATTTGGGGGCATATACTCTTAAGGTAAAAAATACAAAGAAAGTCAGAGTGAGGTTTCTCCTCATTTGCTTTCCCTAAGCACAACACACATCAGAGTCATACCCCCAAAGGTCTGAGTCCTAACTCAGTCCACAAGCAGTGTGATCAGGGACTGGGACTTCCCTCGTTCCTGCTACCATGACAGCACCAGAGGCAGCAGAACAGAACACAGATGACCTGGTCAGGGGTCCTAGATTGCAGGGACAGGCTGGCAGTCCCATTCTCACTGTTCAGCCACAGGTGCCCAGGTACTGATGAGTGGCAGGAAAGTGGGTGCAGGAGGAAAACACTCAGCTGCAGGAAGAATAGCTGAAAAGGGAATTCCAAAATGGGGTTGCCATTTCAAAATGAGGGTAAGTTCATAATGTATTTCTAAGTAGGAGACTCTCCCAACTGCCCTCATAGTGTTCAGCTAAGACACACATTCTGCTGTGCAGGCAGGCAAGAAGTTCTCCAGCCACAGGTCCTCCCACTAAGACTGCCCCCCTTCACAGTATTCCTCCCTACGTTGCAGTACCAGATGCAGCCCACACAGCTTGAAGCCCCACAGTGTAGCCCCACAATGAAGCCCTGACACAGAGACAATGGGGCAGATCCAGGCCCAACAAGAGCAGTTTTCCTGTATGACCCAAGAAGCACACCGGATAGGGCAACAACAAAGTCGCCAAGAAAGAGAAGCTGGTTCTTACAACAAATGACAGTCTACTCAAAAATACCTATTTTTCTTCCAGGCTAACAAATTCAAATGCCTTATTAAGTTAATCAGGCACTTTCATGTTAACAGGCACGCACACACACACACACACACACACACACACACACACACACCCCTATGGCAGCATCTTCACTCTGATGACTTTACTTATTTTCTTGAGCAGCAAGCAAAAGTTTATTAGAGTAAAAGATTAGAAAGGAAGAATAGTAGGAAAGCTCTCTTTACAGAGAGTGGACACCGGGAACTAAATGCCCACTATGATGACTTAAAAAAAAAAAAAAAAAAAAAAAAAAAGCACCACCTGAAAAAAAACTAAGTGACATTTGATATTTTCTGGAGATCTGGATCTTTCAAGTTCCCTAACAACTCAAAACTTCTAACATTTTATTTCTTCAACTCGTACAGATGCCAGCTTTTGTCAATTAAGACTGGCCATTATCATTCAGACAGGGTCTCTACCATTCTTCCAACACAGAGTATTCTGTTAAATGAGTGACTTCACAGTATTCTGTTAAATGATTAAACCTCAAGTTTTATCAAGCTAGGAGATTAGACTTTGCTTCTCATAATTTAGTATTAAATTCGGTTTGGTCCTGCTCACTGATTCACACGTGCTACTTCTGACTCTGCACACCATTTGCAAACGCCTTTTAACCAGGGACGGCGTGTTCTCATTCCTATGTAGTAATGGCACTTTTAACCAAACCTACTAGCACAAAGGGCTACTTCAATGCACACTCAAAACATGTTAGGACATATACATGATCACCAGTGCTTAAGAAGGGGTGGACAGGCTAAGAACCATCAACCCACTTTACAGATATGGAATGCACTTGGGAAAGACTAATCTCTCCCTCTCCCCCCACCCCCACCTCTCTCACACACAAACACACACATGGTTAGTGGTAGGTCTAACACCGGCCTTTCTGACTGCCTACACAATATGTATTGAAACTCCCCTTGCCTTACACAGCTCTCAACAAGCAAAAGTTCTCTAAGTGTGTGTGGCTAAAAAGTACTTTGCAGTTCATGAACTTTGCCTTGTTAAAAACAGTAGCCCTCAGGCAGGGGCTCGCGGAGAGAAGCCAGTCATGGGCACACAGCAGCCAGGAAGTGGAAGAGACATTAAATGTTTTGCTATATAAAGTACTACAATAAAACTGTATTCCTTTCCTTTCCCAGCTTTCCTGCACCCACCCTTTTCTTTGCCTATTGAAGGTTCTTTGATATATTGAATGTACACTTAAAATAGAATTTTAAAAGATCAGTGTTAAGTCCAGGGCCCAGTAAGTAGTTCAGATGGATCTAAATCAAGTTACAGTTTAAAGGAACAATAAGAAGAAAATTAAAATGACTATAGCATTAGTCCAGAATTGTTGAGGAACTAAAGGCCATATCAAACAAGTGTCCCAAAGAGCAGAATTTGTCTCCCTTTGAGGTGGAGAAAAGACAAGATGTGAAAAGTGCAAAAGGCTTCGGTTCAAATTCTCCCCTTCCGAGGACCCATAAGGGGTAAGCACCTCCAGGCAGAGTACTAGTGATGGGCACATTTTTGTCTTTACCTTACAGACATCATAATTAGGTATCTGACTGTGTCTCTTTGTACAGGCTGCTAGGAATCCTAAACCTTTCTGCCCACTGAGAAGCAAAACGAATCAAGTCTTATGAACCTGACTCCTGACCTCACCCTTGTTTTGCATTTTTATTTTTTTAAATTTAAGTATAGTTGACACACAATGTTACATTAGTTTCAGGTGTACAAGGAAGCAATTCAACAACTCTGTATTATGTTGTGCTAGCTGCAAGGAAGCGTGGCTACCATCTGTCTCCATATGCTACAATATGATTGCCTATATTCTCTGTGCTGTGCCTTTCATCCTCATGACTTATTCAGTCCTTAAATAGAAACCTGTATCTCCCATCCCCCTTTATTCATCCCCCCCCTCACCTTCCCTCCCTTGCGCTCTTTCACTTGCTTTTATTTTCTTTCCTCAGCTCATATCATCATGGGGAAAAAAATCTTATTTTACTAAATGTCTATTTGTAAGCATTTCAAATCCACTGGGGAGGGATTAAGTATAAAGGAGCCTCAGGAAATAAGAGCAGTGGCTAACAGAAATATAATAGTGCTTACCATGTATGGGTTCTAAGACCTTATCATATGTCAACTCACTGAATACTCCTAACAGTCCTACAGGCAGGAAGGCTGCATACAGCCTGAAGCCTTGTCATGGTGCCCCACGCCGTTCTGATCATGCCACACTATCAGAAAAACTGGAGCATGTATCCCAAACCCATGTATTTACAAATTATGTACAGGCATCACCCTAATTTATTCTAATACAATCATACACCACAAAATATATTTTGAAGAGACTTTTTATTTTTTTATTTTTTTATTTTTTTTAAATTTTTTTTTTTTCAACATTTTTTATTTATTTTTGGGACAGAGAGAGACAGAGCATGAACGGAGGAGGGGCAGAGAGAGAGGGAGACACAGAATCGGAAACAGGCTCCAGGGTCCGAGCCATCAGCCCAGAGCCTGACGCGGGGCTCGAACTCACGGACCGTGAGATCGTGACCTGGCTGAAGTCGGACGCTTAACCGACTGCGCCACCCAGGCGCCCCTGAAGAGACTTTTTAAAAAGCCCACAAATTGACATTTGTTTCAAGCACTCCACAGACGGTCTTGTGTTCTCCAATTTTCAAAGCCAGGGCTCTATAAACAGAGTCCTTTGTCCTTCCTTGGGTTGTGGACGAAATCAGATATAAGGACATGTATGTAAAGTGCCTCACATATCATGAATACCCAAGAATGTTTTCCTCCCTACACAACTGAAAATAGAGTAGCATTGAAAAAACAAAGAAACATTTTCAACTCCTATATTCAGTATGATGATTGACACAAAGTTTAAAAGTTAAAACGCTCGACCAATGAATTAAAGATCAAACAAGAAAAAGACATAATGGTTGCTTAGAAAAGTGGGAGACAGGAATGAAAAAAGAAAATCCCAGCTATACTATAGATACACCACCTCCTTTGACCTGCCAGCATAAAGATCACTAACAACTTTGGAAAGAGAAACCCGAGTCTAAATGAGACTGGGTGAAGGGCAGAGAGAAGAGTCGAGGAAGCACACGGTGCCCAACGCCCTGGTCCTCCTGGCCTGACAGGATTCGCTTCTTCCCTCGCTCACCCCCAACACCTTACACAGTTCGAGGCTGCTGTGCCGTATTTTGCATCTCCCCAGGTGACAAAGGGAAGGATTGCATGGATGAAACCAGCCTGCCTGAAACCTTCGGACCAGAAACACCAGACTGGGCTTCTCCCTCAGCCCCACCTGCAAAGTAACCAACCACACAGCGAACAGAGGCAGCTCACCTGGAGTGACTGCTTTTACCTCCCTCAGCCCAGCAAGGAGAGGACTCCAAGGAAGGCACTCAACCTAACTCGTCCTTGCCTGGAATGCCACAGGGAAGGTGGCCTGAGTTACCTTTGGCTCTCAGGGACTTTCTGGCGTCTCCTTCCACAACTTCCAATGGACAACGGCTTGGCCTGTATAAAGCACTGCAGAGCCCTGCTCCCCTTCTGGATTTGCACACCGGCACTATGCTTTGACTTGTGGCAGACAGATCTCTGTACCAAATCTCCAGCTCAGTGCTCATGGCATTGTGCAAGGCATGCTCTGTTATGACATGCAGGAAGGCCAAGGACCCAAGCCATGGTTCACAGCTGTATTTGTGAAGTCCCTTAGACTGTGGAAACACCTAAAGGATCAGTGGGCGCAGGGCACTGGCAGAGTGGAGGACAGGCCACACTGCCTAAACACAGTCTGACACAGCAGGTAACAGACTCCAGAGAGAAGCCTGTGGATTTAAACACCATGAAGTTTTCTAGTGATAACACCCAATGCCATGCTTAGGTAAAGCTTCACCTAACCTGCATACTGAAGGCACAGACACTGGAGCTTCTGACATAGTCCAGTGACTCCCCAGAATTGTGGACTCTTCCAGAAAAGAGCACAAGGCACCACCAGTAGTTGCTATTATTACGTACCTACAGCATACATCTTCCATCAAGAGGTGTCACTGCCATGTTTTAAACCCTGTTTCCAGTAATTGATAACTTGCCCAGGTCTCCAAGGGCGGAAGACCGCTCTTTGGTTCCACAGGTGGACAAGTTTGGAAACAGATACTGTACCTGGGCTTTATTGTAACAATGCTGAAGAAACGTGCTCCTGGTACACAGTAGGTGCCAATAAATGCTTGCTACACCAACAAAACAGCCTGAAGAATCCAACTACACTGTGAATACAAGTACTACGGCAGGCATTCTGCTGCCTCGAATCATCACGAAGGATTTCTTTCCCACATTAAGTATATTACCAAATTATACATGTAAAGGCAAATTTTCCTCCTTCACCCAGGAGATTAAAAAGAAAAAGCTTCTATAATTAAGCATGATTTTTTAAATTGCAGGCAATGTAGCAAAATGAATATTAACACAGATCTCAAACACTCTAAATAGTTATTACCAAATCAATTTCAAAGCATTTCAATTTAGTAGCAAGCAGGGCAATACAGGTGGCAACAAAGCAGTATTAGCATAAAATCAAAAGGGCAGGATTTACAACAGGTTAAAATGAAAATAAAATACAATTAATTCCTCTTTGTAGGCCTCTCTATGCATATGATCATCTCCCTTGGGACACAAAGTCCAGGAAATGAAAGGAACAAAAGGTCTCTAGCTACCTCTGGAATCACTCTCATTTTACAAGCCTAGGAGGGAGTCGAGTCACAGGAAGATAAAAGTCAGCCCACGAGAAACTTTTTTTTTAAATATACTAAGCTACTGGGCAGAAAACAAATATTATCAAACTCTAGCAAGCACCAGCAGGATACTAATCAAGTGCCCAGTATTTCTTGCAAGCACGTTTGCAAAAGAAATGTTTCTGTGAAGGTATGCCCCTGCCTAAATTTACACCTGCCTTCTAGCTTCAAAGGGAGAAAGAGCAAAAACAAGCTGCACCACACCTCCCCGCCAGAGAACGGGGAAAGGCAGCAGGAAGAGCCTAAGTTCTTTACCCTTTTCATATTCTGAGCACTTAATCTCTTGAAAGCTATCTGGCCTGGTGGAATGTGGTGGCTCAGGTGTTGGGAAGCTGGGCAGGTGAACAACACACCTGCTCTGTGTGGGACACATGCCCAGTGGGGGAGATGTGGATGCGGTCCACTCAGAATAACCCTCCTCCTTCATGGAGCTGTCCTAATACCAACTCTCAACAGGAAACAGATCTGGGATACTACGAAAGTAATTCGGAGACAATAAATGTCAGCAGGTACAAGGAGACAGCAGAAGAAGGGCCTGGAAGGGACAGATGACTAACTTTTAATGGCCTCTTACTCAGCCAGAATTTTTCTAATTACTACCTATAAGTCCTTCTCCTGGGCACATCTATTATTAACACATAGGAAGGATTATTATTTTGTTTTTAAATCGTGATAGGAAAGCTGGGTTTTGTTTCTCCTCATCCAATATGCATTCACTTTCTTCCTAAAGAGAGAAATACCTATTTTCTTGAAATACACACACACACACACACACACACACACACACACACACACACACTACTGATCATGATGTGGGCACAGACAAAAACTAAACAGTATGTTTAAATCAAACAGTGCTTGTTAAAAAAAAATAAAAAATAAAAAATAATCAAACTGGTATTCACACGCATTCCAGTGAATACACCTACTTAATTTTTTTCTGAGCTGAAATTAACACAGTTTGCAAGTTCCATTTGTTAACAGTGGAAGCAAGTTTATTCAAAGGAGTGTCAGTAAGAAAAAATGTTTTCTCAGGCACAGAAGAAATCCCTTTAAAAGCCACTTCTTTACAGAGTTTTCCCTTTAAAGCAAGTTATTAAAAAGCTATCTTATTCTGATTGAGTATAGTTTCACATTTAGAAGGTCTTCACACTGCAAATTTGAAAAATCAGACACTAATCTCTAGGTAATGCTAATGATTTTACTATCTACAGAGTAGGAAATTTTACTTTAAAAAATATATGTGTTTGTAGGGAATTCAGTTACTCCCCATCCAGCTGTCAGAGACAGGATTTGTGCATGACAGAATTATGATACTTCTAAAAACTTCTAAAGAACATCATAAGAACGCGGGGCACCTGGATGGCTCAATCGGTTAAGCATCTGACTTCTGCTCAGGTCATGATCTTACGGTTCATGGGTGCGAGCCCCACGTCAGGCTTTGTGCTACCAGCTCGGAACCTGGAGCCTGGTTCAGATCCTGTGTCTCCCTCTCTCTCTGCCCCTCCCCTGCTCATTCTCTCTCTCCCTCTCTTTCTCAAAAATAAATAATAAAGATTAAAAAAATTAAAAAAAAAAAAAGAACATCATAAGAACTTGGACCTCGTCAAAGTAGGGTGAAGTGAGACTCCCCTCTGTAGGACACAATAAAGCTGGAACAGAGGGCAGAGGATCTGCTACCCTCTGACCTCCACACAGAAGGATTGGAAGGGGTCCAAGAAATTCTCCTAATGGTCATTATTCTGCCCTCTCCCCCACTAAGCTGTTCCCAAAAAGAAACTTCTCTTCACCTGCAACATGTCAAAACCAGCAGAAGCAGAAGTAGGACACCCCACGGCAGCCCTCACAAGGCTGTCTGAGCATGTGGGAACGGAACCTTCCCTTCATGGCATCTGCTGAGCAAAAACATGTAGATTAAGTATAATCGGCAAGATGGAAATCAGCTTACATAGTAAGAGGAGGGCCAGGAATTTCTAAGGATGGGTTAAAACTATTTGAAATTTCCCCTAAGTGCCCTATATAAACCATGCTAATACTGTGCATACAATTCTGAGCTCCATATGGGCGCCTGCAGCTACCTTAAACTACACAATCCCACAGCAACTGTGTGCACAGGCTGACAAATCTTAAACAATTTAAAGTGGAAAATTAAATGGAAATTTCCTCCCTGCTCTCTCCAGGGCCTATGGAACTTTAGAACAGGGATCCCAACCAGCCCATGACAAGCAGCTGCCAGGCCTTCCAAAGCAGGAAGCCAAGGTAGCTCACCTTCATCATTACCCATTCAGATCACTGTGTTCTTGAATATTTTACTCTGTTGAACACTTAAGATGCCTAAAGGCTGCTGTTCCCAGGCTACACCTTATAAAAACAGTCATGCTCCTCAGGTAGATAAAGCACACACGCCACCCCCAGCAATCACAAAACCACAACTGAGTCACAGATCCCTGCTCTGCGACGAGGCCATGAAACCTGCATACCCTGAATTGATTCAGAAGGAAGCACTCTGCCTCCTCTGGCCCCACCAATCCTGCCTCTTCAAAGAGGTGTGGCTAGTCTGCCTAGAGAGGAAATACTTGCTTTTTTCACCCCTTCTCCTCCCTACCACACCCTCTCCTATATCCCTTGGCAACAGGTTCTAGTTCTGCAGGTCATGGAAGGAGAGTGAACAGAGGAACACTGTCCCCAGCAGTGTTTCCCTCTCAGCCGCCTACAGTCCTCACTCCCTGCAGAAGATCAGCTAAGGCAGTAAGAAGCACAATTTCCAAAGCTGGGGGTCTTCTGTGAAAAATGGATGTACACTGCCTAATGACTAACACTTCATCTCAATGGTCACCATTTTTCAAGGAAAGCTGAGTTAAGGGAACGTGTCTGACTGGAGCCAAGGAATGAAGGACAGCCTCAGTGACATGAAACGTGTCATTTAACTTTAACGACAAGACAAACATTAAAAGATGTGACAATGCCAACTTGGAATGGGAATACTGCATAGCTTCTTTCAAAACCAATTAAACATTCCTTCCTTTGATGCAACTTGATAGTGGCAACAATTCTTCCTTAAATTCTCATTCCCAACACCATGCTAGGAGCCCAGTAGACAGCCGGGATAACATAAATGAGGACCGCTCTCCATCCATATGGAGACAAAAATAAACAACAAAACCAGAACAAGTAAATTAAAGGAAAATACTGAGGTGCTATGGAAAGCATATGATAGGAGGTCTAACCAGTCTGGGATTGGACAGAACTGTACTTTTGCAAGTACTAATTAAGAGCCTTGGTATTCCTGCAGCTCAATCTCCCAATGACACGACAGAAAACAAAACCAGCAACTTTTCTTTCCACTCTTTACAACACTTTTAGGGGCACCTGGGTGGCTCAATCAACAGAGTGTCCAACTCTTGATTTCAGCTCAAGTCATGATCTAACAGTCCTGGGATCGAGCCCTGTGTGCTGGGCTCTGCGTTGGGCGTGGAGACTGCTTGGGATTCTTTCTCTCCTTCTCTTTCTGCTCCCTCTCCTGCCCACATGTGCATGACCCCCCACCCCCAAAATAAAAAAACAAAAAATAGAACACTTTTAAAATTGCAGCACTGTATCTCAACAAGAGAGAGAGACAGAGAGCAGGAGGAATGAATAAATGAATGAAGGTCATTTTCTGTCACTGAAAAAGTTTCTGTCAAAACAAGAAACTGGCTTGGTTATAATTAGAGGCATGTAAGGCCAAAGGCAGATCATTTCATGAAAAGAGAAAGGTTATCCCAAAAAACTGTAGCACTGACCAACTCCTCTTCTGAAGGAAGGTAAACTATGGATGAGAGGACATTTCAGAAAGGTGAAGAATGCTGTAAAGGAAGTCAACTGGCTACCGCAGAATACCAGAGACCCATTAGTGATGGACAGCGCAGAGAGGGCGTGAGGACAGAAGTAACACTGGGGAAAATTAGTTGACCTAAACAGTAGGTGGGGAAGTGGAGTGAGGAGAGAACAGGAAATCAGTAGAATAAACTCACTGTAAGGGCTTAAAACTGAGTGAAAGAATTTAAATTTGCTACAGAAACCTCAAGCCCCCATTTTTTTTTTAATGTTTATTTATTTATTTTGACATAAAGAGAGAGAGAGAGAAAGAGAGGGAGGGGGAGAGGGGCAGAGAGAGGGAGAATCCCAAGCAGGCTCTGCATGGTGCATGGGAGCGCAGAGCCCAATGCAGGGCTCAAATTTGTGGGATCATGACCTGAGCCGAAACCAAGAGTCGGACGCTTAACGAACTGAGTCACCCAGGTGCCCCATCAAGCCACCATTTTAATGAAATGTCCAGAACTAATCAGAGACAGAAAGCAGACTACTGGACAAGTGAGGCTAGGGGTGTGGAGGAAATGCAGTGTGACATCTAATGGCTACACGGTTCTTTTTGGGGTGAGAATGTTCTGAAATCAGATGGTGGTAATAGTTGCACGCCTTTGAGCAGACCTAAAACTGTTGAGTGGTCTAAATGGGTGAATGCTGTGACATGTGAGTGCATCTCGGTAAGACAATTAAAACTGCAGAAAATGAAAACCTACTGGAAAGCCTGAAACAAGTGAAGACTGAGGGCACGGGCTGCCATCCTTATGCAGAGGGCCCCTCAGAAAGCTGCAGTGAGGTCTACATCGGGGATCTCACAAGTCTTCTGGGGCAATCTCCAAAATATACAGTGCGTGAACCTGCAACTTGGTTTTGCAAATTACACTTGAAAGAAATAGAAGGTGACTAAAGAAAATAAGGAGCTCAGATGTCATTCCCTTTAATTATATTCTAATGTGGAAGTAAGTGAGGTTCAGTCCACTTACTTAAAATGCAAAATACTCCTCAAAGACATGTGCGTAACTCAGAAAAAGGGAAGGAACTGAATGTTCAGTAGAGCTGAATATTGTTCAACAGCAGCACAATGCTGGAGCACAGGAGGGCCCGGACAATCCATCCAGTGGTCCCACATGTCTGTTATCTGAAAGGCACCAAGCTGGACACCTGAGACACACAGGTGTCCAACCCCAACTGCAAAAACATAAAGGCACACTTGTCTGGGGTAAGATGTAAAAACAAGGGCTCTTAAATTCCCAGTTGATTCTAATGTGCATCTGGGACTAGAATCTACTGAACTAATCAGAATCCTTACTTTTACAGAGAAGGAAAGAAGTGTGCAAAGAACTCAAATGTTATGCAAGTGATTATCCAGCTAAGCATCCTAAGAGTCAGTACTAGAATCTGTGTCTCCTGACCCACAGTTTAGGACACCCATACCTACTGTGTGGGTGTGTGGGGCACAGGATGGATATCCTTACAAAATTCTGGCCTCAAAACAAGCGGTCAGATACCATTAAAAGAAACTAAAGAACAAACGCCTGGACATAAGTGAGGAAATAAATGACCTTGAGATTGAGGTAGGACGACGCCTCAATATGCAGGGATTTTATCGCCCTGGTGTATGTCTTCGTGGGATGAGATCCCCAACAAATGGAATTAATTGATGAAGAGGTAAAATTTTGTAACTTCACAGGCCAGATCTGATCTGGAAATTTTTTAACCAAATGAACCCAGTGTTATGAAAATAAATAAATAAATAAATAAATAAACACCAAGGAATGTAAAAGCTGATGCTTTATCCTCTCGGCTGCACATGGAGCCAGTGCGGTCTGTGAAGAACAAGGCGGGCCCTGGCAGACTGACCTTCACAGACCACGCTAAAATCCTCTTAAGAAGTGCCCGGTGAATGCTCTGGCTGACGTACATGGAGCCATTACATTACCGAGTCGTGTGCTTCTTACCTATAATTCCACTGTCCTTGCTTTCCAGGGTGGAACTAGGGCTGCTAATGGTCTCACAGGGACTTTTGTTGGCTGCGGTCTTGCTGACACAGCTATTCAAGGTTGAGCAGGGGCTATCGGTGCTAGGAGATGCGGTGCTGCTTGTTAGTGTGGAGCAAGGACTGATGCCTTGGCTTAGAGCTGTGCACTGCAAGACGAACGGAAGGAGGAGTTAGCACGGCTTTACACAGGATGCTGCTACACAGTCTTTTGTTTCTGGTGCGACAGCGATAAAACTCAAAACAGGAACACGGAAAACAGCTTTTTAAAACTAGGGAGCTTAATATGTATGTGGTCTTCCAAATTTTAGAAGAGAAATATCCTTGTTCTGTCCCCCTCCCTTGCGATTTCTTTTTTTTTTTTTTTTTTAATTAAAAGGGCAGTCTCAGAAATAATTTAGTGGGAATGCACATTCATAAAACAGAAATAGCAAGCAGGCAGACTTCCTTTCATTTAAAGTCTGCAGAAGACAAATGGGTTCTTTGACCTCTGTACGGAAAATCTGGGAACTCTGTTTTTGTAATGTTTCACGAGCACTGCAGCCTGATTCAATTCCTGAAGATTTATGGGCTCTGCGGTCAGGGCAAGGAGGCTGATGGCCACTGCAATCTCAATCAGTGTGTGATACCCTGGCAAAGACCCTCCCAGGGGGCAGAGGCTCTGGCCCCTCACGGCCATGCAGACATATACATCTCAAATGGGAAGCGGCAGGCTGCCATTCACTAGGATGCAGTGTGCTCTCCCATGCAGGAACCATTTGATCTCCTCTTATTTTGTCTCTGCCTCATCTCCTACAAATCTTTTCCTCACCCCGCTGACCCTCCAAAACCCCCACCACGAAAAAGCGCAGGAAAGCACATCCCAAAGCAGCCAGCTGAGAAGAATGGTGTTATAAAGATAAAAGTAGTATCATGACTAGGAGATTCTTGCAGCCACTTAAATTCATTTAGCTACCCTTGCCTGGGTAGTGACCTGAAGGTTAATGTGGACATTTTCTTCAGTTCTGCGCCCTTCTGCCTCTTCCCACCTCCCCACTGCAGAAATCACAAACTGTCGAAGTAAACTTCAATACACAACAGCCCAGACTCATGGACTGAACAGGGACTTCCTCACTCAGAGAGGGGGAGAAGACGGTTATGCCTTCGTTCATCCTCTGAGCAGGTAGGACATGCAGGGTCTTCCTCAGGCATTACCATGGTTTCATTTTTTTCTTCAATGGTTATGTGTGTGGCACTTGGGATCCCTTCTCCCAGTAAAAATCCCAGCCTTGTCAACAGTTCTTGAGCTGCCGGCGAACAGCTCGGTTCATTATCGGCCTTTGCTTCTGGAACAAAGAGAGAAAACAATGAAGATGCCCCTCTGGGGAATTTCAGGTTTGCATCTGGAGGAGTCCGCGCTGCAGCTGCTTGTCTGGGGCTTTTGTGTATTTTTATAAAATGCACAAAGTTTGACAATGCTGCCTGTCCTCAAGCAATACATTCTAATTAAGAGGCTGTGACAGGTTAAGAAAACAGTAAAAGAGAAACTCCAAGTGCAAAGAGTGAAATATTTGACCTGAATCAGAACACAGTGTGATTATAGGATAGCAATTCCTATTTCCAGGTCCTGTGAAAAAGGGATACATCAGACACTAAAGGCAGAAAGAGGCCTGCCCTTCATCTTAACTCTTTAAAAGCATAGGGTGGCCAACGCCCACAAGAGGCTGAAATAAAGTTAAAGCCCAGTGGCATACTGGCAGAGACCTCGGCTACTTAAATGTTGGGGTACAACTGAAAGCTCAGCTCTCATTAACCAAGACAGGGGCATTACTACTTTGGTGGAAATGTCCTGTGCATACCCCATTCCCACTGTAGTCAAAAGTCAAAGCCAGAACTCCAACTCAGGGGTCAATCGTCAGGAATCCACTCTGAAACAAAGATTTTAAAACCCAGCAAAATGTGTCCCAGGGGACCAGGCCCAAGAATACACTCTGCTGTTTACATGGGGATGTAGAAAAATCAGGCTGTGTTCTCAGCACACTCCACAGTAATGCTGGAAGCACAGTTAACCTGAAGGTTACAGGGCATGCTTAGAACCTGTCCTTCCTCTGGCCTCCCTGACCGGCTGGCCATCTTATTTTTCCCACTTAAACACATTCTGTTGTTGGGTTTAAATGTTGAGCTACAGGTTAACCTTGTATCCAAAGGCTTAAGGGAACTTAATTAAGGGTGACGAAATGATATTCACACCATTCTAACACCTTTCCTGTATTTTTAAATCAGCATCCATCAGGGAATTAAAAAAACAAAAAACATATAAAGCAAACTCTGCTTACAGATGTTAGAACTTAAAAAGCAATATGCAACCTGTAATACTCTCACTCAATGTTTTGTTCTTTTCTGTTAATTGTCTAGAGACTCAGACCTATACATTCATGAACCAATTTTTCCTAGACGTGGAAATCTGCAGGTGAGTCTTAGAAAGATAACATGAGGAAAGAACAAAACAGCAGTGTTACCTTTGAGCTACAATTCCACCACCAAAGTTCAATGCTAACTTTGCTTTCTTTAAGGAACCGCAAAAATCAAAACAAGTAGAGCTGAGAAGACCATCTGTATTATCCTCACTCACATATCAGTTTTGCTCAGTCATGCTCCCAGGATAGCAGCTACAAGGAAAACCAGGCTGGTCGTATCTTCAAGGAAGGAAAAGGATCCCACCCCTTGCTTACTCTCAAAACTCCCAATGTGTGTGGTAAGAATTGCTGTTTGCCAGCCTAGATGTTTTTTAGTTGCTCTAGAAAACCACAGGGGTAAAAGAACCAAGGCTGATTGTTCTGGGTTAAGAGTGCCCGCATGTTTCTAGATCATTTGTGTTAAACCTGTAACAGGAAGGGGTAGCGGCCACAAGCCAACAGAGTAAAAGAGCACCCCAGGGTGGGTCAACCACACCCAGAAGGCCACTCTACAAAAGGCCCCTTCCCACCAGAGATTTCCAACCACATTTTGATTCCCAAGGCACTTGGGCATTTGGGAAAAGGCGGCAGGAACTAAACCAAATCAGTAAAACCCAGGCACACCCAAGGGCTGAACCACTTCAGAACAGGATCAGAACACTTCAGAACAGCCTCGCCCCAAGGCTCAGACAGGGCAGCTATTTTATCTCAGGTGGCAGCTGGACCAAAGGGAGAGAACAGGATGCAGATGGAAAGGGAAAGAAGAGGGTAAGGGGCCAGAACTCAGCAGTTTTTCTACTACATGTCCCCCTTGCCTTTCAAAACAATCTCTATACGGCTACCAAATTGTGACTGTGCCCTTGAATGTCTGAATGTCTAGCTTCTGGTTCGACCTGAAACTCCAGGGAAAGTGCCAGAAACTACTCCCAGTTGGCAGCTGCTGTGGAGGCACAGAGAACAGCTGCACAGGCTTGGCTGCCACAAAATTTACCCTGACGACAAACAAGGCCACGGCCTATCACTCACGTGGGGCTCCTTCCGAGACCCTGTAACCCATGTAGGTCCGTGGCAGGGGGGGTTACCCCCCGAGGAGTCAATGCTGCCTCCACACTGTGTCTGTAGACAGACACCCCAGACTGTCAAGGTTTTCATTAAAACATATGTATTTATGCAAAGACAATTAACTCCTCATCTAAACCTTGCCCACAAGCTGGGAGCTATGGCAATTCCAGGTTTAATGTCTAAATTGACAGGACACCTCCAAATTCATGAACAACTTGTTCTCCTATCCATTCAACCTGGATTTGAATGCCCCTAAAGTTCTCAAACCTGACCTGGAATCGGGATGAATAGATGTCCTTTATTTCAGGTTTAGCATCCAGTAAGCCACTGCAATTTCATTTCGTCCAAAAGCTTCCCAACTGTCTCTTCATATAATTCTCTCTTCTCAAATGTCATTCTAGTGACCTTCCCCTCAGAAGCCGTCTTCAGTCTGAATTCCTCAATCCATGTCAAGCCGTCTGCATTTTCCCCTCCCTAATGCACAGAGCTTTCTCTCTGGCTGAACTTTTCATTCTGGCAGAAGGACCCCTGGGTGAAGAGTGATGGTGCCATTTTTGGAGAGATGAGTTGCCTGGGAACTCACGCTGGTATACTAGACTGTGAAATTAAAATGAATTTCTACTTCCACAGCCGATCACCAAATACTGAGATCTGAACAGTAAGATAAGATGTTCTTGGAACTAATTCTTACTACAAAATTATCTCCAAACCAAAATCCAACGGGATACTCTAAATGGCAAGTATTTTCATTCATGTAGTTAATACTAAATCACTCATCAATAATAGGTGTACCTTACCCAAAACAAGTGGGATAAGTACTAGAGAGACATCATCTCTTAGCAACACTTTATATCTCACAGATTTAAATATCCAAGGAATTTATGATGGCTGCATTTGGAGTTGAAAGGATAATTGGCCTCATACTTCCTGGGACTCTATTAGACAAATGGGGAGTGATATTCCTTCCCAGTAATGTTTTCATGGAATCTTCAACAGGACACCATTATGAAATAACCAAGTGGAGGAAGGCAAAGAGAATTTTTCAGGTCACTTCTTGTCTCTTGTTAACTACCCACACCTTGTTGGACTACGTTTGGGACACCAACCCTCAGGTATGGTCCATAAATGGACCACCTTCCCAATTACCACCATCCTCACTTCAAATCCACTTGTGCCCCTTATAACCATCCTCTTATCCTTCCCTACAGTCTCAGAAGAAAGGACTTCTCCTGGCCAAAACTATTCTGGACCACTTACAGCGTGAACTTCTGTAACCCTCAATTTCTTCATGAGGGAAGTAGCCATAACCCACTTCTTATAGGTTGTGAGCTTAATAATAATAACAATAATAATAATAATAATAATAATAAAGAAGATGAAAAAAATGAGAAAATAGCTTACACAGCAAGCATCTTTGAAATAAGATGTGATATCAAAGTTGGTCATTATTTCTACCAATTTTAACACCAAGAGCCCACTTTCTCACTATTATTTCATTTTCTGGTGTCATGGACTCCTATCTATATTCAACGTGCTTGTATTTTTCTTACCTATTAAACATAGTTTTTTATGATTCTTCTGCCTTATTTAACTTTCTATGAACTCACTATTCCTTCATGACAACAAATTTCCTTCCTTTTTCTAATTATCAAACTGTTCCACGTTGGCCCACACTTAACTGCTTTCATTTTTATTTTTAAATTTATTTCAGAGAGCGAGAGAGAGCGAGCACACGCATATGCTTGTGTGTGAGCAGAGAGAGAATCCCAAGCGGACTCCACATTGTCAGCACAGAGCCTGACATGGGGCATGATCCCACAAACCACGAGATCATGACCTGAGCCAAAATCAATTTACAAAATTGAATTTACAAAAACAGTTATTTATAGAGGAGCATCTATCCGTGAACCTGAGCTGACTCTGTCAATAATTGGCTTCTAGTCCTTAATACAAAAACATAGTTATTGCACAAGTTGTCTTTAAGCACTCCACCTCATTCACCCATTGAAACTGTCACCAAATCTTACCACTTCCTCTTTCAAAATGTCTCCTGAATTAGCCTTTTTCTTTCCAGTCATACCGCCACTTATCAAGTCCTCATCCTCTCAAGTCTAGATAACTATCGGACTCTGGATCAATTTTCTCATCTTTTTAAAAAATTTTCACCGTCTTCTTTTCCTTCCTCACAGCCAGTGGTTCTCAAACTTTTTGTCACACTCTTAAAAACGAGGACTCCAAAGAGCTTTGGCATATATGAATTATTGATGTTTATCACATTAGAAATTAAAACTAAGAATTTTTAAGAATCAATGTTAATCCATTCTAAGTTAGTAAAACTTACATGCTAAACATTTTTAATAAAAAATATTTGGGGGGGGGGCACCTGAGTGGCTCAGTCAGTGAAGCATCCAGCTTCGGCTCAGGTCATGATCTCGTGGTTGCTGAGTTCGAGCCCCACATAGGGCTCTGTGCTGACAGCTGAAGAGCCCAGAGCTTGCTTCAGGGTCAGTGTCTCGCTCTCTCTCTGACCCTCCCCTGCTTGTGCTCTCTCTTTCTCTCAAAAATAAATAAAAACATTTAAAAAAGTGTTTTCCCAAAGATTTTAATCTCTACACTCAACGTGAGGCTCACACTTATAACCCCAAAATCAAGAGTCACATGTTCTACTGACCAAGACAGCCAGGCACCCCCAAAATATTTTCAAAGTCAAGAATGGCAGTGTTTTACACTTTTGCAAATTCTTTTTCATGTCTGATTTAACAGAAGACAGCTAGATTCTCACGTTTGCCTCTGCATTTAATCTGTTGTGATATGTTCTTTTGGGTGAAGCATGTGAAGATGTGTGGCCTCAGAGAGATATGCAGCTGGGAAAGGGAGGAACCTTCTCAGTTAATTACATTCTTCTCTGATACCTCACCAAAACTTGACAAGTAGCAATTTCTTAAAGGTTAGTTCTAGTTTTGACTTTGAATCCGTATCAATATACTTTTTGCACTCTGTTACAATAAAAGTCCATGATCTGTTATAAGCTTCAAATGGACTTGGTTAGCCATGCATGATTTCTTAACATCATGCATCGGATGATTTGGAAAATATTAGTTTTGCAGATCCTATAAGTGCTGACACATTTATTATACAATACCAAAATATCACATTCATTAATATCTCATCTCAAATGAAAAGTCCTGAGAAGCCATCAAACTCAACGTGACCAGTGCAAATCCCAAAAACCTGATTTTTCACTTGAAAGGTCAAATTTTATCATTGGCAACTAATCCCTGTCAGTTTTATTTTTTAATTGAAAGGACGTGCTCATTTTGTTCTTTTTTGAGAAAATGTTGTGTCAAATACCCAATTCTGAATAACTCTGGCTTGCCAGTCATTCTTTCAAGTAAAAATGGTGTTCCATTAAAAAAAGTGGCTAGGTCAGCTTGCAATTCAAACAGCCACACAAGTGGTTTTCTCTGGGACAACCATCATACTTCAGCATGCAGCAGACTTGCTTTATGGGGACTTCCCATTTTATCACACAGACTATTAACAAGATCAGTCAAGGTCAAGATTTAGTAACATTTGTTATTTTCAGTACTTTGTCAGGGATGTTACCCAGTGAGTTGTTATTTTTAATACTAATGCATGGTGGTGAAAAATACCACTCCTAGCTCTAGTACAGCAGATGGCCCTACCTCGATGCACACTAAGGCATCAGAAGTCTCACCAATAATTGCTTCTGTACCATCAGTGCACATGTCAATGCAAGAGAAATGGAAGTATATTCCTAATATCATTATGGAAAGAGTTTTGACTTCATAGACCCCTGTAAAGGTCTTGGGGATGCTCCTAAGTCCACAGCCCATACCTTGAGAACCTCTACTTTAAGTCTTCAACTATACTAAGTTCTCCCTTTCCTTTAAAATCATTAAAAACTAGTGTATGTACGTCTCTCAACCTATTAACTGATCTCTCATCTTCCCTTACTTGCTCAAAGCCTTGGGGTAAAAAGGCAATGGTTTATCCTCACCAATTACATTTCCCTTTCACCTACCTGCAACTTAAATTCACTCACCTTCACAAACCTCCTGAAACAGCCCTGTAAGGCACAGTGATATTTTTCTTTTTAAATGACCAATCTCCTCTTTTGACTTTCCTATAGTTTTTGACCTTGCAAATACTCTGTCCTCCAAGGAGGAAAGTGGCAACTGTCGTAACAGACACTCAGAGAGGAAATCCATGGTTTTCAGAATTACTGTGTGGTCCTGAGGATTCTTATCCTACCCTTTTGCTGGTGCCTCTTTCAGCCAATTCACAGCTCATGAATAAAATACCAAAGTTTCTCAGTCCTCTCCTCTCAGTGGCCTTTTTCCCAGTCTAACACATCTCGTTCCATCACATTCCCTCCAAACAAAAGGAAGTCAAGCTCATACCCAGAACTTTTCCTTCACACCCAGTTTGAGTTTCCAATCGTTCAGTGGGCACCGGTGCCTACATGTTCCACCAGCATCTCAAACTCAACGTGCCTGAAACTGAACTCAAACCAAAATGGATGGTTCCCTCTCTTTCAGTGCCATCTTAATGTCACCTCAAAGCCTTGAAATCATCATCTTTGTGTCTTCAGCTCCCAGGTCCATGCAATTTCTCAAGAATCTTCCTACTCATCACCCCTTCTTTCCTGATCCTGTTCTCATTTGAGATCTTACTCTGTCTTACCTAACTACTGACATCTCTTCCTAACCATCTCCCCGACCCTAGTCTCTTCTGTGCCCCACTGCATTCTATACTTTGTTGCTAGGTAAATCTTAAGGCAATCAAGTCTTTCCCAGCTCAGCTCCCCCACCGGCACCCAACACCAGCTTGGATTAGTCAACACTACTTCCCTCTCCTGTTACAGTCACTCTGCATATATAGGTCTTTAAACCCCAACCAGACTCTAAGGCTCCATGAAATAAGAACCTATGCTTGATAGCCCATCTCAAAGAGCATCCATCATAGTGCATTTCACAGCATCAGAATTTAATTAATATTTATTTAAGGAAATGCAGAATGAATGGATACTCTACCTCTAATCTCTCTTCCATAGCACATACAAGGCACATCTTCCTTCTATGCTTTCATCTAACTAAAACCTTATTCAACTATTGGTCAAATGGCTTACCACTATTCTAAGAGGCTGAAAATTAAATTAGCAGAAGCAAGGTTACCTCCCGGTAAAGGAAGGGGAATATGATCAGGAGGAAACATAGTTATGTTTTATTTCTTAAACTGAGTAGTAGGTAGATAGGTGCCATGTTCTTTATAGCTTTTCATTCTCTACATCTTTTTGAACATCTGAAATAATCAAAAACATCAGGCACCAGTATTTAAACAAATCTTAAAAAAAGCCTTACTCCCCCCAAGATAGTTGTGCATGTAATTATTCTGCTGTTTCATACGTGCTCATTTTACTTCCTAACTATACTGCCAGGTGAGAAGTTTCATCATGTTTTGAGATTGATCTTCACCAAGCAATGACTCATTAGACTAAAATTTTCTCACCCCTCCCCATCAAAGCTTGCTCAAGTAGCTAATGACAGTTGGAAGCAAACCTAAACGGATTATGGTTGCCCCTAATTCAAAGAAACATAGCTGCGAATCCTATTATAATTTAATAATCCTCTCTATCTGGGTTTTTTTTTCCCCCTTAAGGCAGAAGTATTGTCTTGTGGGTAAATGACATTCTCCCCGTAAACAATATGTTGGTTTAGCAATAGGAAGCTTATTTGTAAAGACCATATTCTGTATGACACACACAGGTTATTAGAACCATTTGACAGGAAAAAGGGGATTGTATTCTGTTTGAGGAGCTCATTAAGTCACTCTTTTTTCCCAGAGTAGAAAATGCTATTTTTCCAAAATATTTTAAAATATTAAATAAAGTATCTTTTTCTAAAGATGTTTCCAGGTGAATGTAAACTTTAATAGATTCTTGGTATATAATAAAAATATTCATCTGTCCATATCATATAACCCACTCCTCAGGTAGCTAAAATATGCAATTTCACATAATCATAATTACTTACAAGTTAATGAACAAATTCAAAGTGCTCGTTGGTTTTGTTTTACTTTGATTTAAATTTCAAACAGCTAAGAATCAAGAATTTATGTAGCTAAACCATAAAACGAGGCAACTTAGTCTGGGAAGGGTATTTCAAATATTCAGTAGTAACCTGATATTTCATGAGCCTACGGGAAATTTCAAAACCATTTCACAAAGAGCTGTTTGTTATTAACAGCATCCAAAAACGCATTTTAAGATATTTAAAAAAAAAAAATCCCAAAGAAAATATGAAAAGTGTAAGACCAAGTTTTGAATTAAAATTTAAGTGATGATGTTTGATATTAAACCCTAGAAATTAGGGTTTGTCCACCATACATCAGTACATGCTTGGGTTAATACCCAAACTCAATTAGTTTTAGTTTGCTCCAGCCTCTCCTTTAGGTTCACTGACCTGGACATAAAATTTACACTTTAATATGGCAGACTTAATTAACGCTATTGAAATGTAAAGGATTCCACGGGGATTACAAAATACACCATCCTTTACTAATTGCCAAGCTAAATTGTGTTAAGCGACCACTTTCTCAGGAACCAACAGCTAACTGCTGGGGCTTCCACCACCTTCATGGCTATCCACACAAGGCCACATGATTACAAACATCAACTTTACCTCTTTCTCTTTTTCTGGACACTTAAAAAGAAGAAAATGTATCCTACCTGTAGACAAAACTTCTGGTCCATGTTCACAGCCACTTGGTATGTCAAAACTTCAGCCCACTAGGAGACTGACGATGCTGAATCTGAGAGCTAGGGTCTCAGCAGTGAGGGCACATGCAAAATGCAGGCTGCGGGAGCAATATCAATCTTTACGCTTGAATTAGCTCACCTGGCAGCCAGGCACGAGAATGCCTCCTCCCCCCCAAGAACGACAGCCAATTCTGCCTTGGGCAAGAGGAGAAAAGTTGACAATGGGAGCTATTTATAACATCTTTTCTTTGCCCAATACAATTCTTAAATTTCTCCTCCATTCGTATCCCAGAAGGAGTCCTAAACTCTCAACAGAACAGGACCTCCGCGATATTCCCCCCCCAGGGAGAGAAAGGTAACATCATGGCCGTGTTTGGCCAGCCAAAACACCAAGGGCGTTTACCAGAACTTCAAAGACTCTGGCGGGTGGTGATGAGGGTAACGGGAGGCTTGTTCTGAAATGGGCAAACAGCTTGGCAAATTTGATTATTGATATTCACTTCAAAGGATCAGGTTTTTATTTTCCTTTCAACCCCCAGAACAGAAATGACAGAACAGATCTAAAAGTAGACACCCTGCACACGTGAATTCACCACCAAGAGAGTCTTCATGTCTGTAGGATGGCCATCCTAACCACACACCACTGGGGACTCTCCCCTCTTTACCACCACTCCCGTGGCACCCTTGTCCCTCCTCAGCACAAGTCTTAGTGTAAACCTCTTACCCAAACCAAACAGCTAGATACCTGGACAGAAGGGAAAGGGTAAAATTTCTCATGCTAACACACAGGCAGCAGTATCTCTTCCCTGCCCAGAATGCCCAGCTCCTGGCCCTGTCTCATCTCCCACCCATCCTAAACTCTTCTTATTTTTATCTTCTGCCAATTCCTCCTCTTAGCTCATTTTTAGGTTTATTTTCACCACCATCCTATTCCATTTTCCTACCATATCCTCCTCTGTACCACTCCATACTATATATCAGCAGAAACACAAAATGCACACACAGCAGTTACAACATCAAAGAGCTATATTCCTGACTACCCACAACTGGGGCAAGGAAAATGCCAGATGTCCCACAGTAGAAATATGGGGGAGTTTTCTCTTTCAGCATTACTACACAAACTATTGATGTTGTTTGTGACATTGTATGACAAAGTATTGACATTGAAGATAGAATGGGCTTCTCCAGATGGGCCAGGATTCCTAACCACAAGTTTCTGCAGGAAAATGAGATACAAGTTCAAAACATTCAAATTAAAGCCCACAGAGTTGTGACTTGGGGAGCCTCTGCTAGCCCCAGAAAAGAACAAACAGGTAAATTCCCAAACTGATTAAAAAAAAAATAAAGAACTCTGGATACATTTATGAAATGCTATCATTTGTAATGTCTGTTAGACATGTTTCCAGATCTAGGAAAAAAGAAATATATAAAATATCTCCACTAAAGATTTCAATTAATTTGGATTTTTTTTTTTTTCGGCTCTTACTTCAACATTCCCTGAAGAACAACTTTAGATCTAAAAAACAAAACAAAACAAAACAAAACAAAAACCACAAAAAACAAAAAAAAAACTTTCAAAAGCTATCAAATGCTTTTAAGAAAGCTAGTTATCATAAACTTGTCTAGTGAAAGTGCTAGCTTTTCAGCCAAAGCCTGTTGAATACTCTAAAATGACAGAGTAGCAAAAAAAAAAACAAAAACAAAAAAGCACCGGAAGCAATCTTCTGGCGGGCTTTCCTTATTCCCACCTACCCCCCCCCCACCCCCAAAGCCGGGGAGGTCAAAATTGAGAGGAAAGAAGACTCAACCCTTAAACAATGCATATGCAACCACTCAACTATTCCTATACTGTGTATATAACTCCAAGAATTTACATTAGCTAAACAGGTCTGTATAACTGCCCAAGGGGAAAAAAATCTCCCAAATACATTCAGTTTGGCAAAGCTTCCTCCTACAAGAGGCACTCAAGTTTCACTCAGAAATGGAGTATCATTATGTAAAATCTTTAGGAGGGGGGAATTATTGAAAACACATTCTTACCATTCTCATTGGGCTCTGCTGCCTTGGACACTTCTCTGAACGGTATTATAACTGCATCTCCAGGCACTCTGGGGCTTTCCACATACTTGGGCTTCCTGACGGGTCCTGCAGTGGAAAAGATCTGAGTGTGGCTAATTTTTTCCAGACGCAAACAAAGCTTCAGAATGTACAGTGTGTGTCCTCACCAGGACCCAAATATGCCTAAAGGAAGAGCCGGCCCCTTCTCCTCCCTTGAATACACACACGGTCATTTCAGTACAGACACGGGAATGTCCAGTCTGAGCTGCCAAAGAAGAAATGGGTAAGCTCAGTTTCGAGAACGTAAACTCTGACAAAAACAAAAGCTGCTCTTTTGCTATGAAGTTTCTACAGCTGTCTTTGGTGTACATCAAGTGAGTGATTTTGACATGTTCAAACCTGGACAGCTTTTGGCAAAGGGTTTTTTATTTGGAATTTGTCTCTAACTGGGACAAAGACGGTTGGGTTGCTTGGTATCTCCAAAGTCAGGAGGCAAGGATTACTAACAGCCAGCCTGAAAGATCAACACGCTCTGAGCGACCACAGAGAGCAGGCATTTTATCAGACTGGTGACGCACGGCAATTGTGTGGGGCACAGAAGGCGATGGTTTTCTTGGCACATGACAGAGGCACCTTCAGGAAAGCACAGCGGCCAGTGCAGCAGGCAACTGGGGACACAAGAGAGCCCGTAAGTCCAATCTCTTACCTCCCCCTCAACCTCAACTTATCATCAGAAAATCTGGAATTCTCAGTAAGAACGGATAGACCCCCTCACACACATTGGTGGTGGCAATGTATAGGTGCAGCCACTTTAGAAAACAGTTTGGTAGTTCCTCAAGAAGTTAAACAGTTATTGTATGACCCAGTAATTCCACCTCTATGTTCACACCACGTCCACACAGAAGTTTATATACTTGTGCGCACAGTAGCACTATCAATAGCCAAGTGTCCATCAACTATTTATAAAATGTGATATCCCATACAGTGGAATCTTATTGGGCAATAAAAAGGAATGGAGTACTGATTCATGCTACAGCATGAAACACTATGCTAAGGGAAGGAAGCCAGTCCCCATAGATCACATATTGTAGGAGTCCACTAGTGTGGAATTATCCAGAATAGGTAAATTTATTTATTTTTTTAAACTTTTTTTTTAAGTTTATTTATTTTGAGAGAGAGAGAGAGAGACAGAGAGAGAATCAGTGGAGAAGGGGCAGAAAGAGAGGTGGACAGAGGATCTGAAGCAGGCTCTGTGCTGACAGCAGAGAGGTTGATGAGGGGCTGGAACTCATGAACCACAAGACCTGAGCTGAAGTCGGATGCTTAACTGACTGAACCACCCAGGCACCCCTGAATAGATAAATTTATAGAAACCAAGTATGAATGGTTTTCAGGAGCTGGGGGATATGCAGGCTTGTGGGCTAATGACTAAGGGGTATCAGACTTCTTTCTGGAGTGATAAAAATGTCCTAAAATTAGTGGTGATGGCTGCATGACCTTAGGAATATACTAAAAACTTCTACAGGGTACACTTGGAGTGAATTGTATATGTGAATTATATTTAAATAAAGCAACTTAAAAAAAGAGCACCTATTTTATTCCTTTCAAACATCACATTTGTTCCAGAATCACCCACTTTACTCTCATTTTCCTTGGTTGCCTTCAAGTGTGCTTTTAACAAGGCCACAAAGGCAGGGAACATTTCACACCAGTAAGGGACTGGATGGTGGAAAGAGTGGCATATGGGTCGACAGCCCTCCCTCCTGCTCAGCCCTGAGCCATAGCCCCGACTCTCTGGGGTCTCGGCACACTGAGGTGGTGAATCGGGCACATCCTGAGCACCCTTCTGTGTCAAACGTCTTAGGAGTCTGAGGAGTTCCGGTCAGAATATGGTTTGTGGTGAGAGATGCTGCCATCTAAAGGCTTACTGCAAGAGCATCTACATCAGTATAAAAATAATCCAACTCCCCGCCACCTACAGTGTACTACAGATTAAAACAGGCTACGTTATCAAAGAAGCTTATGGTACTTGACAAATAGGGCTATTATTTCAAACTTTAGAAACCATGGTTTTTAAATGGCTAATGCAGCATTTAATCACATGGCTATCTCCATAATTTATGTAACCCTGTCAGAAAGAGGATTTTTCAAAGGTTAAAATGGAATGCTTATGGGGGAAGAGGGAGGACCTGTTCACAATCTGAATGGAAGATGTAGGCTATACAACAGAATACAAAGCATCATTCAGATTTTATCTAAAAATACACATATCTGTATACAAATATGCATGGAGAGAAGACTGGTAGGGGAGGAGGGCGGGGAGGGTAAGGGGATACTAAAAAGTATTTGCTGTAGAGGAGCCAGAAATTAGAAGAAAGGGCCTTAACAAGGCAGGAAGAAATGGAACCAGGACAAACATGAGAACCTTTCTACACTTTTGGTTCCTGACCTATTATCTATGGTAAAAGAGATGGCTGGCGTCTCTTCCCCTATCATCTGCCCTAATAAAGAAGTAAAGCCCTTACTATTATTGTCCACTGATTCAAACTGCCCCAACCAGCATGCCATTGCTCAAGAGACACCTATAAATTTCTGCTCACCTTAACTCTTCAGAGTATAAGGAACAGCAAATCTAATCAGATCTATTTCCAGGCTCCAATCTACCTACCCTGCATATCCTTCAAAAATATTTTCTAACAGTAAGTACTCTCTTAAAATGTGGTCTATTTCACATGGATGAAATATGAATGGTTTCACATGGATGGTTTTATGACTGATTGGAACATCGAACCCCAACGTCACCCAGAAACATCATCCAGAGCCTTCAGAAAGCATCAATGCCCATCCTTTCAATTGTCTAGGACTGTATTTTGTTCATAGGTCAATTGCTAATGATAAGAAATACTCAACATTGAGGAGTGAGGGTATTAAGAGCAGAGTGTCTGGAATTGGGCAAACCTGGATTCAAACATGGTCCCTAGCCTCCCCCAACTTGGACCTCAGTAATACCCCAGAGCTAAAAGATGAACACGTAAGCCTCCTGCTCCAAGGGGAACATCCATGAGAGCAGAGACCAGGTGGAACGGATTCCCAGGATTGGAACAGTGCCTGGCACAGTAAACAGGGATGCAAGATAGGAAAGGAGACATAGAATATACCAAAGGAAATAAAACGTGTATTCGGTGGACCCACAAGGCTAAGCACTAACATCCATTAATTCATTCAATGGTAATAACTTTGGGAGAAAAGCACTATTTCCATTTTTAGGTCAGGAAACCGAAGCTCAAATCAGTTAAACAAGTTGCTCAGAGCCCACACATGGCAAAACAGGAATTCAAATAGTTCTGTGGTCCATGCAGGTTCGAAGCCCATGTACTCAACCACCACTCAGTACTTATAAAAGTGGGAAACCCAGATAAAACATGCAGTCCTACAAAAGGCCAGAGCAGGGGAAACTTCTACCATCACCTGGTCATCCATGGACTTAGCAGAGTCAACAAATATTTTATTCATATTTATTTGTCTCTGATCACCCCTTTTACTAGGAGTTGAATATTATGAAATGAATACAGGCTTACGTGAGATAGTGCAGATCTTGCAATAAATTGAGTCAAATGAATTTTTTGTTTCTTAGTGCATATGAAATTATGTATACACTGTAGTCTGTCACATGTGCAATAGCATTATGTCTAAAAAACAATGTACATACCTTAATTAAGAATTACTTGGGATAAGCACTGGGTGTTGTATGGAAACCAATTTGACAATAAATTTCATATTAAAAAATTTTTTTTAAAAAAGAATTACTTTATTGGGGTGCCTGGGTGGCTCAGTCCAAAGCATCTTTTGATTTCAGCTGAAGTCGTGATCTCACAGTTTGTGAGATCCAGAGCCTGCTTGGGATTCTCTTTCTCCCCCCCTCCTCTCTCTCTCTGCCCCTCCCCGGCTCACACACATGCTCTCTCTCTCAAAATAAATAGTGTTGTTTTTTTTTTTAAAGAATTACTTTACTGTTAACAATGTCAACTATCATCCGAGCTTTCAGTGATTAGTAATCCTTTTGCTGGTGGAAGGTCTTGCCTTGATGTTGATGGCTGTGGACAGATCACAGTGGTGGTTGCTGAAGGCTATGATGGCTGTGGCGATTTCTTAACACAAGACAACAATGAAGTTTGCCACATCAATTGACTCTTCCATGAATGATTTCTCTATATGTGATGCTGTTTAATAGTATTTTACCCACAAAGTTTCATTCATAATTAGAGTCAAACCTCTCAAATACTGCTACTACTTTATCAACTAAGTTTATGTAATATTCTAAGTCCTTTGTTGTCATTTTAACAATATTTACAGTATCTTCATGGGGAGTAGAAACTATCTGTTTATCCATAAAAATCAACTCCTCATCCATTAAAGTTGTATCATGAGATTGCAACAATTCAGTCCCATCTTCAGGCTCCACTTCTAATTCTAGCTCTCTCGCTGTTTCCACCACATCTGTAGTTACTTCCTCTACTGAAGTCTTGGAACTCTCAAAGTCATTGCTGAAGGTTGGAATCAGCCTCTTCCAAACTCCTGTTCATGTTGATATGTTGTCCTCTTCCCATGAATCACAAATATTCTTAAGGACATCTAGAATGGTGAATCCTTTCCAGAAGGTTTTCAATTTATTTTGCCCGACCCATCAGAGGAATCAGTATCTGAAGGATTGATAGCCTTACAAAACATATTTCTTAAATACGACCTAGAAGTTGGAATTACTCCTTGGTCAGGCTGCAAAATGAGCACCATGTTAACAGTCATGAAAACAACATTAAGCCTGTTGTACATCTCTATCAGAGCTCTTGAGGGACCATGGGAATTGTAAATGAGCAGAAGTATTTTGAAAGCAATCTTATTCTGAGCAGATCTCAACAGTGGGCTTAAAATATTCAGTAAACCAAGGAGCCTGCGTGGCTCAGTTGGCTGAGTGTCTGACTTTGGCTCAGGTCATGATCTTGTGGTCTGTGAGTTCGAGCCCCGCATTGGGCTCTGTGTTGACAGCTCAGAGCCTGGAGTCAGCTTTGGATTCTATCTCTCTCTGCCCCTCCCCAGCTTGTGCACACTCTGTCTCTCAAAAATGAATAAATAAACATTAAAAAAATATTCAGTAAACGATGTCGTAAACAGAAGCAGAAGTCCTGTCATCCAGGCTTTGTTGTCCCACTTATAGAGCACAGGCAGAATACATTTAGTATAATTCTTAAGGACCCTAGGATTTGCAGACTGGTAAATGAGCACTGGTTTCAACTTAAAGTCACCAGCTGCATTAGCCCCTAACAAGAGTCATCCTGACCCCTTTGAAGCTTTAAAGCCAGGCATGGACTTCTCTTCTCTAGTTATGAATGTCCTAGGTGGGATTTTCCAATAGAAGGCGATTTCGTCTACACTGAAAATCTGTTGTTTATCGTAGCCACTTTCAGTAATGACCTTAGTTAGATATTCTGGATAACTTGCTGCAGCTTCTACGTCAGCACTTGCTGCTTCACCTGATACTTCTATGTTATGAAGATGGCTTCTTTCCTTAAATCTCATGAACCAACCTCTGCTAGCATCAAACTTTTCTTCTACAGCATCCTCACCTCTCTCAGCCTTAACAGAATTGAAAACAGTTAGGGTCTTGCTCTGGATTAGCCTTTGGCTTAAGAAAAGGTGGTGGCTAGTTTGATTTTCTATCCAGATCATTAAAACTTTCTCCCTATCAGCAATAAGGCTGTTTTTGCTTTCCTTTCATTGATGTGTTCACTGGAGTAGCACTTTTAATTTCCTTCAAGAACTTTTCCTCTACATTCACAGCTTGGCTAACTATCTGATGCCAAAGCTAGCTTTCTCGGTTTTTGATATGTCTTCCTCACTAAGCTTAATCATTTCCAGCTTTTGATTTAAAGTGAGAGACATGTGACTCTTCTTTTCCCTTGAACACTTAGAGGACATTATAGGGTTAAATTAAGTGGCCTAATTTCAAAACTGTTGTATTGGTGCAACATTCAGAACACACCCAACATTTATCAATTAAGTTTCTGTCTTATATGGGTATGGTTCGTGGCACCCCAAAACAATTACAATAGTTAACAAAGATCATTGACCACAGATTCACAGTAAGACAGTAATGGAAAAGCTTGAAATACTGTGAGAATTACCAAAATGTGACACAGAGACATGAAGTGAGCAAATGCAGCTGGAAAAATGGTGCCAACAGAGTTGCTGGAGATAGGGTTGCCACAAATCTTCAATTTGCAAAAATGCAACATCTCCGAAGTGCAATAAAATGAGGTATGCCTGTATAAACAACTGCTCTCAACATGATCCTTTTATTTAAAGTGCTTTCCACAAACAGCTGAACCTCAAAACGCTATAAAATAAGAAAAATTTATAACTATAGAGGTTTTGTTCCTTCCTCCTCTCAACTGCTCATTAGAGAATCTTTGCACACTTTCCATTAAACATAGCAGATGAACACTCCTTTTCAAAATATCATTAAAGTTGCAGTAAAGGGATCTGAGAGACCAATGGGAAAAGGAGAACACCATAGGCAAGAAACCAAACTTCTGAAAGTGGGAAACCATTTGCCAAGGAGCAGTGAATTGAGCAGACTAGAAAAGGTTAGCACTGGGGGAGGGGACAGGAAGGCTTAGCCTCAGGGACACAAGGCACCTCTGAAGGCACACAAGATCAGGTCTTGAGAATCTACTGAAGGGAGAATTAGACCCTCAGAACTAGGAAGCATTCTCTCTCTCATCCTGGAGGCTGAGGTTTTCCCTCTGGAAAGGCTGAATGCCAAGACCATAGAGACTCGAGCTAAACTCTTAAGTGCTAAACTAAAAAACTGGGATTAAGAAAAATTCCACATGTGGATTGGTAGGCCCCAGATGCACCCCTGCGTTTAGCCATGAAAACACAGGCAGTGAGCACTCACACCATGACAGAGAGAGACATTAGAGGATTCTTCTCTGGAGAAAGTCACCAAGAGAAAAGACCTGTAGGTAACCAGTTGGGGACGTCCCCTGAAAGAAATGGTAGATCCCTGGGGCTCCTAGGTGGCTCAGTCAGTTAAGCAGCCAACTTCAGCTCAGGTCAAGGTTTGTAGGTTCAAGCCCTGCATTGTGCTCTGCGCTGACAGTTCGGAGCCTGGAGCCTGCTTCGGATTCTGTACCTCCCTCTCTCTCTGTCCCTCCCCTGCTTGCACTGGCTCTCGCTCTCTCTCTCAAAAATAAACATTAAAAAAAAAAAGAAAGAAAGAAAGAAAGAAAGAAATGGTAGATCCCTGACCACTGTATTACAAAGCCTGTCCTCAATACCTCAACACCTATCCGGCACTTTCAATCAGCTTCTTTGTTCCTCCCAACATACAAACTAGAATCAGAAGGTCAAGGAAAGGTCCTGAAAGACACCAACTGAAACAAGAAAAGGACTCTGAGGAATCAGACAAACCAGGAGGAACACCCTCCAGAATGAGGAGAGTTACTGCCTCCACTACCCAAGGGGCTACCATGACAAAGGGCACCTAGGATCCATGTGGTGGGCAACTGATAAGAATGACTGAAGGATGACGAGAAGAGAGGCTACCCCACTAGGAGGCATTTGATCACCAGACACCCATCTTACACCTGAATTGCTGTCTATTAAACCACAATGACACTGATTTCTATGCCACTGAAAAAAAAAAAAACTCCCCCAAAATGAAGTGGCCGCATTCCTTATCAACAGATCCAAATTGAGAATTCCATCTCCCTACTACCCTCTTACTCAAGGATATTACTATCCAGCTGCCTTCTACACACAGCTTTTTAAAAATTTTAATTTTTTTTGGGGGGGGGGGAGAGAGAGAGAGAGAGAGAGAGAGCGAGCGTGCGCTAGCCCAAGTGGGGCAAGGGGCAGAAAGAAGGGGACAGAGGATCCAAAGAAGGCTCTGGGGTAACAGCAGACCTCGAACATCCAGGTGCCCCTACACACAGCTCTTTGTTTAAAGTAAAATGCTCAATGTTCCCAAGCATAAACTACCTTAAAGTAATCTCCCTTGCCCTTCCCTATCAGGTTAATCCCTGCAAATTAGCCAGAATATAATGCTACATACTAATTATGCAGAAAGCATGGTACTTTGGCTACTATGTTTTAAGGCAAGAGTTCCTTAGAAATGATATGATACAAGACTGTCAGGTATTAGCTTGAAAATCAGCTAGGGGTGCCTGGCTGGCTCCGTCAATACAGTATGTGACTCCTGATCTTGGGGTTGAAAATTCAAGCCCCACATTAGGTGTAGAGATTACTTAAAAAAAAACAAAAAAACAAAAAAAAAAAAACAGTAGGAAGGGTGCCTGGGTGGATCAGTTGGTTAAGGTTCAACTCTTGATTTTGGCTCAGGTCATGAACTCATGGTCTGTGAGATCAAGCCCCATGTAAGACTCTATGCTGCCAGTGTGGAGACTGCTTGCGATTCTCTATCTCCCTCCCTCCCCTCCCTCTCTCTCTTTCTGCTCCTACCCTACTCACCCTCTCAAAATAAATGAACTTTTTTAAAAATACATAATTTATTGTCAAATTGGCTTACATACAACACCCAGTGCTCATCCCAACAAAATGAACTTCTTTAAAAAAATGAAGATTCCGATATACTTACTAGGTATGGCTGGGACCATGGCCATGCTTTGGTACCAAGAGTATCAAGTAGAAAAGCATAGGCTACCATGGGCAGGGCCCCTAAGGAGGACCAACCACCCTTCTTCCCTCAGGTCTAAGCAGAGTCTAAAGGGTCATGGTTGGGGTACCAATGGAGAATGTTCTCAATCATAAATGGGAATTGTTCTCAATTATAACTCATTTCATAGTAACTATGGATCCTTTACCTCATCCTGATTCCCCCACCCCCCATTCCCATTCTCTACTATGTGATACAAGGGAAGGGTCCTCGACTTTAAAGATAAAGGGCTCTTCACTTGGGTGTTGTATGGAAACCAATTTGACAGTAAATTTCATATATTAAAAAATTAAAAAAAAAAAAATTAAAAAAAAAAAATAAATAAATAAATAAATAAAGATAAAGGGCTCTTAAGACAAAGAGACACAGATTGTGCCCTGAAGAGGTTAAACAGGCATCCAGTACTCAGCTTGCACAAGAAGAGCTCCTGCCATCTCCTTTCACAGTTCAGCAGGACCTGTGTCAGCCTGGGAGGGGGATCAGCAGCCCACCCTTAATCACTTCAGTCTCCAGCCTCAGAGGCAGGCATGCTTCCCATTCAGTCCTCTGCCTATGGAAATCTCCAAATGTACTTTTCCCAGCGGCCAGTTTTCCTACTCTTTTTGACATTTTAATCACATAGCTGACTATTCTGCTGCTTAGAAACTGCCATATAAGGAATATTTTTAAAAAGGGATGGCAGAAATAAACCAAACTGGGCTTTATCTCCAGGCAGTGAAAGACAGAAGGGCAGGGGTTACTTTACATTTCTGAGTGTTTCAGTTAAAAATAATTATATATATGAAAGCAGTATTTGGGATGTGGAACACCTGAGGCTATTTATTGCATTTAAAGCAGTCTTACATTTTTCACAACATCTGGAGACTATGAAAAGTGGAACTTTGTATTATCAATCATTTTAGAGGGTTTTGTTTTTGTTTTCTTTTTTAAGCATCTTGAACTTTTACAGAAAAGGTTCCTTTCAATTTTATCTGGTCTGGGGTTTTCATATTACATTGGGAAATGTCCACAACAAGAGGGGAATGATAAAAAGGATAAGTAAGAGAATCTCCTTTGGGGGAGGGAAGCTTTATCACGTAAGCAAATGTCATTAATTAGTTCCCAAATGGTAAACTCTGGTAAACGATCAGATCACAGTCGGGATTTTTAAAAGGCACAATACTTAGCACTTTCATTTGACCCTCTCCCTCCTGTGCCCCAAAAGGAAAGTGTTGGAGGGAGGAAGAGACACAGTCCGAACTGAGAAAGGGAGGAATTTGGCCTGAGGGCACGATGGGAACACCAAACACTGTAAATGGGATGAAGGTGTCCTCTCTTGTTGCTTTGTCCTGTGCTGAGTTGAGGCAGGGCAGGTGAGCTGGTGGGACTGCTCACAACCCTACCTGGGAGGAGTGAGAGCTTCTTGGGAGGATTCACTTTGAGGGAAGGAGCCAGACAATGAACCAACCCCAGTCAGGAAGCCTCCACCCAAAGTGAGGGCAATTTCAAGCACAGTGTGCTGTCCATCACTTGGATTTCTCCTACAAGAAGCAGGGGAGAGACTGCATATAAAAACCTAAAATGCTGCTGGAGATGGCTCTACTCCAGGGATGGACAAAGGCAGCAAGAGGCTCCCCAGCCAGCTCTACATCTTGGGTACTGGAAGCTGATGAAAGGCAAGGCTTCAGGAGAAGTGCATCAGCAAGAGCTTCTCTGGTCTGCCCCTTGGGGGGGGCTTCCAGAAACTTCTAGAAACACTTTTATGACTGCCTGGGGCCTTGTGTAGGGAGAGGAGGACAGTAAGTCAGTGCAACCTGAGTTGTTACTACTGTATATAACCTCCTCTAAAGACAGGTAAGGTCTGGGAAAATGCAGGCTAATTCTACGGAAGAAAAAACTGGTGAGAGGAAAACAATGGGCCACCTGCTAATGATGATTGAAATACAAGAGTTACCTAACATTACTCTCAATAAGCCTCCTTTTTCTTATTGCAAATACCTTATTTTTTTAAGAGTGCATTGAGAAGGGTAGACAGCCTTTATTTATTCACCCAATGCACAAGGCACTGTGTGATATAAACGTGCATTGCCATTCAGGCACTTAAATCTAGTAGGAAAACAGTGTTTCAAGATGGAGCCATATTCCTTTCAATATATCAGCTTTAAAATAAATGTTGACAAAGATTTTCAAGTCTCTATAGTGTGCATGTTTCCAGCACTTTGAGTACAATAAACCCCAAGCTCAACAAAATATGTACCCTGAGTAATGTTGCCACTTTCTTCCAATGCAGTTTGCTGTTCCTACACTGTACTGTCTTTATATACCAAAGCATGGAAATGCATTAATTCATAAAAATTAATAAAGTAATTAATTCTTTATTTACTCAAGTATCCACTGGCATCCACTGCATGCCAGGCCCAGGGTGAAAACAAGAAAGATATCAACATGCTCTCCTAAAGCTCTCAGATGAGGGAACAAAACTCTTTATCACATTGCCTAAATTTTATTTCCAAACACTTCAATATAGTTAATGTGATATAAATGTATGTCGGGTGCCTTTAATCTACTGCCTAAAAGCAATTAGTTGTCTTAATCTGGAATACAGACCCCAGAGGTTAACTAGCCTTTAATCATAAGGCCACACTCAAGAGCAGACCATTCACTACTAGTCAGTCAGCTAGCTATCCCTACCACAGCCACCACAGTAACACAAGTTAGCACGCTTGAGGTCAGAAATGGACTTCCACACTGGTGAAGTTCCTGATCTTGGTAAATCATTATTATGTAGTTGGAAATTTATCTGCAGTGGTAAAAGTCCTATTGAGTTAAGAGGATTAACCAGAAACATCCCGGAAACTCTCTAGCCCTTGTATGACCCCAGTAGAAACTCTAGCAGGCCTGCAGAAAGGTGTCCTAGCTTAATAAGGAAAAGGTCCAGGTCTACCTGCTGATTCCAGAGAATTATTTGGCCCCAAGGCAAAACGACAGGATAAGTGAAATTCTGTCTGTGGTAGGTGGAACCTTGAAAGATGTCACTCCAAGATTCCTGTCCCCTGGTTACCAAATGAAACACAATCTGGGTACGGCTGTGAAGGGGTCCTGCAGATGGAATTTAGAATTAAGGCTACAGGATGGCAACACACAAGGCAGTGAATGTTTCTTGGGAAGAAAAAGCCTGATCCTTCACCCCCTACTTGGGGACTGTGTCGCTTGGATTCTTCTTTGTACCTGTTCCTTTCCATTCGACTTGACCTTCAGCCATCTTGCCCTTTCCCTGGCCAGATAACCCTCTCGAGCCCAAATGTTCCTTGTACTACAGTCTTCTGGAAAGCAAACTCACCTCCTGCTATGTGATCTCTAACATTTACATGGGATTGTTTTTGCCGTAGCTTAATCTTCCCGAGCCTGCTACCACCGTGGTAGTAGGTTTTAGGTGGGGTTGTAGTGCCTTTGATTAATGTAAATATCTCATTTTCATCTTTCTCCCATTGATTTGGCCTCTCCAGTGACCTGAGATTTCTGTTAAAAAGGTTGATGTTACTGTTTACTGTCTCTTGTAGAGGAAACTAATAAAGTGTCTTTGTGTGGGGGGAAAAAAAAATAGAATTAAGGTACTAATCAGCTGACCTTAAAATAGCCTTACAAAGGATAGACCCAATGTAATCACACGAGCCCTTAAAAGCAGAAGAGGAAGACTGAAGAGTCTGTCTTCAGCTCATCAGCACATGTGACGTGCCCCTGGGGGGCTTCCAGAAACACTTTTACAAGGGCCCAGAGCCTTGTGTAAGGAAAGGAGGGTACAAGTCAGTGTAATCTGAGTTAGGTATAGATAAAATCACATTAGTAATAAAGAGTATGAGGTAAGGGGCGCCTGAGTGGCTCAGTCGGTAGCGTCTGACTTCGGCTTAGGTCATGATCTCATGGTTTGTGGGCTCGAGCCCCGTGTTGGGCTCTGTGCTGACAGCTCAGAGCCTGGAGCCTGCTTTGGATTCTGTGTCTCCCTCTCTCCCTCTCTCTGCCCCTCCCCTGCCCACACTCTGTTTCTGTGTCTCTCAAAAATAAATAAACATTTAAAAAAATTAAAAAAAAAAAAAAGAGTATGAGGTAAGATAAGGCAGAGGTTGGGGGAAGCGGTCAGAGAGACTCAAAGCATAAGAAGGATTCAACCCTTCTGTACTTGACACATTGTGAGCGGTAAAGATGGAGGAAGGGGGCCACAAGCAAAGGAATGCAGCCAGCCCCTAAAAGTTGAGAACAATCCCAGCCAAGAGCCAGCAAGGAAGTGGGGACTCAATGCTACAGCCACATGACACTGAATTCTGCCACTATAAATGAGCTTGGGAATGTTTCATCCTCTCAGCCTCCAGAAAGGCTGAAGCCTGGCCAACATCTTCAGTGGGTCTTGTGAAATCAAAGCAGGGAAACCAATTTTGCCATGCTATGCCTGGACTTCTAACCTACAGAACTATGAGTAATAAGCTTTTGGGTTTTTTTTTAATTTTTTAAATGTTTATTTATTTTTGAGAGAGAGGGAGAGACAGAGCATGAGCAGGGGAGGAGCAGAGAGAGAGGGAGACACAGAATCCGAAGCAGGTTCCGGGCCCTGAGTTGTCAGCACAGAGCCCGACGCAGGGCTCGAAATCACGAACCGCGAGATCATGACCTGAGCCGAAGTTGGCCGTGTAACTGACTGAGCCACCCAGGCGCCCCAATAAGTTTGTTTTAAGCTTATATGTTTGTAGTAATTTCTTAGGGCAACAATGGAAAACGAATGTATTGTCTATGAAATCCTGGAATACTTGCTACCGGTAACACTAAATGCAAGGTGCTGTCAGGGCACCGACCCCCTAAAAGAACTGAGCTGGAACTTTACTGGGCATACAAAACAGGTTATATGGTTGCACTGAGCTAGCCTGCTAATGAATCTATGTATAGACAGAGAACCCTGTCTGAGCCTTGTTTTCATTCACACCTGAGTTTATAGGGGGACCTCTCTAGCCCTTACCTCCTCTATTGGTAGTAATTATAATTTACCATAAAGATCTAATGCCTAAAGGTTGTTTTGTCATGCTGGTAATAATCATTAACCAAAGCATCACAAATAAATGGCTAACCACAGCCTTGGTTTTAAGATGTCCCCTAGGGGGGAAAAAAATTCTGACTCCTTCCTGGAATGGTAATTTCAGAGTTTCCCTAAAGAACTAGGGAAGAAGCCCATAAGGGAAAGGGTTCTCCTGTTATTCACACAAGCAGGAAACAAACCCTATGCTCTGCTGCATGGTGAAGTAATGACTTCGAAAAGAGAGAGGGAGCATCCCTGAGAACTTTCTTTCCCTGAAGGTTCAGATCAGTATGCTCAAAGTAGGTCCCTAGACCAGGAACAACAGCGTGACCAGGGATCTGGTTAGAAATGCAAATTCTCAGCCCCATCCCAGACCAGAGTGATTCTGCTGTGTCCTCAGGTTTGAAAATCACTGGGTTACCCAGTCCTGTGTAGCTATGTAAGACCTTGCCCATGTCCTGAAACAGCTTACCATCAAGTATAAAGATTAGACAGAAAGAGCCACCATGGCCAGTGTTAAGTGACTTGGGGAGGACAGCAGCAGTAGAGGCAAGAGGCAGGACCTAAGCTGGGTGGGAGGCAGGGGGCAATCACACCAGAGAGTGCACAGAGGTGGAATGAAAGCAGCTTGAGGAAGAGAACTTTGCCTCTTGTTGGCTCCCTTAGAGCACTGTGTACTTAAGGGGTGCACAAATACTAACTGTGACAACCAAGAGTTTCTGCTCTTTAAATGAATTACAACTATTGGCTTTAATCACTTTTAAGGAATTTCCTGATTTGGGGCTATTTTTCAAATATTCAGCACAGTAGCTATTATGGAATCCTGTTCTAACCTCCATTCATTCTTCCTGTCAAGGGTGGGAGATTTAGGGGTAAGGGAAGAGGTGGGAGGGAAAAGCATGAGTCCCAGTCTATCCAGAGGTCCCACCTGTTGGCGGGACTTAACTATCTGGGAGAGGGCAGGAGACGAGAGGTCCCAAGGCCCACTCATCAGCTCCCCTCCTATTCCTCCACAGTGACCAGGCCAAGACTTCTCCATTCTCCTCAAACCTCTGATGCACACACATGCACACCCCCCCCACCCCCGCCAAAAGGAAACTTCATGGCCCACATCAGAGATAAGGATATAGAAGGAAACACCCGAAACTTTGTTCAGCTCCATCCTTACACCTACTTGCAGTTATACTAATCCTGTCACACCCACATAAAACTAATCCTTCTCTGCTCATGGTGACAAGATCAAGACCAAGAAAAGGCAAGAATGCAGACTCCAACAGTTTCTATAGAGAAATATCAGAACTGTTGCTCTGGATAAGAGGGTTTATAAGCTTAATAAGATTAGATCGAAATATTAGCAATGGATATTGTTACAACCTAAGTTGCACTGGGACCAACAAAAAGGGCCTAACTTGGGCAATGGGCCACCACTACACACATAGTAGAATAGTAAAATTTAAGAACAACAACAACAAAAAAAATGGAGGAGTAAAAACTGATGGCAAGCACGCAGATCAACGGGAACTCTCCTCTGTTGCTGGTGGAGATGCAAAACGGCAAATCACTTTAGTAAAGAGCTGACATTTGGGGCGCCTGGGTGGCGCAGTCGGTTAAGCGTCCAACTTCAGCCAGGTCACGATCTCGCGGTCCGTGAGTTTGAGCCCCGCGTCAGGCTCTGGGCTGATGGCTCGGAGCCTGGAGCCTGTTTCTGATTCTGTGTCTCCCTCTCTCTCTGCCCCTCCCCCGTTCATGCTCTGTCTCTCTCTGTCCCAAAAAATAAATTAAAAAAAAAAAAAAAAAAAAGAGCTGACATTTATATATAAAATTAAACATACCATGTGACCAAACAATTCCACTACTAGATACGGACCTCAGAAAAATGAAAATGTTAGCCCAAAAACCTGCATGTACATGTTTATGGCAACTTTATTCATCATCACCGCAAAGTAGAAGCTACTGAAATGTCCTTCAACTGGCGAATGGATAAACTATAGTATATCCATGCAACAGAGGGATACTCAGCAATAAAAAGGGGTACTGATACCCACCACAAAGTTTTGAATTTCAAACGTACTTATACTCAGTGAAAGAAGCCAGACTCAAAGGTTGAGTACTGTATCGTTGCATTTATATGACATTCTAGAGAACACAAACCATAGATTTAGTTGTTCCCAGGAAGTAAGGGTTGACTGCAGAGCAGCAGCCTGAGGGAATATTTTGGGGTGAGGAAGCTGTTCTGTACTTGACTGTGGGGGTGCTGAAAACAGAACTCTATGCATTTGTTAAAGCCTATAGATCTGTACAACGAAAAGTGAATTTTATTGTAGAGCTATAAAAAGTGAAAAAAAAATTTTTAAAGGATGGCCTGACTTAGGGTGTCCATCTGTGTAGGGGAGTATCAGTAGTTGTAGGACACCTCCATTCTAGGCAAATATCTCTGACCTACTGAGAGGCAGAAATAGCTGGAGGCTAGTCCCAGCATCCACCACATCCCCTTCTACCCTGGTGTTAAAAAACAAAACAAAACAAAACAAAACAAAACAAAACCTAATTTTTAACTGGTCACTATTTTAAAAAGTACCCAATACTTAGAGGCAAAGAGGGGTACCTGGGTGTTTCGGTCAGTGTCCAACTCTTTCTTTCTTTCTTTCTTTCTTTCTTTCTTTCTTTCTCGCTCTCTCTCTCTCTCTCTCTCTCTCTTTCTTTTTAATGTTTATTCAATTTTGAAAGACAGAGAGAGAGAGAGTGCAAACAGGGGAGTGGCAGAAAGAGAGGGAGACACAGAATCCGAAGCAGGCTCTGGGCTCTGAGCTGTCAGCACAGAGCCCGACGCATGGCTCAAACTCACAAACCGTGAGATCATGACCTGAGCTGAAGTTGGACGCTTCACCAACTGAGCCACCCAGGCGCCCCAAGGGTCCCACTCTTGATTTCAGCTCAGGTCATGATCTCACGGTCTTGACATTGAGATGGAGCTCCTCGTCAGTCTCCAAGCTGAGCATGGAGCCTGCTTAAGATTCTCTCTCCCCTTCACCTTCTGCTCCTCCCTCACTAGCATGTGTCCATGTGTTCTCGCTCTCACTCTCAAAAAAGAAAAAAAAAAAAAAAAGAGGCCAAGAGATTATAGAGTATCCCTTGAGTGGGGTGGTGGGGGTTGTTTTATGTAAAGCAGACTCTCCAGGACCATCTCATTCTATATTCCTGACTGGCTTCCTAGTAACTGGACTATTTTACGGCTCTGCACGTTTCCAAGAGCTTAATAGCAATGCAAATGATTCCTGTCCATAGCAGTGTAAATGAATTTTGTGTGGCAGAGAATATAAATCTCTGTAATCCAAATTCTCATTTAAACTGGTCTTAACATCTTACTCGCTCCCTCCTTAATTAATGAGCTAAATAAAATTGTTGACATATGACCTTTTATATTTGCATGTCCTATTTTTGCTTTCTTGAAAATTATACTTTAGCAGCACAGGGCATTAAATAAATCAAAGAGTGCATTTTCCAGCCTCCTTGGCAGCTAGGTAAGTGCAGTCAGAAAGGAAACTGAGTGTTAGGTGGGATTTCAAGGATGAGTGTTTAAAACTAGCCAACCCAGCTGAGAGGGGCCCCTTATTACTCTCCTCACTCTCTTCCATCTGATAGGAAATCTTGACATGCTAGCTGGTACTCTAATAATCCCATCGGACCATGAGGTGACCTTGTGGTAGGAAGGTGTCGCAGGCTGATACTGGCACCCAAAAGTATGCCCATGACCTAATCTCTGAAACCTGTAAATGTTCTTTATTTAGAAAAGTGGTTCACGTGGATGTGATTAAGTTAAGGATTCTGAGACACAGGAATCATCCTGGACTATCCAGCTGGGCCCAAAATGTCATCACAAGTATCCTGACAAAAGAGGCAAGGAAAAAGGAGACCAGACGGCCACACAGAGAGAAAGCCATGTGAAGACAGAGACAGAATGGAGGGATGCAACCACAAAAAAAATGGTCACGGGTAGCCCCCCAGAACCTAGGACAAGCAAGAGCCTCTGGAGGGAGTGCAACTCTGCTCATACCTTAATTCCTGAATTCTGGTCTCCAGAACTGTGAGAATGAATTGCTATTGTTTTAAGCTACCAAGTTTGTGGTACTTTGTTACAGCAGACCCAGGAAACTAACACAGAGAATGGACACAAGTCAGGGGCCTGGTCCCCTGATGACAGACAGGTTGAAGTCACCTCAGCCCTGCACCATCTAACTCCATATTACTAACAGGAGAGAAATAAATTTTTATTTTGTTGAAGCTATTATGTATTTGATTGTTTTTCCTTGAAGCCAGACCTAATCCTAATGTAGCAACGTACTGTGATTATGAGTTATTGGCCCTAACCTCAATTTGCCTAAGCTGATCAATCATATTGGTTCTCCACAGCCTCAGCAAGGTTGAGAATTAAATGAAGAGCTGAAGAAGGAAGTCAGCCCCAAATAATTGATACAACTGTGTTACATTTAGAAATAAATTTGTGTAGAGGCACCTGAGTGGCTTAGTCCGTTAAGTGTCTGACTTTGGCTCAGGTCACAATCTCATGGTCTGTGAGCTCAACCCTGCCATCAGGCTCAGTGCTGACAGCTAAGGGCCTGAAGCCTGCTTCAGATTCTGTGTCTCTGTCTCTTCCTCTCTCTCTCAAAAATAACATTAAAAAAAAAAAAGGAAGTAAGTTTGCGGTCACTGGGTATAATCAGGAAACATGTCTAGTAGAGAATTTCTTGTATTTTTTAATTTTTTTTTTAACGCTTATTTATTTTTGAGAAGAGAGAGACAGAGCATGAACGGGGGAGGATCAGAGAGAGGGAGACACAGAATCTGAAACAGGCTCCAGGCTCTGAGCTGTCAGCACAGAGCCCGACACAGGGCTCGAACTCACAGACCGCAAGATCATGACCTGAGCTGAAGTCGGACGCTCAACTGACTGAGCCACCCAGGCACCCCTAGAATTTCTGACATTTTTTAAATGTAGGGGCACCTGGGTGACTCAGCTGATTAAGCGACTGACTCCTGATTTTGGCTCAGGTCACGATTTCAGCAAGTCCCACACTGGGCTCCACACTGACAGCACAGAACCTGCTTAGGATTCTTTCTTTCCTCCTTTCTCTCTGTCTCTCCCGCACTCAAGCGTGTGTGTGTGTGTGGGGGGGGGGGGGGTGTGGGTGAACGTGTGCTCTTTCTCTCTCTCAAAATAAACATTTAAAAACTAAATAAAACAAAACATGGCCTATTGGAATTTCTGACTGATTAGCTTGGTGATTCCTATTCAAAATATCTAATTTTTAGCTTTAAGTGAAAATCATTTTAAATGTGTGACTTTAAATTAGATTATAAACGTAAGATTTGTAAACTGAGTTTAAAGGCTATGGAAAGCCATGTTTAAAATTAACAACACTACCTTGAACAGTAATTTGAAACTCTTATTATCATCTGTATACAAAACGCTGCTCTCAGACATCAAAAGGCTCATTTTAACAATGGTCTCTCCACAGTATAGTCAGTCTCTCACTTGTAAAATGCTCAGAGGAAGAAGTTCAAGATGGAAAGAAGGAAGGAGGGAGAGAGGAAAAAAGGACCCCCCAAAACTCCCTTAACTCTGTTTCCCACAGCCCTTAGCCAGCCAACAAAGATAGCCACTTCATTTCTGGTCCTTCAGCTGAATTCTAGAACCTTCCATGTGCAACCACAGCCCCAATGGTCATCGTGGTATACTTGTCAGCATCCCCCAGAGGATTCACTCCTCCATGTTCCTGCTGTCTGTACAGAGGGAGACACTCTCTCTGAGGAGTCAGGAGCAGCCCATGGTGTTGCTGTACACGGTCAGAGGTTGGTGCATCAGGTCAGACACAAGTGGCCTCTAATGATCCAAAGAGTCCCAGCACAGGCTCCTTGGAGACTAAAAGCAAGAGGAGAGCAGAGGTTGGGCTTGTGAGCCGGAGGCAAACATTCCTCTCTGACCTCTTGGGTGAGAAGCTCACACTCTGAAGCATGTGATTGCCATTATCTGAAATACCTCTTGGAAGCCTCAGGAACCTAAGAGAGCAGCAGCAGACTGATATCTACAGGCTTAGCTGTTATCTCCTTCGAGTTTGAATAGGACAAATTGCACTCAGAGATGACACAGGTAACCCATGACATCATTGACAAGGAGCCAGCTGAAGAGCCACTGGCAGACCATATCTCTGTCATGGTCACAGGCAGCCCCTGCAGTGACCCAGCCAGTCAAAACCCTCCTCCAGCAACATCTGACTTTCTGTGCCCTGACCTCAGGGACTGGGTTTGCACACGGAGTTATAGTCTGGTCCTTTAGCATTTTTCTTTTCCATCAAAGCAACTACAATTTTATCTCACTCTCAAAAGCAGATCAAGATTAATCTGCAGCTTATAATTCCTGATTCCATAATGACTTATTACAACAAGAGTGGCTGCTTGATTTTTTTCCTTTAAATCAACTCTAACAGGCTGTCACGCTGACCTCCAGCTTACCATTTGCTACCAGTCACCAGGTCAACCACAAGGCCCTACGAATTACCCAACTAACTCCCCGACCTCTCTGGTCCCGAAGACTCCTCCTCCTGTAAACGTTCCAGTCATCCCAGCCCACCTCACATTCCCACACACCATGGTGGGTGGGACTGTCTGTCTGCTTTCCACACAGGCTCAAACATCTTTAAACCTTTGAGCAAAGAAGAATGAAACTATTAAAATAAGTCCCCAACCTGACTAAGCCAAAGAAAAACAGCTCCAGAAGTTCGAGTTTTCAACCTGTTGCACTTTTACACCTCAGCTATTAAACAATTTTAAATAATATGAAAGAAAGTTTACCTTAAGATACCTAGACACCTTTTGGTCTGGGTGACCAAAGTTAGCAGTTACTATGCCAAAAAGAAAACAACAACAACAAAAAAGAACTATTGGGGATTTCAACCTTCCAGTGTCTACTTTTATGTAAACCTGGACATGTACAAAGCTGAAGTCAGAAGGTAGCCTTTTAAGAATGTGGATCAGAAGAGTCCCAGAACTGCACAGAAACTATTCCTAGAATACACTGATCCTTCAGCATTTACCACACGGTGGCGCTGCTTCAATATAGATTTCAGACAGAATCCACAATGCATTTCTTCACCATCAGGACAAAAATGCTTGCACCCATTAGGAATTAGAAGCATGAAGCATGAAGCCCATGCTTCTTCTTGACGATTTCAGGGAACATGGTTCAGGAATTAAACTGCGGGGACAGCAACTCTCTGCTCACGTTTTATGCTACACCTAACATGAATTCTAATAACTTTTGGCCCCTTGCAAAGAGCTTCACTTCACTTATAGCCCACAAGGCAACATGTGGGGCAGAAAACTGGAGTGTCTGAGTTGGTTTGTCTCAGTGCAACCTAAAATGTCCTCTACCCATGAATCTACACTGATACAAGTATCTGAATGGGGAAGAAAAGATGAATCTCTCATGCAGAAAATCTCACATCGATGCAGATACTCCGCTGTCAAGGAGGGGGAGGAGAACACCCCACCCTGCATATGTGGGCTGCTCATAGCACCTTCCCTCCAGAAAGTAGGACGTGGAGAAGGGCATAAGAGAAAGAGTAACTTGACTATGGAGAAACCTGGAAACCACTACCTTGGCCGGGTGACCAAAGTTAATGTAAACTGTGATAAGTCACATTGTTATTTTTCATCATCAACACAATGTGGTAAGAAGGGCACTTTACCAGGGCGCCTGGGTGGCCCAGTCTGTTAAGCATCTGATTCTTGATTTCAGCTCAAGTCATGATCTCACAGTTCATGAGTTCGAGCCCCACATCAGGCTCTGCACTATCATTCTCTTTCTCCCTCTCTCTCTCTCTCTCTCTGCTCCTTCCCTGCTCACGCTCTCCCTCTCTCTCTCAAAATAAGTAAACTTAAAAAAAAGGGGGGGGCACTTTACCTCTATAGTCTTCCTCCCCAAAACCCCTTAAATCCAGTCTAATCATGAGAGAAGTATCAGACAAATCCCAACAGGAGGACATCCTACAAAACACCCTAACAGTAAGCATCAAAACTGCTGAAGTCATGAAAACCACAGAAAGTCTGAGAAACTGTTACCGCCAAGAGGAGCCTAAGGAGACATGACAAATAAATGTAATGTGGTATCCTGAATAAGATCCTGGATATTCGTTATAAGCTAAAGAAATGTGAATGAAGCATTGACTTTACTTGATAATAATGTATCAGTATTAGTTTATTAATTGTGACAATAATGTACTATGTTAATAATACAAGAAACGAGGTATGTGGTATATGGGAACTCTGAACTATCTTTGCAACTTTTCTATAAATCTAAAACTAAAGTAAAAAGTTTATATTTTTAAAAGTTCATCCAACTCTCAAATGGTAACTAAGAGACACCTTCACATACCGGAGAATGCCTTTATCTTCTACATTAAGGAATTTAGGCTCTGTTCCTGATAGTCCCTTGATAGCCACCACAGAAGAAGAGGGTTGTTACAAGCTGAATGGGGTTCTCCCAAATTTCATATGTTGAAAGCCCAACTTCCAGTATCTCAGAATGTGACTGTATTTGGAGACTAGGCTATTTTAAAGCTTATTTATTTTTGAAAGAGAGAGAAAATGTAAGCGGAGAAGGGGCAGAGAGAAGGAGAGACAGAATCTCAAGCAGATTCCACACTGTTAGTGCAGAGCCCGATGTGGGGCTCAAACCCACCAACCACGAGATCATGACTTGAGCCGAATTCGGATGCTTAACGGACTGAACCACCCAGGTATCCCAGGAGACTAGGCTTTAAAGAGGTAATTAAGGGACACCCGGGTGGCTCATTCGGTTAAGTGTCTGACTTTTGATCTCAGCTCAGGCCATGATCTCATGGTTCTGAGATGGAGCCCCACATAGGGCTCTGTGCTGACAGCACAGAGTTGGCTTGGGATTCTCTCTCTCTCTCTCCCTCTCTCCCTCTGCCCCTCCTCTGCTAGTGTTCTTCCTCTCTCTCAAAATAAATAAACTTTTAAAAAAAGATTTAAATAAACATTTTTTAAATAATAATAAATAAAAATTAAAGAGGTAATTACGTTAAAAGAGGCCCCTGCTGTGGTCCCTAATCCAATCTGAGTGGTGTCCTGTTTAGATGAAATTTGGACACACAGAGACAGGAGGACAAACACAGGGAAAAGACCATATGAGGACACAGTGACAAAGAGGCCATCTGTACACCAAGGAGAGAGGCCACTGGAGGTGGTAAACCTGCAAGCACTTTAATCTTGGAACTTAAGCCCCCCAGAACTGTGACAAAATACGTTTTTGTTACTTAAGCCACCCACTCTGTGGTACTTTGTTATGGAAGCACTAGAAACTAATAGAGGGGTGAGGCAAAAAAACATGACACCACTGAAGGCCAAGGGACTAAAGAGCCTGATGATTTCTGTGCCATCTGCACCTACTGAGAGGAACCTAACCTAAGGCTGCTGTTCTGGTCAGCAATGAGGTGAAATGGAAATGTCTAGGGCTTTGCAATCAGGCTGATGGAAGTTCAAATCCCAGCCAGGCAGTAACTAGCTATGCAACCTTTAGGCAAATTATCTAAACTCTTGGGTCTCTCCATCAACAGTAAATGGGGTTGGTGCCTATACCTCAGGGTTAAATATATTTATAAGATATCTAGTACACAGTTAAGTACTAAACAAATACTAACTTTCCATTCCTCACTTCCTTTCCTTTAAGCTGGCAAACTATGGTCTAGGGGTGAAATCTGACCCATTTCATGTTTTTATAAATAAAATGTTAGTGCAATATAGATAGCCATGACCATTCATTTATGTACTGTCTATGGCTAATCTGTGCTACAATGAAAAGGCTGAGTAGTTACAACACAGACCGTATGGCCCTCAGAGCCTAAAATATTTACTATCTGGCCCTTGACAGAAGAAACTTGTAAATTCTACTCTGTCAGCAACTACCCTATTTCCAAAAGTGAACACTTTCCATTCCTTATTGTACTTGAACTTCCCAGTCTCTCCCACAGATGCCATGTCTTGAAATTCTTCTGAGCTCAGGCTCTGCACTTCCAACTCCCCAATGTTCTTCACAAACAAGGCTCTGTGGAACATCCAAGGTTCAAGACATTCAAAGTCAAACTTTGCACCCCTCCCAACCAACCTGTTTCTGTAATCCACACCATAGTTAATTACACAGCACCTACATCCATGGCAGGACAGAAACAGCATGACCTGAAATCCCACAACTGGAGTTGAAATTCCAATCATCAGAGCCTTACCTAAAATACGAGACTAATAATCACCTTGGAGACACCCTGATAATTATATAGGAGGGGAGGGTAAAACCAAAAGAGCAACAAATTTTTTTTTAATCTGAACCCACCTAGAAAACCAAGCTAGAGCCCCTGGCAAGCTTCCCAACTGGTTTGCAAAGAATGAATGAAGTGCGTACAGAGATATGGATCCCTTAGCTGTCAGGACTGCTGGGAAGTCTGGGGCAGCACCCCAAGGGACAGTCCATTTACCCTCGTGGCTGGACAAACATCTCCTACGTGCCATGATATGAAAAGAGATAGCAAGCCCTGGCCCAGAGCCATTCTGCATTTGTCTTCCTTCCCTCATTCCCATGTACAAATAGGTCACCGCAACCTATAGATTCTTTTTCCTACAACTTTCTTAAGTAGATTTCCCCCTCCCTCCATTCTCTCATCAGTGCAGAGGCTTCAGTAACTATACTTCAACTGAATCATTACCAAAGAGACCCAACCAGTCTCCCCAATTCCAAGATGGCCTCTATAAAAGTTACCGTCCTAAATCCTTTATCTATTCCATGTCTCTACTTAAAGACTAAAGGACACCACTGCCAAAAGACTAAAATCAGTCCTGGCTCCCACTGAATTTCCAGACTTTTCTCTAACACTACCTGCTGCCCCACAATGCCTTGTGGGCTCCAGCCAGTACCTTCCAGTCACTCACCTGCCTGCATGTTCTCCAGATTTCAGAGGGGGCTGTCCCTTCCCTACAGAACAGTCCTTCTGCCCAGCTCAAACCCCATTAGCTATGGACCTCCTAATTCATGCGTTAAGAGTGCCTTCCAGTGTCACATGCACTTGGCACATTATCAGCTGCCCCCAGAGATTCTTGCTCTTTTCCATGGCATCACAACTTTGTAGACACCGTTAAGCATTACAAGTTAGCACCTCTCTCACTAAACTGGGAGGTCCTCAAAGCTTGGAGCCAAGTATTTATTTACCTTCCTATCTACCTCACCTCTATCCCAGAGCCCAACATACAGCTCATGCTCAATAAACCTTTAGAAGACAAATGTTTATGGAGCCTCATGAAATCACCAACTAAAAGAAAGACTGAAGCAACTCAGAGTGCCTCTGAGGCCATTCAGAAAAATAAAGGTCACCACCAAAAAAAGTCACATCCACCTACACAGTGTCCTCTTACGATGAAAGGGATCCTGGAAAAATCTCTTGCCAACTCAGCTGCCAGTGAGTCCAGGAGAGCTGGGGGAAGCGGGAGCTCAGAAGAGCAGTAGTACATAAAGAGGGACTATTTTTAAAGGCCAAAGGGCACACGAACTAAGAATTTCCAGTTTGAAAGGAAGAAATGGAAAGTAAACCACAAAAATAAGAGTATCCAAATGCAAATTAAAAATCATTCTCTTAAGCAGTCTGCTAGGTTTCTTTCTCATTTCAGGGAAAACATATTGGACTCAAAAGGTTTTATTTTTTCCTTTCACTATATCTTTAAGAAATCTACAAGCAACAGTGAAAAAATCAAGGTGACTCATGCGTATGAAGCTATAGTAAGGTTTTTCCTGCCCTAAAAGGACCTGTTCTTCCTCAATTGCTTATTAAAACACCACAAACTTTTGGGGCACCTGGGTGGCTCAGTCAGTGAAGCATCTGGCTTTGGCTCAGGTTATGATCGCATGGTCTGTGAGTTCTGGCCCCACGTCAGGCTCTGTGCTGACAGCTCAGAGCCTACAGCCTGCTTCAGATTCTGTGTCTCCTCTCTCTCTGCCCCTCCCTGGCTCTCACTCTGTCTCTTTCTCTCTCAAAAATAAATAATAACATTTTAGAATTTTTTTTTAAAAATTTAAAAACACCACAGACTTTTTAAAAATATTCAGCAAAACCTAGTATCAAGTAAATATCAAGTCCTCAGAAAGCATTTAACGTGTGCTTCCTTGACCTGTCTGTTGACATCATTTCTTCCTGAGAGTCTCACATGGCTCACACTGTGAGGGATCTTTCATAGCTAGGCAGAATCAACCCTCCCCTCAAGATGCTGGGTGGTTTTCCTACCCTCACCCCCAAAACTTTGGTATCACCTTGCTTCCTTGTGAACTGCTTCTCACACTCCTCCAAATCTTGGCTACTTGCATTCTCACTGTTTGATCTTTACCGCTTTCAATAAGAACTACAATAGGACCAAGAATAAATAAACAAGGCATGTGACTGGGAGCAATACCTACTACAGGAAATGAACAGCAACGAGAGAACTGACCAGACCCTTCACAGAAGCTGTCGGCAGGTCAGCTCCCGTGCTTATAGACCCAAATCCAGGTACCAACAGTAAGGCTTCAGCGGTCCTTGCACTGAGGCAGAGGTGTCTTCCTCACTGTCCAGGTCAGACAAACTCAAGTCATAAGAGGAGGAAGTAGGAGAAGCCAACACATGGAAAAAGGAGCAAGTTACCTAATCTCAGAAGTTATAGGTGGCAGCAAACTTCTTGAGTGTGTTTTAGGAGACAGGCATTTACCAGCATCCTCTCCATCCTCTCAAAGAACTATATGGTAGATCATTCATTCTCCAGTTCAGAAGAGGAAATCAAGAATCAAAGAGCTTGTCAAGTCACTTCCAAGGGCACAGAGTTGCTAAGAACAGGGACCTTGGATTTGAACCTCAGGTCTATCCACCTTTTAGGGCTAGAAACTAACCACAGCACTACATGCTTGGATAGAATTTCCCCATTTAGAAGACAGCAAGGGAAACAAAGGATATACAAGTTCATTTTCCCTAATGTACATAAGATCTGCTTAAATCACACCACTTCTAAAAAAAATCATGCATTCTCAGAATCTTTTATATGCATACACTCAAATTTTAATGCATGTATGAGTACATAGATACATTCATTCAAATACAGTACATACACTTGGCTCTAATAAGAACTCTAGAACTGGAAAAAAAAAATGCTGTAAGTTATTTTGTAAAAGTAAACTACTTTTAAGAAAGAAAATTTCTATTGAATTTTTGCTAAAGATCTCAGTCTACAATCTTCTGATTAAAATAACAGGAGATTCCTAGCCTGTGAGCCTCACTTCAAGACCTCTAATTTCTGTATCAGATATTAACACTAGACCCTAGGATGTGCACAGCAGGCACATAATTTCTTTTGTGTACTGAAGCCTCACATCCAGAGTCCTTGTGAAATATCAAAATGCCCAAGAGAGAAGTGCCCATAATATCTCCTATACTCTCAAAATGACAGTGTTACAATGGAGTTGTAACCTGGGCATAATTATTTCACTTGCATTCAACCGCATGTGCTCTGCAAGGCAGGAGAAGAATTCTGTGGGAGGAGACACACATACCTACTGTTCCCTCAGCCACTCTCGGCCCTACACACCCTCACATAATGGGATTCTGTGTGTAAGGTACACATTTCTGGTACCAATCAGACATGAGTACAAGCTTCCTACTTCATCTGGTACATCCAAATAAACAACAATCTGTGTCAATGGCAGAAGAAAAATGTGTCATCCAGAGGCAGTCTGTCTGCATATGGCATTTAGGAGCAACTTAAGGGGTATTCAAGGGTAACCTGGCACAAAGACTTCTGTCTTAAATCCCAATTTTATCACTTACCTGCATAAGGAGCGACTCTGTAACTATGCTTGCACGCACACCTTCACACGAGTAACTGTCTGCTCAACTTCCATTGAAGTTCTGCTCTCATTGCCCGGTGAGCAAGTGTGAACCACTTTGGAGCACTTACTCTCCATCAGCTTCAGGGACCGCTTCTCCTGTTTCATAAAGAGCTCACAGGAGCTTCACAAGTCATTGAGGCAGGGGACCACCAGCCATCCTACCTTTGCTTCGCCCAAATTTCTCTTTTCTGCTCAGAACTTCTTAAACCTTTGCACTTGCATCACAGTTTACAAGGCAATTTTACAGACATCATTTTAATCACTTCTCACAAATCGCATGCAAACCAAGAGATGAATAATACAAGTAGTTGGTGGGAAAGCTGGAATTGGAACCCAGACAGTGGGCCAGCCACTGCATTATGCTGCTTTCATGTCCTGTTCACAGACAATAAAGCTTTGCTGCACATCAAAAAGACATATGCTTGCCAGAAAACACATATGTCTGAGGATGAAATCCCTCTGGGGGGCATCTGGCTGAGGATGGGGAACTGAGAAGACAGATACTGTGGGAATCCATTCTAGGCCACTAAGTCAGATGAAGAAAGAAGAAGACCGGCTCCACGACTGATGGCTACACTAAGACAGCAACCACCACAGAAAAGCTGTATATTAGGCCCTATACTTCACCATCTACATCTCATTTAAACTTCAGTTACCCTATAAAGAGAAGCACCATTATTACTCCCATCTCCCAGATGAGGAAACACCTATAACCTACCCAAGCACACCAAGTGGGAGGTGAATCCAGTTCCAATCTGCCCAAGACTGAGACGGATGGAGACGGTTGCACCTATCAAGATCATTAATATTTTAGTTAACTAAAACCAGGGTCTCACAGATTTCTGACTTCTGATGGATAATTTATTCTCCTAGGCTTTTCAAACAGTGAGCTCAAGGTGAATAGGCCTATATCTGTTAAAGAAATTGAATCAACAAATAACTTTCCAAAATAGCACCAGGCCCAGATGGGTTCATTGGTGAATTCTACTAAACATTTAAGGAAGAAATCATACCAGTTGTCTACAATCTATTTCAGAGGATAGAAATGAAGGGAATACTTCCTAACTCACTGAGTTTATGAAGCCAACATTATTCTAATGCCACAACCAGGCAAAGACATTACAAGAAAACTACAGACCAAAACTCCCATAAATACAGATGCGAAAATCCTCAACAAAATATTAGCAAATCAAATTCAAGAATGTATAAAAAGAATTATATATGATGGTCAAGTGGGATTGATCCTAGACGCGCAAGGTTGGTTCAATATCAGAAAATGTAATTCATCACATCAGTAGGCTAAAAAGCAAAATCACATGATCATATCAATAGACATTGATAATTCATGGCAAAATCCAACACCCATTAATGATAAAAACTCTCCGTCAACTAGGAATAGAGGGGGAACTTCCTCAACTTGATAAAGAATATCTACAAAAACTCTAATATCGTACTCATGGTGAAAACAAGTTTTCCCACTAAGATCAGGAATAAGGCAAGGATATACCGTGGAAGTCCCAGTTAATGCAATAAAGCAAGAAAAGGAAATAAAAGGCACATAGATTGGGAATGAAGAAATAAAACTGACTTTCTTCACAGATGACATGCTCATGTATATAATAAATCCAAAATAACTGACCAAAAAATACCTGGAACAGGGATTATGGCAAATTTGTAGGATACAAGGTTCATATATAAAAGTCCATTGATTTCCTATATACCAGTAATAAACAAATGGAATTTAAAAATTAAAAACAATACCATTTGCATTTGCACTTCAAAAAGTGAAATCCTTTGGTATAAAAAAAAAAATATGTAAAAGATCCACATGACAAAAACTACAAAATGCTGGTGAAAGAAATCAAACAACTAACTAAATGGAGAGATATTCCATACTCATAGAAGGGAAGACTCTACCTTGTCAGGATGCCAATTTTTTCCCAACTTGATCTATAGGTTCAATGCAATTTCAATTAAAATCCCAGCAAGTTATTCTATGGATATTAACCAACTGATTCTAAAGTTTATGTGGAAAGGCAAAAGATCCAAAATAGCCAAAATAACTTTGAAGGAGAAGAACCAAGTTAGAGGACTGACACTATCTTACTTCAACATCTACCATAAAACTAAAGAAATCAAGACCATATAGTATTGACATAAGAACAGACAAATAGCTCAATGGAACAGAATAGAGAGCCCAGAAACAGACCCACATAAATACAGTCAACTAATCTTTAACAAAGGAATAAAGGTAATATAATGGAGCAAAGTCTTTTCAACAAATGATGCTGGAACGATTGGACATTCATCACATGCAAGAAAATAAATGTAGACACCGACTTTACACCCTTCACAAATATTAACTCAAAATCGATCTCAAACCAAAATGTAAAAGGCAAAACTATGAAACTCCTTGAAGGTAAGAGAAGAGAAAACCCAAAGACCTTAGCTATGGCAATGACTGTTTAGATACAACCCCAATTTATGAAAGAAGTAACTTATAAGCTGAAATTCATTAAAACTAAAAACTTTTCCCCTGAGAAATACACAGTCAAGAGAATGAGAAAACAATCCACAAACTGGGAGAAAAAAGATACATCTGATAAAAGACTATAATCTAAAGTATGTAAAGAACTCTTAAAACTCAACAAGAACACAAAAAACCTGGGTTTTAAAATGATCCGAACCTTAAGAGGTAGTTCACCAACAAAGATATACACATTGAAAATAAGCTATGAAAAGATGGTCCACAACATGTAATCAGGGAACTGCAAATTAAAATAAGAGACCACCATTCACCTATTAAAATGGCCAAAATCCAAAAAACTGACAACACCAAATCCAAGTAAGGATGTAGAACAACAGGAATTTGTTGTTGTTGTTGTTGTTTTTGAGAGAGAGAGCATGCGTGCCAGCATATGTGAACAGGGGAGGGGCAGAAGGAGAGGGAGAGAGAGAATCTTAAGTAGACCCCATGTCCAGCACAAAGCCTGACGCGGGACTTAATCTCACGACTGGGATCATGACCCGAGCTGAAATCAAGAGTCAGATGCTTAACTGATGGAGACACATAGGCGCCCCTAGAACAACAGGAATTCTTATTCATTGCTTGTGGGAATGCAAAACGGTACAGCCACTTTGAAAGTTTGTCAGTTTATCTTAGAAAACTAAACGTATTCTTATCACATGACCCAGCAATCATACTCCTTGGTATTTACTCAAAGGCATTAAAAACTTATGTCCACACAAAAACTGGCACACAGGTGTTTACAGAAGGTTTACTCAAAACTGCCAAACCTGAAAACCAACAAGATGTCCTTCGGTAGGTGAAGGGATAAATAAACTGTGGTACATTCAGACAATGGACTATTATTCAGCACTAAAAAGAGATAAGCTATCAAGCCACGAAAAGATGTGGAGGAACCCTAAATGCATACTATTATTAAGTGAAAAAGCCAGTATGAAAAGACTACATACTATAGGATTCCAACTATATGACCTTCCAGCAAAGGCAAAACTATGGAGTTTGTAATTGCCAAGGTGAGTAGTTGCCAGTGGGTGGGAGAGATGCAATGGAGCACAGAGGATTTTTAGGACAGTGAAAATACTCTGTATGATACCATAAAAATGGATACATCATTATACATTTGTCCAAACTCACAGACTGTCTAATACCAGAATGTAAACTTTGGACCTTGGGTGATAACGGCATGTCAGTGCAGGTTCACGGATTGTAACAAATGTACCACTGTGATGAGAGATGTCGATAATGGGGGAGGCTGTGCATGTGTGGAGGCTAGGGGTGTATGAGAAATCTCTGTACATTTCACTTAATTTGGCTGTGAACCTACAACTGCTCTTTAAAAAATTCTATTAAAAAAAAAAAAAGTGGGAGGGGCGCCTGTGTGGCTCAGTCGGTTAGGCGTCCGACTTCGGCTCAGGTCATGATCTCACGGTCCGTGGGTTCGAGCCCCGCATCGGGCTCTGTGCTGACAGCTCAGAGCCTGGAGCCTGCTTCAGATTCTGTGTCTCCCTCTCTCTCTGCCCCTCCCCCGTTCATGCTCTGTCTCTGTCTCAAAAATAAATACAAAACATTAAAAAAAAAAATTAAAAAAAAAGTGGGCTCATCAGTTGCCACGTAGGACCTCTAACCAATAAAGGATGACTTACTTGGTGATGGAAAGGATAAGAAAGTCACACCTCCTTGGAAGGGTTTCCTAAATTTTATTTCTCAGAACACTTGTGCCAAGAAAGGGTTCCACGTGCGACTGTTCACTAGCTACTCTCAATAAGTCCCCAGAGACAAAGCTTACTGGTTTAACATTCCAGGTCTGGACAATGAAGATTTTCCCTGTGGTCCCAGTTCTCCCTTTGTAAGGCACTCTGGTTCTTACTGAGCTCTCCTCTAGAGATCACCATTCCGTGTTCACTTCAGCTTCCCAACTCCAGGGTTTGCACACCCTTGCCCCTCCACCTGGAACACAGCCAGCCATTCCTGCCGACACACAGACTTGTTTCACAGCAAGCTTGAGGATTCGAGCTGGAACATCACTCTTTTCCTCCTGCTGACTTCTACTTTTCAGTGATGTTCATCAATGTTACTTACAAATACAGTAGGTTCCATGAGCTTCTGTGACTTCTGTGTTTCTCTGAGAATCAGAAATGATCAGAAAGAAGAGATTCCCACCACTGCTGTCCCTGCCCCCATCTGTTTTCTTGAGGTAAAAAGACTCCTTTCTGAGCATGGCACTGGGTTTGTTCTAGCTGCCATCTGACACCACCACAGGGTGCAGCTGACGCTGCTATAAAGTGTGACTGGATAAAGCCTCCAGTCATCATTAACTGCAGGCAGTGGGAAACATGCAGCAAAAATGCCAAGAGCCTGAAAAAATGGAAGAGTGACAGGAGGGAGCACAGAAAAGTAGGATTGAGAAGGCCCCTGACAAACCCAGCTTAAAACCTACTCACTGCCTAATGATAGCAAAGACCTGAGAGAGAGGTAGGGCATTCATTAAAGAATCAGTTCTCTGTGGATATGGGGGAAGGTATGTTTCTAGCCTTATAAACATAAGGTCATTACACTGAAATTGCTTATTAGTATTTTCAGCCAATCACATGGAGCTGATGACCACCAATTACTAAATTCCTACTCATTTTAACCAGTAGATACCTATGCCCCCTCACCAGGGTAACCAACGGAAGTGATTACATCCTGTTTTCAAGGCTTCCATGGGGAAACAAAGACAAGAACCAAAGACAAGGAGCTCATGGACTGTCAGGGCAGAGACATGCAATGAGAGGCTGTGCACAGGGAGGAGAAAGCACAGGGCTACAGGTATTTGGAGCGTGAAGTTTTTTCTCACACAGCGAAAAGGAGAGACATGAGGGAAGTCTGGATGAAGCAAAAGAAGCAAGTCATACACGAGGTCAACTCTAACAGAGGAAGTTCTGACCTTGGGCATGGGAAGGAGGGACTAAGCAAAAGGGAAAGCAAAACAACAGGGCTGGTTTAGAGCATAGAGATGACTTGGTCAAGGCCACTCACCGTTTCAGTAAACAGTGCTGAGACAATTGGATAACTACATGTAAAAGAATGAAGTTGGCCCCTACCTCACATCATGCATAAAATTAACTCAAGGGTGTCCCGGGTGGCTCAGTCGGTTAAGCATCTGACTTCAGCTAAGGTCATGATCTTGCAGTTCCCAAGTTCGAGCCCTGCATCCGGCTCTGTGCTGACAGCTCAGAGCCTAGAACCTGCTTCAGATTCTGTGTCTCCCTCTCTCTCTCTCTCTCTGTCCCTTCCCTGCTTGTGCTCTGCCTCTCTTTCTCTCTCAAAAATGAACATTAAAAGTATTTTTTTAATTAACTCAAAAATCGGGGCACCTGGGTGGCTCAGTCATTTGAGCATCCAACTTTGGCTTAGGTCATGATCTCGCAGTTCCCGAGTTCGAGCCCCACACAGGGTTCTTTGCTGTCAGCATGAAGCCCACTTGGGATTCTCTGTCTCCCTCTCTCTGTCACCTTCTCACATGTGCACACTCTCTCTCAAAAATAAACATAAAAAAATTAACTCAAAAGGGATCCTGATCCCTTTTCTCTCTTAGGAGAAAATATAGGCATAAACCTGTGTGACTTTGGATTAGGCAATGGTTTCTTAGAGCATCAAAAGGACAGCAACAAAATGAACTGGATTACATCAAAATTAAAAACTTGCACTTGAAACAATGTTATCAAGAAAGTGAAAAAGACAACCTGAAGAATGGAAGAAAAGTTGCATACTACAGAACTTGTAATTAGAATAAAAAAAGAATTCTTACAACTTAGTAATAAAACTATGGTAAGACACCAGCTCACATGCACTAGGATGGCTATAATCAAAAAGACAGACAATGACAAATGTTGGCAACAATGCAGAAAAACTGGAAATCTCACACTCTGCTGGTGGGAATGCACAACGGTGCAATCACTTAGGAAAATATTTTGGTAGTACTTTCAAATGTTACATATACAGTTGTCGTATGATCCAGCAATTCTACTCCTAGGTGTATACCCAAGAAATGAAAAGCTACATACCCACAAAAATGTACACACAAATGTTCACAACAGCATTATTCGTAAGAGCCAAAAAGTGGAAACCCAAATGTCCATATACTGAAGAATGGATTTTTTAAATGTGGCACACACATACCACAAAATATTGGGTAATAAAATGGAACAAAGTACGGATACATACTACATACAACATGGCAAACCTAAAGAACACTGTTCTGTGAAAGAAGTCGGTCATGGAGCCCACATGTTACAAGATTCCATTTATATGAAATGTCCAGGAAGGGTGATTCACAGAGATAGAAAGCAGATTACTGTTTGCTTAGGGCTGCAGGATGGTGGATTAGGAAGAGGGGGAGGGAAGTAGGGAGGAATGTGGAGTAATTGCTAATGCAATTTTTTTTTTTTAAGGCAGATAAAAAGGTTCTAAAATTAGATTGTGGCAATGGCTGCACAACCCTGTGAAAATGCTAAAAATGTTGAACTGTAAACCTTAAATGGGTGAATTATAGGGTATGTGATACATCACAATAAAGCTGTGTTTTAAAATGCAACGGGATAAATCACAATGGAAAAGTATGTAAATTTGAACGGAGAGAACAAAAAACACTTTAGTGGGTCATAAAACACTATAAACCTAATTAAATGGAAAATGATCATCTGAGAAAATGTTTTAGTGACATACAGGACTGATGGCCTTAAAACAAACAGCAAGAAAGCTGTGATGATTTGATAAGAAATACCTATCACCCAAGTAGAACAGAGGGCAAATGCCACAAAAATCCCCCCCACCACACACACACACCAGAGAGCACAAATGACAAGTATAGAATAAGCCACTCTCAACATTCATTATATTTTCACCCCGTAATCCCACTTTCATAGTCTATGCAATGAAAATATCAGAGATGGCCTTTAAATACTAATATACGAGAATGTTCTTCCACTGTTCTTTATTTAGTGGAAAACTGGGAGCTTCTCACATGTCCAGTGCTCAGGCAAATGGGCAAATACATCACTGTCATTTAGTGGTACACAACAGGGCAGGAAAGACATTCAACCAAGTGTCAGAAGAAGTTGTCTTTCTGGGGGCATGAGGAAACCAAGATTTACTGTATCTTCAGTACATTTTTGTAATGTATTTCCCTCCTCAAATACGATTTCTAAAATTTAGAAAATAAAGATACCTGTGTATTTACCTTCATTAAAAAAGAATATGTGATTATCTCATCTAATTCCTTATCAGTGGTTCTCAAACTTTGCTACATATTAATTAGAATCATGTGGGAAGCTTTTTCTTTTTAAATCTTAAATCCCAATGTCCAGGCCATACCTCATATGCATTATATCAGAATCTCTGAAGGTAGAATTCAGGCATCAGCAGTCTTTAAAACTCTGGGGTGAGTCCAAGGTACGGACAAACCAGGATCAAGGGTGGGTTAGTCAATGGCACATAAAAAGGTCCGCAGCTTCACACAGGGGAGCAAAGGCATGCACGTGAGTTCTATGTGTAAACACCGAACAACAGAAAGTGTGTGTCTGGGTCACAGCTGGGTGTGGCAGTGAGGCACAGGCAGCCACCTACTTCTAGGAGAAGGCTATCAAATAACAAGTCTCCAGGAGGAAACAAAGAATGTTTTCCTATTCACACAGCAGGAGGAACTGTCCTTGATGAAAGCCAGAGCACTGAATGTGGCCCTGACCACTTAGGTGAAAGCAGAGCCTAGCACTCGCTGGTTCTACAAGCAGGCTTGTACTGGGACTGTGCATTTCCTGTCACAGATGCATGTGGGCACATAAGCTTATGGCCTCCCTGTGTGCACGCAACCAGAACACAAAGCCACGTCACTTACAGCTCATGTGTCAACAATGTACAGGCAGAACAATGCAGACTGGACTAGGAGAACGTACTGGGGACAGAGCAGGGGACCTGGGCTAAGGCCAAAACTCTATCAATAACTTGCCCATTGGGGCAAGCTCTATACCTTCCATCCCTTCCATATCTACAAAGAGGCCTTGCACAGGTGGCCTGGCGGCCTCTCCAACTCTAACATGTCTATCATCTTCCCCACATAACAGAGTGTGGCTGTAGCTAAAACTGGAAGCCAGCTTTATGTTTTTCTGACCATGAACTTGATCTGACTCAGCTGTGATAATTCCCCTGACACAGTATCGTGGAAGGAAAAGAAAGTGAGAATTTCCTGAGAGATGCCAACAGAGGGGAGTTCAAAAGAGGAAGGTGACAGGAGGGCTTCTCTCAGCCCCTTCTAACTAATTCTGAGTAGTCCACAGCTAGCCTGGACAAAGCACCTCACCAGCAGTATCCATCTAAGACAGTTCCCAGAAGACATTAACTTCAAAAAGCAGCCTCTCAAAGAATGCTGGAGGGAATGTGAAATCAATACAGCTTTTCTGGAAAGTGACTGGGCAGTATGTATCGAGATTCTTTAAAAATGCAGTCCATTTTGTTCAATAATTACACTTCTGGGAACTTGCCACTCTTATGAGATTGGATATGTGTAAAAATTACTGGACAAAACATTCACATTAGGAGTTTTAGAGACCGGCTGCACAACAATGTGAATGTACTTAACACTATCGGACTGTACATTAGAAAATGGTTACAGTGGTAAGTTTTGTTATGTGTATTTTACCGCAATTAATAATTTTGAATCCATAGGCATTTGACAGCAAGAACAAAGCAAAATGTCTGGGCTTATGCTACAATTTAAAAAGACCTGGGGGCACTTCAGTGGCTCAGTCAGTTAAGCGTCTGACTCTTGATCTCGGCTCAGGTCATGATCTCACGGTTTGTGAGTTCAAGCCCTGCACTGGGGAGCCTGCTTGGGAGTCTGTCTCTCCCTCTCTCTGCCCCTCCCCTGCTCTCTCTCAAAAATAAATAAACTTAAAAAAAAAAAAAAAAACCCACAGTAACAAAGTAAATAAATAAATAAGCCTGAAAAATAACAAATATCCAACAACTGGAAATTAGTTAAAAATCAATCATAGAGGGGCGTCTGGGTGGCTTAGTCGGTTGAGCATCCCGACTTTAGCTCAGGTTATGATCTCGTGGTTCATGGGTTCGAGTCCTGCATTGGGCTTTCAGTGCTGACAGCTCAGAGCCTGGAACCTGCTTCAGATTCTGTGAATCCCTCTCTCTCTGCTCCTCCCCCACCCCCGCTCTCTCTGTCTCTCTCTCTCTCTCTCTTTCTGTGTCTCTCAATAAATAAAACATTAAATAAAACATATAAAAAAATTTTTTAATCAATCATGGGATATTGAAACAACAGACATTAAATCTCAAGTTCTTCAAGCAAATTGGAAATTGTTCATGATATAATATTAAGCGAAAAAAAGCAGCGCGAGTGTGGTTTCAGGTCTAGATGGAATAGGTAAAAATAATTTTTTTAATAAAAACGCTAAGAGTAGTTCTGTTTCTATCCTGGGATCTCCAAATTTTCTACAAGAAACACTCTTAGAGGGTGAGGGCCTTGGCAGAGAATTAACTTACGGTCCAAGAATCAAAGGGTAGAATGACTTCCACTTTACAGGCTGTCAGCTTTGAGGTTTCTCCCTTAAAGAAACAGACAGCCAGAAGGGTTTTCACAATTGCTACATCAGCTCTGTCAACGGAGACAGAACTAGAACCGGAAGCAGCACAGGTGCAAACAGCCAGCACCATCCAGTCTCCCCGTATAAGTGAGGATGAAAAAAGCAAGATCACCCACTTTCCACCATCTGCTGCTGTATCCCCATCACAGTATTTTAAAAGCTTGCTTCTCGTTCATGCCCTACCTTTTGAGTGTTTCATAATGGGCCCAAAGTGATCTGGGAAATATAATCCAAATATAAAGTAACTAATGATATTACTAATAAATAAACCACAGGAAATGGGCTTTGCTCTTCTCTGGAAGACAAAAGGATACATTACAAATATTAATGACTTCTTAGTCCAAAAAGGCTTGCAACCACCACAAGACTATAAGGGATACTGGTCCTTGTTTTCTTTAGCCACAGTGTAGTTATCATTCAGAAAAAAAAAAAAAAAAATTGCAACAATACTCAAAAACTGCAGCTTCAGACTAAATAATAGAAAAAATATAAATATATGGAGCAAGGTAGTAGGAGAGTAAATAATATTAACTAGCAATATAAGTGGAATGTAAGAAACTCAACAATGAAAAGTGCAGGGTCACATTATTGCAAGGTTAATGAAACTCTCTGGCCCAGAGTTCCCAAGGCCCAGGAGCTAATCACCTATTGTATTAAAATACAAACTTTCATTAATACAGGCTATGCTGAGTGCCTATTACAGGGGTTTATAGTATTTGACCTTTGCCAAAATAGTTTCAGTCCCTGACAGTTTCTTGATTAGCATCAATTAGTGAAGAGTTTCTATCCAAACAAGTAAAACAGGTTTAGGTTTTCTTTCCTTCCTTCCTTCCTTTTTCTTTCTTTCTCTTTCTTTTTTTTTTTTTTTTTTTTTTCTTTCTTTAATGTACCTTCTTAAGAGAGAGAGAGGGTCTTGTCTTAAAAATGAGAACAGAAGTCATCAAGGTAATTTCAGAGCTAGGTCTGAAAGATGACAAGATCCTGAAGCATAGCCCACTAGTGCAGGCCTCAATACTTAGGGGTGTGGCACACACAATGTATTTACTGTATCATTAGCAACAGTGCTAGCTTTTTAAATAGAAGGCTATTTTTAAATCCAGTGCACGTTCACAGCCATATGTCAACTTATTTTACAGGCAGGTAGAACAGTAGGTCTCTGGGTACTTTTCTAACAATATGGCTTGAACAGAAACCTGCCTGTGTTAGACACTGTAGAAAAACATTGTTTATTGTCTGATGTACTCTGAGTCACGCCATTTTTAAGCAAGCATCTCTGCCCTTAGCTTCCCTTTTGAATTAAAATTGCCAAGATAATGAAGCCAAATTACCACTGTGAGACACTAATTTGCTGCACAAATTTAGGCAACGCACAAGCATGGCTCCATTAGAGGAGAATCTGCTTAGTGTATTAAATTTGGACCCAAAGCATCTAAATGGAGAGTATTTTCTTCAATCCATTAAAAAGCTGAATGTTGCAAAACTACTCTCTTCTATTCATAAGGCCTTGCGAAGAGTTTAGCAGAAATAAATTTTATTCCCATGGAGAAGAAACAAACTATAGGATATTTTCTCAACACTAAGGATATCAAATTTGGTCAGGACACAGGAGACCAGGCCTCGTCAGGGATTTCTGGCCAGTGAGCCTATAGACTCTGAGACACTTCTGGATAGCCATACTTCCCATGCTTGCCATGCCATTCATTGCTACCTAACATCCCACTAAAACCTCATAAAATAAACAAATTATAACTATATGAGGTGATAGATGTGTTAATTAACCTTAATGTAATCATTTTGTAATATACACATGCATATTCAAAATCACTATGTTATACACGTGAAACACACACAGTGTTATGGGTCAAGTGTATCTTCATAGAACTGGAAAGAAATCAAATTAAGAAAAATTAAAAAGAAGATTGAAGTTCCACTAAAACCTTTAATTTGTTAATAATAAAATCCTATCTGAAATGCATATTCCCTACTCTCTTAGGCATTCACCAGGCCTAAGGCCCAAGAAGCATCAATTCCTTTGCAGCAGCACAGGCTATATAGGAGGGCAAATTCTCCTAAAGGTCGTATCTCTGCACTTGGCACTTGCAAGTACTATTCCCTTAGGAATCCAGATAGGTTCAGAATTCTATTATCTGTTTTTTATAGATGAGGTATACTTAAAGAAGACATCGTGCCTGTCCATGCCCACCAGACACAGGATGCACATGAACACACTGATTCAAGGAAAAAGGGCAAATGACGTGGCTGATACAGAAAAAAGTATAACGCTACGTACAATTTGCAGAGTCATTCCAATGGGGTAACCAGCAAGAAAGGCAGTGTGGGAACCAGGATTTGAAAGAAGAAGAGAAATCTGACAGAGATACAGTCGTAGGGAAAGGCAAAGAGAAAGAAGGACATTCCAGGAATTTCCCCAAATACTGATAAACAGGTCAAATTCCTTGGCACAGGAAATTGCTTCATACCAAAAAGGTTTCCAAGTTCCAGCTAATGACTGGATTGTAAACAATGTTGTCCAAAATAAGAAAGCTCTAGGACAGTAAAAGATTTTGGACACTTACCAATTCATAGCATCATTTCTAACATTCAAAGCGTCAAGGTTTGTCCTCTTAATTTTGTCACCACACAAACTGCAAATATCCACTAAATGATTCAGAAATCATGCCTATCACATCTCAAATAATACAAACATTTAGGAAACCAGAAAAACAGATACCAAGTTTATAGGCCCAGGACACAATGTAGACCAATCCCAAACACATTCATGGATAAATGAGAAGAATCCTTTCACTGGCATATGATTGATCAATAAAGACCCCAAACTATCCTACCCTCAGAAAACAAATGCTCAGCAAACATAAAAGAAGATCAAAGAACTTTCATGATTGCGGGTATCAGCATTCTGGAAAGGCTTTCCTCACGTCTGATTCGTAACCTCTCAAAGTTAACTAACGCTTGTGTTTTCATTGGTAATGTTAAGTGCAAAAAGTTGGTAATGATGAAAGAAGCCAAAATACTTTAAACAAGTAATCCATGAGACCCTTGTTCCCACCCTTTACAAATCTGAATTTTCACAAATTGTATATCTACTCAAATGCTGAGTGATGTAATCAAGGAAAGTATATCAGTATATAACACTTGGCAGTAATAAATGAACTGCTGTCAGATTACACTTGCCAAAATCCAAAATCTTTAAATGCGCTACAATGAGTTTAGATTATACCATTTCCTAATTCACCACCAAGAAAACAAGACCAATGACTAACATTGATACTGATAACAAGATCCTGAATCTTGGTAAAAGTCTAACCTAAGCAATCAAAATAGTTTGTATATAGGCTGAACTAAAGAAATTCGTCTAAATTCAAATCAAAACTTTGTTTTTTAGAGATTTTCTTCTTCCAGAAGTTACTGTAACAAAGAAAAAACCTCCCAGGAAATTTCTTACAAGCACTAGTTTTGCTTAATCTCAATACATGCCTTACATATATAACGAAGACAGTTAGGGTGCTGTTTTGTTGCTTACTTACCTGGGGATTTTTTATTTGATCTTGATTGCACCGAATGAGACTGTCGAGGCAGCAGAGGTGATGAAGGCAGAGACATTGAGACACCTTTGGCCAAGCTCACCCTGTAGGTGTCTTCTGCCACAGGAACGCTGCTCACAGACAAGTCACCACCATGGCCAGGGGGCAGGACTGGGGGAGAAGTCTCTGGACCAAAGTCACCTCCTGGAGTGAAGAGAAAAAACCATAAATTAGGTCATCTATTACAGGTAGATTAATTCCTAAGAACTACATCCTTAGAATATAATTCTCATATGTCACCTATGTATGTTGTTTTTTTAATGTTTTCTTTTCTTCTACCACTCATAACTTCTTCTATGTGAGAGAAAATTCAAGTTTCACCACTCAAGTATCAATGAACTCTGCCTCATACACCATTCTGGACCATATCAACTGGCCCAGTTTCGCTCCTAACAATGGGTCCAGAAAGCCATCAATCTCAGATTAGATTAAGACCAAGTATGAATGATTCACAAGAAGCTGTGATTTCAGATTTCAGCTGAAGAAGGGGAGGGAGGTTATTGGTCTTACCCAAGTATCTTAGAGTAGATTCGAACACCCAGATTCATTCCAGAACTCCGACTTCACTTCTCTCCAATAAAAGACTCCAAGAGAGGGTCTCTCTACTTCAACATTCCTCCCCAGCACTATATCTCTTCTCTCATTAGATCCACTCCATACTACCCATGGCACAGGGTCCACCCTCCTTCAATTCGACCAGCCCAACCCTTAGTCATGAGACTAGAAATATGGCTTACTGATGAAGCTGGTTCTTCTTGGTATTCAGCTTAAGAATAAACAAGCTTACTATTATGAAATCAGACATTCTAGGGTAAGCAGATCCAACAACAAAATACAGAGGATGCAATTACAGTATAGAGAGTACAAAAGGAAGGGAGTATGGTGGTGAGGATTAGCCTCTCTGAAAAAGATACAGCTGGTCCTCAAGTATTCCGATAACAAGCTCTCCTCTTATTGTTCCTCCCCTACCCATTACTTCCCCCCCTCTAGTGTGTACTATGAAGCAACTGAGGACAGGCAAAGAGGGAAGGTAAATCATTACCCTGATGATTAAAACATCTACAAGCTCTAATTTATATACAGAACTGGAAAGATATAGAAAGTTTTCCATAAGCAAACTAGTCTCTCTGATAAATACTACCCAAATGGTCCTTATCAGGCCTTCCTGACTCTGAAAACTCAAGGCCTGGATTTGAATCAGAACTCAACTTGTGTAGATCTTTGTGCGCAAGACTCAAAAGGGATGTGATCCAAACCATCAAGTTCAAATTGCATCGCTGTGCTTGTTTTTCATGTTAGGAGGCACGGTGAAATATGTAGTCACCCCCTCCACACACTGGGAGTTTGGGGGGTGGGGGTTAAAACTGGCAGACAGGCTCATGCTTGATCCTCAAAGGCAGCTCAAAACCAGTAGATCTGTGAACAGAAAAGCCGTGGGTCCCACAATGGATAAGTTGGCAACATCAGAAAGGTAATTTTAGTCACACCTGGGCCAGCTATGCTTGAAGGATTTTAACAAACTTGGACATTTAGTGATAAATCTTGAGTTTCCCAAGTGACTGGTATTTGAAGAAGAAAACAATTACCAGGAAACCTTCACCAGAATTTTCAAAAAAAGGAGCATTCACACAAATGTTCTGTCCCTGAGGGAAGGAAGCAAGAAGGAATTAGTGGAAATCTTTACATCCTAAATCTATGTGAACAGCGAAGTCACCCACTCTGGTCCTCCTATAACCCTCGTTCACCCTGCTTTATGATGTGTACCGTGAGATACCACCAATTCCCAGGACCCAGGAGCCACTCTTACACCACTGTGGATAAAGCCAGAAATCTTTCTGAAACCACTTGTCCTTGAGGTCTTGAGCCAGGACATGAAGTTTCCCAGGTGCCTCTCCTTTGACTATCTGTCAATGAAAGAGATCTTAAGGCAGAGCTGGGGGTATACTGCAATGCCAGTGCCCATTGGGGCTAAGTGCCTCCCCGACTAAGGAGATTTGAGAAGATAGAGGAAAAGAGAGCTGTTTTCTCCGGTCCTATATCTGGTGCTCATGACCAGTCCCCACCACCACATTGGTCTCATCTAGGGAATGCAAGCAGGTGCTATGCCTACAAGAACGGTGCCTGGTCACCTGACTCCTGGCTATTTGGCAACAAAACTAGGAGAGGCAGAACTTGGAAAGCGCTGAGGCCACAGCCCCAAGGGGTACATGCACAGGATGTGCAGGGGACCTTGAAGAGGTTGTCCATGTGGTTTGAAAAGAGCTGCATTGCCCTGTGGCTGGCGCTTACACCATCCCAATCACCAAGCTGGTAGTCCAATGTCTAGACTGGCCGGATAGGAGCAGGCACTGTGACAAGGTATGGTCTTCCCTACTCATACAGAAATATTTCTAACCTTTACAATAAACAAAACAAAACAAAACCCAAACCAGACTTCAAGTCCCTTAATTTGGATGGGGACACAATATTAGGGAGAAAGGCATCTAACAACACCAGAAATAAAAAATAAGCTCCTTACTGAGAAAGGGTTTATTTTCTTAAATACTTCATATTCTCCAATGATACAAACAAAAGAGGGGAGTTAAGGATAAAAGAAAATTAAAGGGTTTCCTAATTATAAAATGTGCCCATAAACTTTGTTTATATCAAGCAAAGCAAATATTTTCATTAACTCCAAGTATGGTGGGGATGAGTTTCCAAAGCAGGCTGTAACCATGAGGACCTTCAGCCTTCTGAGCAGCTGCACTCTGACACTCTGGTTTTATGTGGTCTGCAATAAAAAGGGACTCGGAGATGGGGCTCGGGAAGGAAGGGTTTCTATTTCAGGATTACTTGAACATCTTACTATATTATCATTCCCAAACATTTTCTGTTGGTTTGTCCTTCAGACACAAAGACCCCTAACTTCCAGTTTCCTTTTATTAGAAAGGCACAAAGCAGGAAGAGAAATTTTATGTATGAACAGGCAGCATGAAACAAGTGGGGTGATTCAGCAGCTTAGAAGCTGGAGGCAGCATTCCGGAGCCTGGTGCTTTAACTACATGTAGGCAAAGGGGTTCAGGTCAAAGTAAATCCGAGAGCATCACAAGGATGCAGACGACGCCAGGGGCAGAAAGTGAAAATCTCCTAAGGGTATCCACAAGAATTATACAATACTGGTTCTGGGCAACAGGACACCAGAAATTCTCTGGTTGATTTAACATTCCACAGCAGATGCTTAAAGAGGTTTTAAGAGGAATTAAAAACATTTCACTGCAATAACCAGCACTGTGGACACATTTCCTTTAGCTCCAAATAGTTGGTGTCCTTTGAACTGTGACCTATTTTATTCCCACCTCAATTAAGTGATAAGATACACTTTGATCACCATTCCTGCTACTCCAGAAATGCCAGGCTAGGTAGGATGACCATGTTATCAACCACCAATGATCTATCAGGTCCCCTCCTGTTCCACTGGCAGGTGTTTCCCATGAAACATTCATACACCACAGATAAATGCATCCACCCCACCATGCTTTTAATCTCGGAGAGTATCTAATTCAATCACATTGTTTCACAGACAGAAAACAATGGGACATAGGGGTTGAAATTGACGAGCAGGGGTCAAACACCTAGAATGACCTTCTCTCCCAATTCCTAAAACTGGCCAGCTCAGGCTCTAACACACTACCCCACACGTCTGAGGGGTGCCCAGATGGCTCAGTCGGCTGAGCACCTGACTTCGGTTCAGGTCATGATCTCACAATTGTGAGTTTGAGCCCCATGTTGGGCTCTGTGCTGACAGCTCAGAGCCTGGAGTCTGCTTTGGATTCTGTCCCCCTCTCTCTCTGCCCTTCGCCTGCTCTTGCTTGGTCTCTCTCTCAAAAATAAACAAACAAAGAAGAAAAAAGACCTGTACTTTGAAAAAAAAAAATGGAGGTACCCAAAACAGACATATTTTTAAGTAACAAGTCTGTAAAGGGTCAGCACAGTTTTGCTTTTAAAGTTTAGGCTTTGCAGGTCACATACAGCCTCCATCACACGCATGCACACACACACACACCACAAACCCACACATACTTTTAAAATCACCACTTCTTTGAATTCCAAAAATAAAAGACCATAAATGGCATGGGGGCATAAGGTTCTTCCTATTTGTAATACATATAACTAAATATGTACATACGCACATATGTATGACACAAAGGAACTATAAGTCCCAGTCATAGTTTGCCAAGATAATAGAATTATCAAAGGGGATAAAGCCATCCAATAAGGCATTTTAAATTGGCAGAAATGGCTTTTGATAACACTTCTTTATTTTAAATTTTTTTTCTACTGTTATAGACTGTGAAAAGGGATTTAAGTTCATAATGGAAGAAAATGCAAATCTGGGAGATGATGAATGTTTAAAGGTGTCTATGCAGAATGGCAATGTCCAACATTACAGATTAAAGTAAATGGAGTGCAGGATTAGAGAAGGCTTAAAAAACGAGGGCAAAGAAGCCAGGGAGATGAAAGCAAAATCGCATTTCAGAAAGAGCAGACCTGAGAAAGGCAAGGGTGAGCTCAAACATTCAGGTAAATAGGTCTGCAGATGCAGGAAATAAGATTTCCATTTATTGTGCCATTGAAATCACTAGGCGGGGGGGTGGGGAGGGTCAGGTGGAGGGGGGAGGGTGGAAGCTCAGAATAGAAAGAAAGAATGTTCTGTTTATCCAGTTCCAGAAAACGGGACTTGTGCAGTACATTTAACTAGGGCATTAAATGTGTTAGGGCATCTTTTGTGCAGTCCCCGCCTGGGAGTGCATTAATGTTTCTTAAACATATTTTCCATCATAAAGTTTTATAACCACATAACTCATATATATTTACAGAAACCTAGAAAATTGGAAGATTTCCTCCCACAAGATCCAAGTATCATTTTGGGAGCCTTTGGAAGGCTCCCTCTGCAACCGAAAGCATTTTAAACTGTTTTATGTCTTATAGGATCTCCCCAAGTAACCAGCCAAAGCTACTGATTGTTAATGTACATTTTCAAAAAGAGAATCAAGATAAATGTATCCAAGAAAGCAATTTTCCAGAACATTATTCACAGAGTCGTGACTAAGACTCAAACAATACTGTTAGGAGGCAACAAGGCAGCTAACTTCCACCCCCACTCCCCAGTACAGAAAAACCTGGTCAACAGGACAAGTTTATCCTTTTGTCTTCAAAAATCCACGAAGCAGATTCTACATGGAGATCAGTAAATACTATCCTCACAGTTTTATTCTCAATACTCAGTGGTTACAGAACCAGACATACTTTACCCTGACACAGACGATGAGGAAAGAGACTGGCATTTCCTCTCTTATTGTCAAAATTCTCCTTTAAGGCAGGTCCACCAGGCAAGAGTTTCTAAGCTTAAAGAATACAAGACCTCAGAAAAATTCCACCCCCAAGCCCTAGAGGGGTGTATTTCAACACAGTAAGTGCCTTCTTTGACGTACTATGTGTTAGGACAGGGTTCGTTGGAGACACTTTATACCCATTATCTCATATCCTCACAACGACCTCATGAAGTGGGTGTTGTTTTTAATACTCCTCTGACAAGGAGTCTACCACACAGAAAGTACCCAGCATCTTGCCCAAGGACACCGACCAATGGCAGGGCTGACTCTGAATCCAGGCAGTCCAATCCAGAATCTATTCCACTACCCTGAAAAAAGGGTACTGAGCTATGCCTTTCAACATTACGTCATTTTGAATACTTAATAGGGAATGCCAAAAATAGTATATGTAGGTCTATGCACAGTACCAGGCCACTGTGAAAAGAAACCTGTTCCCTCATCTATTTTCACTTTTCGTGCAGGCTGGTTAATTAGCTCCACAGCACTCCTGGACCATTCCATTTGGGAGGCACCCGGGCTCAGATCATTAATTTTCTTTCAGTCAGTCACACCTTATGCTGTCACCACGCAAGCAAAGTGGATCTGAGTTAGAGTTTAGTAACCAAGCACCTTAAATAGTTTCTTCTCCTTTCCCTTTGCACTGTAAATTCATTTAACTCTTGCAGCATTTGGCCCTGCTCTCTCTGCCCAGGGTGGATGTGCTGAGTGTCATTCTCGCCTCATCGAACCAAGAATGTGGCCACTCTATCCGGCCCAGAGGAAGAAGAAAGCAGTGGGCTGGCTGTGGTCAAAGCAGCCTGGTAGGATTCATCCTCAATCTACATGGAATCCGTTATTCTGTATTTCCTTGTCAGGTACACTCAGTACTCGGGTCCCTGAGTCCACTGGGCCTGCTGCTCCTGCACACGACTAAAGCTGTAGTGCCCAATCCCTGCACACAGGGAAACCTGAGCCCTTCCCAGCGAGGCTGTTGTAACTAGTCTGGGGTATGGTTCAGGCACTGACAGGTCTCCCCCAAGTGATTCTCAGGTGCAGCCAGGATTGAGAACCACTGAGGCAGGAAGGTGGTCAAAGAGATCCAAAATGTTTATGCTCCTATTCCAAGACAGAGGTGGGAGAGATGAAAAGGGAAAGAAATTGGAGAACACCATACAGATGACTGTAACACAATGTACATTCCTTGAGTGTGTGTGTGTGTATGTGTATATGTGTGCCTATCTGTATACACATCTGTATATACACTATAAACTTATGTATATAAATCTGTGTAAACATACACAGTTGTACATGTGTGGGGTCTCTAGAAGGACACACAGGAACCAGCAGCAGTGGCCGACTCTGGGAAAGGGAAATGACCAGTTGGGAGCATGGATGAGAGGTATATACTTTTATATGGTTTACATTTTATGTGCATATGTTTCCTGTAAATATTTTATATTTGCATCCCCTAGGATTGAGCCTTGTATGGACATGAAGATCTTAAGTCTAAATGGGCCACCCACCATGGCCTGACCTGGCAAGTGGATGAAATGAAGATCTGTTCCACAAAGATCATCCAAAGTGACCGTGTTTGGGGCTGACCACTAGAGGAGCTTATGTTCTACTGACTGAAGTGGACGCGGTACAGGACCCTGCTCTGAAGAAGGTCGGATTCTCGGTAGCACAGAACACACGTGCTCCCATCATCGATGGGCTCTGTGTAGGCACACATTTCATTTCTTTTCTGCCCACCCTGCATTCCGGCTCTCTTCCAGGTCCTGGGCATCTCTGCTGCTGGTGGTGGAGTGTGTGTGGTAGTTGCAGCACACACAGGATAATCCAGAGGTCTGCCAGGAAGAGGGCAGGAAGAGAGACAGGCTTGGCAGGGGGGTAGAGGGGATGGGGAGGAAGCAGAGGCTGAAAGGGCTAGGAATGAAACAGGCAGGACCAAGAACTATGGAAGTACAAGGAAGAGGGGGGACAGCCCATAGTACAGGGGGTGGGGTGATGGTAGGCTAAAGGTGGTAATTCCTGTTTCACTTAAAACATCTCCCAAGACCCTGATAAAATACTTGTAACTACAAAGTAAGAGGCAAGCTCATAAATGCAAAAAGCATATGGAAAGATAAGGGAGTGTCAGAAAAGGAAAGAACTTCCAATAATGTAAGGATAGTAACAGGGCATCTTTTGTTGTTATTGAAACAACCAGGGGCCTAAGCACACTTAGTCCACCAGGTCAGAGAGCTATCCAGGCCCTTTCCTGGGCATCTGCTCCTGTCTTTCCCCCACACCTACCAACAGGAACCAACAGATCAATCCATGTAGGTAAAACAGGGCTGACTAGGGGCACCCGGGTAGCTCCGTTGGTTAGGAGTCTGACTTTGGCTCAGGTCATGATCTCACCGTTCATGAGTTTGAGTCCTGCGTCGGGCTATGTGCTGACAGCTCAGAGCCTGGAGCCTGCTTCATATTCTGTGTGTGTCTCTCTCTGCCCCTCCCCAGTTCGTACTCTATGTCTCTCTCTTTCTCAAAAACAAAACAAACAAATCAAAATCAACAACAACAACAACAACAAAAAAACAGGGCTGACTATACCTTTTCTCTTTGATGAAAAGCCTCCCCTACAAACACCCCCAAAATAATAAATGATGGCAGAATGAGTAAACATATAGCTTATGAGAGAAAGGAAAAGAGTATCTTCTTGAACACTCAAAAAAAAAAAAAAAAAAAAAAAAAAAAAAAAGACAGAGAAAAAAAATTCAGTGAATTGCATGGCACCCTCAGTAGAATACAGGATAATATGGCCTCTATACCCTTCATATGCTGTGTTATTTTGATTATTTTATCTATACACTAGATTCACACTAAAAATAAGGGAAGACAAGCAAGGAAATTTAAAAAGCAGTAACCAGATTTCGATCCACATTTCAGGCATAAAGAATAAAATTAACACTATAGAAAATCCACTCGGTGATAAAGAACAAGCTTGAGGAAGTCTCCCCAGAATCAGAGGAGAAGGGCAAACATTTTAATGATGTGAGTAAAGATTATAGATATGAAAAACAAAAGGTGTTTTTGAGATGAAATGAGGACATGATATTTTAAAAACTAAAAACAAACAAATCTTGGGGCACCTGGGTGGCTCAGTGAGTTAAGCATCCAACTCTTAATTTCAGCTCAGCTCATGAGCTCACAGTTTGTGAGTTCGAGCCCTACACGGGGTTTCATGCTGCTAGTACAGAACCTGCTTGGGCTTCTCTCTCCCTCTCTCTGCCCCTCTCTGCTCATGTGTTCTCTCTTTCTCTTTCTCAAAATAAATAAATACACTTTAGAAAAAAAGGAAACAAACCCAACAGGGTACCTGGCAGGCTCAGTCAGTTAAGCATCTGACTTTGGCTCAGGTCATGATTTCATAGTTCTTGAGTTCAAGCCCTGCATAGGGCTTTCTGTTGTCAGGACAGAGACGGCTTCAAATCCTCTGTCCCCCTCTCTCTCCGCCCCTCCCCTGCTTGTGTGCACACACACACGCTCTCTCTTTCTCTCTCAAAAATAAACAAACATTTAAAAAATATCTTTTCTGAATTAAAGTATGCAGATAAAAAGAACCCACCATACCCCAGGTTGTTTCCCTGAAGGGACTGCACCTTGACTCACCTTGGCAAAACTAAGCTGATAATTTTTTCTTTATCACAAATATCCAGGTAAGGATATAGGAAAAAAAAAAAAAAGAAGAAAGAAAGAAAGAAAGAAAGAAAGAAAGAAAGAAAGAAAGAAAAGGAAAAAGTAAAAAAAAAAAAAAAAAAAAAAAAAAAAAAAGTTTAATGGGCTACAAAACCACAGAGACTTTCAAAGGAACCAGAACCCAACTCCCCTCAGACTGCTTATCTTAGTTTCTCAGGCTGCTGTAACAGAGTACCATAAACTGGGTAGCTTAAACAGAAATTGAAGGCTTCAAGTCTACAATTTAAGGGTGTTGGGCAGAGCCAGGCTCTCTCTGAATGCTCTAGGGGAGAATCTAGTCCAAGCCTTTCTTGGTTTCCGGTGTTGCTTGTTATCTTTAGCTTGTAGACACATCAATTTCTGCCTGTGTCATCACATGGCCTCCTCCCCTATGTCTGTGCTTCTTTTCTTCTAAGGACAGTCATAGTAAATTAGGGCCTACCCTAGTCCTATATAATCTCATTTTACCTCAATTATGTCTACAAAGACCCTACTTCCAAATAAGGTCACCTTCACAGGTATTGAGGGTTAGAACCTCAACATCTTTTGGCGGGGACAGAATTCAACCCACAACACTTCTCCTCTCCAACCAATACCAAAAAAACAGAAGTCAAAAGCAACACCCACAGAATTTGAGGGAGGGAATAGCAAGACCAAACCTTATAAAACTATACCAAGTTTTCCATTAAGTACAGTATCAACCAGAAAAAAAAAATTATCTGAAACTCAAAGGCTCAGAAAATGCCCAGCCCATTTATCCTTCTTGAGAAAAAAAGTTACTTAAGAACCAAAATTAACTACTCAATACTGAGGACATTATCATTAAAAAAAAAAAAAAAAAAAAAAAAAAAAAAGACAAGACAAGACAAGACAAAAGGAAAGAAAAGAAAAGAAAAAAAAAAGAAAAGAAAAGAAAAGAAAAAAAGGCAATAAACTCTAGCCCAAGCCCAGCCTCCAAACACCTCATTCAGCTGTCTCCCTCTTCTGCTTCCAGTCCCTGCTCATTCAGGAAATGTGGTTTTTGAACCATATCCTTCACCCCTTAGTGCAGAAACAATCTCTTACCTTATCTGGCAAGCTCTTAGAACAATAATGCCCTGTGCCAGAACTTGCTAACAATGGCTAACATTTTTTGCATGGTTGTGACACTGGGCAGAGAGAGCTCTCCCACACCACCGCCCCACCATTTCCTAAACAAGCAGAGGAGTGCAGAACACCACAACAACCATTTTCATTGCCAAGGAACTGAAATTATGAAAAAGAAAGATTTGAGTTTACCATATGATCAACTTTAAAAAAAAAAAACAAAGGGAGCAACATTTAAGCCAGTACACACAATTTTGTATATGCTGTATGCCAATGGGAAAAGAATATGCACAACCAAAAGCCAGAAGAAGGTTTGATAAAATGTTGATGGTTATTCTTAAGGGGGTGGAAGCAGCAATGGTTTTTCCCTTTTACATTTCTCGTTTGACATATCTTCTGACATTTTTATAATGAGAATGTTTTATAAGAAAACACACTTGGGGCTCCTGGGTGGCTCAGTCAATTGACTATCTGACTTCAGCCCAGGTCATGATCTCACGGTCTGCGGGTTCGAGCCCCACATCAGGCTCTGTGCTGACAGCTTGGAGTCTGTGGAGCCTGCTTCAGATTCTGTGTCTCCCTCTCTCTCTGCCCTGCCCTATGCTCTCTCTCTCTCAAAAATAAACATTAAAAAAGATTTTTTAAAAAAAGAAAACACAATTTATTTTCCATCAAACATTTATTTGAAACATAAATTTGTACCTATCTCTTTCTACTTCTGGAGGTTTCCCAGTAAGCCCCTGCTGGATACCTGCCAAGTTATTGCTCTTATGAATACCCTTCCCCAGGAACAGAGACTCACTTTTCCCTTATCTATGCACCTCCAACTATGCCTACTCAACCACCTGGCTCAGACTTGCCCTTGTCCATGTAGCTTAAACTGTCTATGGTCCTCTTTTCCCCAAGTCTTACAGACATCAAAAAGTCTTCCTTATTGGTTGATCTCACAGGGAAGGTCTGTTCTGGCTGTATTCTATGGTCATTGTGCAGTCCAAGATCCAGTTCCTTGTTCTATATACTTCGAAGTACTTAATAGAACCTCACTGCCCCAGCTCTGTCTACACTCTGATTTCTCTGCTTACAACTTCCAATCTCCAACCAAACTTCTCTTAACATTAAACTTTCTCAAAAACAATATCCTGAATATGACTTCTTATAACATAGAAAACTCCACTTTTTCTGTAGGTCTTGAGTGTGATATGAGGAAGAATGACAGTAGGATCACTGTGCTGCATGTCTCACATCTATGTGAATGGTGCCTTGGAACTGCAAGGAGGCAGCCCTGAGGACTGCAGCTACCCATTGAATATCCAACTCCTCAAGCTATTCTCCATCCCAATTACACGCTTAGCCCCACTATGACTGCTGGAGCTCACTTACCCTGGAATTTCACATTGCAGGAAGTACCCAAGTAACACATCAGGATTTACAGAAAGTTCTCTGCTCTAACTAGATATACATGTTCATCAAATGTAACTGTCCTAATAATAATGAGGGTGATTAAGTTAGCAGTAAAGGCCTTACTTTGTGTACCAGACATCTTGCTAAGCACTGTATACACATTAGCTTATTTATTCATCCTATTCCATTTGGTGGCATTGCTCCTGGGCTATAGCTGAGAAAACTATTGCTTAGGGAGCCTACTAAGTGAGCTACCTAGGGCCCCACAGCCTGTAAGTGGTACATGTGGATTTGAACCCAGGCAGTCTGACCCACAGAGTTCTGCATCATGGCTTTACACTGGCCTGCTTCTGTGTACACCATGGATCTCCTAGCCAAGGTGTGTACCAAGCATGGAATGCTTTTCAGTGCTTAAGAAATTCTGACTGTCATCCACAGATAATTTAGCAAGTCATGTTTCCCTGAACGATAATCACCAGGAACATTCTGTCATATTGGACACGATGACATTTTGGGGGTGGAAAAGTAAGTGGAGGGAAAAAGACTTTTAGAACAATACCATAACCAGCACACCACCCCCTCACTGACTACTCAAATCCAAACCCTGGCAGGCCCATCAGCAATACTCCTGCCAACAGGCCTTGTTACAAGAGAAAGGAAGGAGAAGAGGGAGCTGCCACCATTTATCTCATTTCAACTCCTTACAAGGAAAACGGGATCTATAAACATTTGGGGGGAAATGCCTCCAAGTTTCTAGGCAGCCCTGAAAGTTTCTTCCCTACAAAAACACGTTAAAAATGCAATGTAACCAATTCAGCACACATCCTAGAAAAAAGTAGACTAAATCAATTGTGTACATGTGGCTGTTTAACAAGATCCTTTTCAGGCCTGTACTGCAGGGCAGGGAGTGGGAGAATGAGAAGACATTTTCTGCATCTGTTATTTTATTTGCTATATTCCTGCTTCACCAGCACCACCAGCACCACAAATTGGGGCAGGGGCGGGGGGGTGTTGGGGGGGGGGGAGCATCACTCAGTTTCGGAAAAAAAGCAGCCTCAATGACATGTCTGGTACAATATCTTAGCAACAATGTCAATATTGTCTCACCACAGCTAACCATATTCACATTCCACTCTAATCATGATTTCTCGACTATAAAATGGAATGTGAGCTACTCCATTCATTCTCTGAGCACTGCACTGGGAAACACAGCCCTCTAACAACTTCCATTAAGCTGCATGTAAATTAAATATCAAAATTACATTCAATAGCTATTACTTCCTGTGTATGTAACTTCGAAGCATGAGAATAAGCAAATATTGATGAGGCATCGACATAAACACAAGACCCAAATAAAATATAACTAACAAATTAATTTGATGAAATCCTGTCCCTGGTTATTTCTGGAATGGAACCCTTATCACTCACCTGCTTGTAGACCTGTATTTCCAATTCATCTTTAGAGAGCTGCCAAGAATGGGGTTGATTAGATAATGGGGAAGTTCCTTCTCCCAAGACTTTTCAAAGTCATACACACACACACACACACACACATACACACACACACACACACACTTCTGCCATGGCTGGCTGGGGGTGGCCCTGCACAGACTCAGAAACAAACAGCATCCTAGTGGCTCTCAAACCTGGCTAACCATTCAAAAGCCATTATAGGGGCACCTGGGTGGCTCAGTCAATTAAGCATCTGACTCTTGATTTCAGCTCAGGTCATGATCTCATGATTCATGGGATCAGGCCCCACGTCGGGCTCTGTGCTGACAGCGTGGAGTCTGCTTGAGGTTCTCTCTGCCCTTCCCCACTCACACACATGTGCACACACACTCTCTCTCAAAATAAATAAATAAACTTAAAAAAATTACAAATACAGATGCTCGGGTCCCACCACTGAGGAGTGATTCAATACGCAGGATGGGAATTTAACTCACAAATCCCTCCAGTGAATCAGCCACATTTGGCAATTAATGCACTAGACAATTATACTAGAGCACACTCTAATAAAGGCAAGGTGAACACCAAATCATGCAGGCACTACACCTTTGAGTGCACACACATCTTCTCTTGGCAGATAAAGACGCTTCTGGTGGCGGGTCCTTGTGTTTGGGGCTCAAATCCTTTCCCCCTTCCCTGTCCTAGCCAGCACATGCCATCTCAGACTATTTACAGCAACTGCCCCCACAGCACTTCGCTAAGGCCAGGCCCATCACCACGGCTCTCCTCCATCTGCACCAGATGAAACGGCCAGGGCTGTGTCTGCCACACAGGCAAAGAAATAAAAATATCCAAGAGGCTGCCACTTATTAAATGCTAAAGGAGGAGATTAAGGGGTGGGGGGAAAAAAGAACCAGAATGATACAGAAAGTACCATCAATTACAATAAGAGCAAGCCTAAAATGCTCACTATGGTCCAGGCACTGTTCTAAGCCCTTTAACTCACTGGATCATCAGAAAAACCAACACCCCTAGAAGACAGATACTGTTATCTCCATTTTGCAGATTTTAAAACGGAACTGAACTTAGGCAACCTGGCTATACTAAAGAGAACATAGCCTTTGGAGACAAACTGGGTTCGAATCTTGGCTCTGCCACTTAGTAACTGCACAGTCTTAAATCAGCTCTTTAAGCTCTACTTAATACCCCATCCATGATATGGCATAACTGTTTATAAGCATTTAGCAGACTGTCTGATACATAATAAGTACTCAAAGAGCAACTTTTATCAGTGCCACCATATCCTCTCCCAGGGGATTCACTTCCTAGTTTCTTTAATATATTTGAGGAAGAAAAAGAGGTATTGCACCCCTCCCTCACAACACTTGGGTATCAAAAACTCCTGATATAAGTTTAAATATTCATATGAGTGTATTTTATTTTCTCACTTAATGGGCATTTCCCCCAAACCAAGAATACCATGTGGTTAAAAACAAAACAAATTCCCCACATCACCAATATTACTGTGCCAGAAGTTAAAACAAACAAAACTACACAGCTTCATTTGACCTTTACAATTAGTATAAGACAGACGATTACCTTCATTTTACAGGCAAGGAAACAGAGCTTCAGAAAAGTGAAACACTTGTTCACAGAGAGCTAGTAGCTACAATAAACCAGAACTCCAAGTTTCCTGAAGCCAAAGCAGCAGAGCGTTGTTCTTCTTGGAGACGCCGCTTCCACAAAGCACAAGGGATTTGAAGTACGGTTTGCGGAGTCCAATAACCATGGAAACCATTTAATGGATAAAGGGGGAAAAACTCGAGAACCTCTAATCTTAACAATCTTAGAGCTAAGGATGTAGCTTTAAAAGGTTTAATCAGATTAGCGCATCAAAACTCTCACACAAAGCAGGGAAAGAGAGAGAGCTGACCTCCCTGAAATAATGATGTGTAACCTCTCAGTCAGTTTTCAACACTGAACTTACAGAATTAAAACAAAAGCCTTCACTTAATCCTACCAAAAACGAAGGATGACTTGTATGAATCCTTTTAGGGTTTATAGTTCAAAATTAAACAGGACACGTGTGACTTGCTTAGAACTCCAGCTGGTAAACAATTAATGGTTCACCACTTACCAAATTTTAAAACAAATTTAAAACAGTGAACCCAACAGAAAAATAGGTAAACATACAGGCAAGAGAGAAAAAAACTTAAATCTTTATGACAAATACTCATATAACATATACTATATGTCAAGCACGGATTTAAGCCCTTTATAAATATTAACTCATTTAATCCTCATAAGTGACCCAGGAAGCAGAGAAAGGTTAAGTAATTTGCTCATGTTCACACAGCTGGCAAACTACGGAGCTAGGATACAAATCCAGGCAGTAGGATTTCAAACAGCCAATAAATAGAAAAATGTGTATGAATTCATTCTGAAGAACTGCATAATTAAAACAATGAGATACAATTTTTGCCTATCACACTGCAAAGATGAAATAATTTGATTATAACCCATGTTAGTAAGTGTATAAAGAGACATTTTCATATATTGAAAGTGGAACTATACATTTTTATTTTACATGTTTTAAGTTTATTTATTTTGAGGGAGGTGGAGCATAATGAAAGGGAGAGAAAGATACCCAAGCTGGGCTCCACACCAAGCCCAGATGATCTCATGATGGTGAGATCATGACCTGAGCCAAAACCAAGAGTTGGACACTTAACCAATTGAGCCAGCCAGGAGTCCCACAAGTGGAGTTGTAAATTTAATGCCATATTTTTGAAGGGCAATTTGACAAAAATCTAGGAAGTTGATAAATGAACAAACTTGTTAACTAACTTTTTCTTATAGTTATTTTTATGAGAGCGCAGGCAGGTATGTACAAGGAAGTTCAGTCTAGTACTAATGATAATGATGACAACAAAAGAGATACAACCGTCAACAGGGGAATAAAGAAACCACAGGCTACCTGTCCAATGTAATAAATACTGAGCAACTTTTTAAAAGCCTATATATTAGTGTGTGCTGATATGAAAAAGGTCTAAAAACACAATCAACAAATCTGCAAAATAAAACAGTGTAAAGTCTGGATCTTCTTAAGGATCTACACATGCACATATGTGTGTACATATACACATATATGCATAGAAAATACTTAGATCAGGGGCGCCTGGGTGGCTCAGTCGGTTGAGCGCCGACTTCGGCTCAGGTCACGATCTCGCGGTCCGTGAGTTCGAGCCCCGCATCGGGCCCCTGTGCTGACAGCTCAGAGCCCGGAGCCTGTTTCAATTCTGTGTCTCCCTCTCTCTGACCCTCCCCCATTCATGTTCTGTCTCTCTCTGTCTCAAAAATAAATAAACGTTAAAATAAAAAATTAAAAAAAAAAAAAATAAAAGAAAATACTTAGATCAAATAACCTATGAATGTTAATTGCCTTAGGGAGTACAAAGGAAAAAGCAGAGAAGAAATAGGAATGCTGTCTATTTCTAATATCATTGCATAGCTTTTTAAAAAATGATTGCATTATATTTAACTATTACATTTACAGTATTTTAATGGCTTTACAAAAACTAAATAGGGCTGATTTGTAACAGTCTCAAAGACACCAAGCAGAAATGGTCCTTAAGATAAAGAAAAAGAAGACATATCACTCACAGTTACTGGGTCTAGATAAAGACCACGTAAGAAACTCAGAAATAATCCTTTGGGGCTGGGGCAGGGTGGAAATCAAAATAATCCCTGTAGAGAGAAATTATAAATATATAGGAAATCTATCTTCTATCTCAGGGACAGGTTTTCTATTTATTCAGTGCTAGAAACAAAAATAATGCAGCTAGCCAGAGACATAGAAACTGAACTAGTCTGGAGTCAGAAACTACACTTGGACTCCATGTTTGTTTTAACTAGCTATATAATGCTGGACAGTTGCTCAGTGCCTCTTTTCCAAATATTCCTCAAAAAAATGAAGACAGTGAATTTCTTAAGACTCCTCTAGATCTAAATCCTTTCATTATTTTACCTTAGTTTGAAAAAGAATCCCTACACATAACAATCTAAGATTTTGAGCCATGGATAAAAACTTTTACACTTGAGAATACAGCAATTTATTAAGGAGATGCTAATTATCTGGAACTATCCCTGCCTGCTGTTAGCAACTCACCGGGAGTCCAGCTTCGGGCACCTCCAGGTGGTAGGAGGTATTTAGACTTTTTGACTGTGCACAGAGACAGAATGCTATCAAGTACTGTGAAAAACTTGATGATTCATTTTGAGTTGGTTTTATGCTTTTATTTTGGTTTCTCTATAAATTTATTAAATAGAGCCAATCAGACTAACATATCTCCAGCCTCAGCACAAACTGAAACTTCAACAATGCAGGGGACACTTCTACCAATGGAACACAGGCAAGTTTTAGTAAGTTCAATAAAAATTCTTCGGTGAGTGACTTTATAAAGAAACCCCATTCTGACATACCAGGGGCCATACTAGGAAAAGGGAAGAACCAGAATGAAGAGCCTCTCACATTCCCAACAGATAAAAAAAATAAACAGTTGATTCTTGAACAACACGGATTTGAACTGCATGGGTCCGCTTAAGTGCAGATTTTTTTTTTTTTCAGTAAATACAGTACAATATGTAAATATTGTAAAATTTTCAGTAAATACAGTACAGATATTTTTTCAGTAAATACAGTACAATATTGTAAATATTGTAAATATTTTCTCTTTATGATTTTAACTTTTTCTCTAGCTTATTGTTTTTTAAGAATACAGTAATAAATATACAAAATGTGTTAATGTTTATGTTAACAGGAAGTCTGGTCAAAAACAGGCTATTAATTAAGTTTTGGGGAGTCAAAAGTTATACTTGAATTTTTGACTGTGGTAGGGAGGGAGGTGGAGGGTTGGTGTCTCTAACCCCCATGTTGTTCAAGAGTCAATTAGACACGGGCATAAAAAGACAATAACGAGAAAATATAAATGGGCACTAAATACTTAAGAGGTCTACCAATCTAAAAAAAAAAGCTAATTAAAAGCAAATAACATGTTTTAAGTTATAAAATTGGCAAAGATTGTTAAAACCTACAAATACCCAATACTAGTAAGAGTCACGCAAGCAGGCACATGCACATACTGCTTACACAGGTGGCAATCAATACAATCCTCCTGGAAAACAATTTGGCAAGAGGTACGACCAGCTTCTGAAAAGTTTGCTTACTTGCACTATTAATTCCTTGCCTAGAAACATTCTACTAAAATAATCAGAGATTTGTATACAGATACCTATTTTCCAGAGGTTGTTTCTGTTTTGTTTTCAATGAATGAGAAAAGCACATACCCAAGCAAAATCATGGTATATGAGTTCAATAAAATATTAGGCATTGATCAAAGACTAATGGCATTGGAGAGGTAAGGCAAAAGACAAAGAATATCCTGGGTTTTTTTCTTTATTCTTACTAGTATTTTCCAAATTTTTTACAATAAACACATGCTATATTGGGCATAGATTCAAAGACCTATATTTGTTTTCACTACCAAAATGTATGTTAACAGTCGATGGCATCTTAAAAATCACTATCAGCCAAGCAGTGACTGTAATGTGGAGGCCACTGACCACAAACCTAGGGTGACTAGACAATTTTAAGCCTTTCCAGGTTTCAGTCAACAAAGCACTTAAGATTAACTGTGGAATGAAGAAGAACCCTGGATTCTATCTGAAAACTTTCCATTAAAATCTCCTTTGGAGATCATGAAAGGATAGTATCAAATATGCAGAATGAAGATCTTCAGTTTGGAAGAAAGCCCTGGAGAATATAGTAACCGACTCAAAAAACACTCTATCATTAATGCTCTCAAAGGCAGATAAGATAATGTAGTGTGTAGAAAAATGGATGGTGACAACTAGGTTAAAAAAAAAAATAAGGACTTACAAAAATAAGGCAGTGAATATAAATTAGAAATGCCTTAACCAACCTGTTTATATTTTCTTTCACTTTTATGAAAAAGATTAAGATATGTAAAAATAACTCTCTGAAAAAGGGAAAACTTAAGTCAAATGAACATTTTAATTAATAAAGTATTATGTCAGCAGGTCAGTAGGTCTTTCCTTAGAGGTACATGAAATAACGGTGTGTTTAGGGGCGCCTGGGTGGCTCAGTCGGTTAAGCGTCCGACTTCAGCTCAGGTCACGATCTCACGGTCCGTGAGTTCGAGCCCCGCGTCAGGCTCTGGGCTGATGGCTCAGAGCCTGGAGCCTGCTTCTGATTCTGTGTCTCCCTCTCTCTCTGCCCCTCCCCCGTTCATGCTCTGTCTCTCTCTGTCTCAAAAATAAATAAACATTTAAAAAAAAAAAAAAAAAAATCCAAAAGTAATTTAAAAAAAAAAAAAAAAAAAAAAAAGAAATAACGGTGTGTTTTATAATCAATGAAATACAATATTACATTTGTAATTAGAATAGAGACAAGTGCTGTGGGCTGAATTGTGTCCCCTGAAAATTCATTTATTGAAGCCCCAAATCCCCATATGATGGTATTTGGAGATGGGGCCCTTGGGAGATAATTAGTTTTAAATGACATCACGAGGGTGGGGCCCTCATGACGGAATTAGTGTCCTTCTAAGAAGGGGTACCAGAGAGCTTGTGGTCTCTCTCACCATTTGAGGACACAGGAAGGCAACCGTCTACAAAACAGAGTCTTACCCAGAACCCAACAATACTGGTGCTCTGGTATCAGATATCTGGCCTCCAGAACTGTGAGAAAATAAATTTCTGTTTTTTAAGCCACTCAGTCCATGGTATTTTGTTATGGCAGCATGAACTAAGACAATAAGAAAACACACCATCAAACAAATATATATATTTTTAATATCTGACACTTGGAAATAAATTTTCTATATAACTCAAAAGTTATCTACAAAATTTTCTTGGGGGGGCGGTGAGAGGTAGGGACAAAGAAGCCCCTTTTAAAGTTTATTTATTTAATTTCTGTGAGAGAGAGACTGTTAGCAGGGGAGGGGCAGAGACAGAAGGAGAGAGAATCCCATCGTGACTGTCACTGTCAACACAGAGCCCGATTTGGGGCTCAAATTCATGAACCGTGAAATCATGACCTGAGCTGAAATCAGACACTTAACCAACTGAGCCACCCAGGTGCCCAAAGACAAAAATTATTAACATATAAATAGTTCAATTTTGAGAACTGAAATAGAAGTGCAATCATCGGAAATCAGCAGTATACAGGTAGCTCTCTCCCATCCTTAGTCAGGAGTTTGCATCCAGGCTCCTAGCCTCTGCTGCCGGTCGGCTCCTTATCTATAAAAACTCCAGACAAGTGCTCAAACTATTACAGCCACCTATGTATGTATCCCCTATCAGAGACATCATCCTTCCTAAGTACTCTGTGTTCGTTCCAGGACAGTCTCAGGTCACAAAGACCGTCATTATATACCAAATCCAGCAGTTTGGTGTCCCCAAACTCCCTTAAAGATGGGAAACTTTTGGGGCACCTGGGTGGCTTCGTCGGTTAAGCGTCCGACTTCGGCTCAGGTCATGATCTCACGGCCTGTGAGTTCGAGCCCCGCGTCGGGCTCTGTGCTGACCGCTCAGAGCCTGGAGCCTGCTTCAGATTCTGTGTCTCCCTCTCTCTCTGCCCCTCCCCTGTTCATGCTCTGTCTCTCTCTGTCTCAAAAATAAATAAACGTTAAAAAAAAATAATAATTAAAAAAAAAAAAAAGACAGGAAACTTTGACATAAATAAACTTGAAAGTAAAGAATTAAAAACCAACTGCTCATGTCTTATTTTTACCCCTAAAATAGTGCTGAGGTCGCCAAAACTTAAAAATTCTCCAACTCTAGGGGCACATTTGGGTGGCTCAGTTGGCTAGGCATCTGACTTCAGCTCGAGTCATGATCCCACAGTTCATAGGTTCGAGGCCCGCATCAAGCTCTGTACTGACAGCTCAGAGCCTGGAGCCTGCTTCAGATTCTGTGTCTCCTCCTCTCTCTGCCCCTCCCCCACTCACACTCTCTCTCAAAAATACACAAACTTTAAAAAAAAAAAAAAAAAAAAATTCTCCGAGTCTACACCAGCACCTTTAATGGCTGTTTCACAACTAGCCTGCTACCAAAGCAGGGAGAAATGTGGGATAGAGACCTACTTTCCAATGCCATGATTTCAGATGTGAATAAAGGTTTCTCAATTTAAAGCTCTACACCAAGGCTAGGGCTACCCAACTGATTACCCCTAGTGGCCATCCATCAGCTGCAGGACAAATGCAAGGTCAAAGCCTCATCCTCCTAAGAGGAATAATAAGTTCATATCATCCTTCACAGAACAAAAAGAAAAAAAAAAGTCAATCTAGATCAAATCTTTGGTAGCTTACCTCCCCCCTCAGAAACTATATTTTCCAGTAGATTATATGAAATCAAGATTTTTATATTCCTGTAGAATAGAAATAAAACCTTGGAATTCTCCTAGAAAATGCAAATTGGTCACATAAAAATTCAAATATAGAGCTTCTATGAGAATTAAGAAATTACACATGACAAAGTTCTTTGAAAACTCGATATATAGAAAATAAGACCATTGTTTGGGGGGGTTTATTTGTTTACAGAAAAGCAACTTTATTTTTTAAAAAGTATTGATAGGGGCACCTGGGTGGCTCAGTTAGGTATCCAATTCTTGATCTCAGGGTCATGAGTTCAAGCCTTGCATTGGATTCCATGCTGGGCATGATGCCTACTTAAAAAAATAAAAACCAGGGGTGCCTGGGTGGCTCAGTCAGTTGAACATCTGACTTCAGCTCAGGTCATGATCTCACAGCTTGTGAGTTCGAACCCCGCATCAGGCTCTGTGCTGCTGGCTCGGAGCCTGCTTCCAATCCTGTGCCTCCCTCACTCTCTGCCCCTCCCCTGCTCATGCTCTCTCTCCCTCAAAAATAAATAAACATTAAAAAAAATTTTTTTAATAAAATAAAACAATAAATAAAAACCAGGGGCGCCTGGGTGGCTCATTCGGTTAAGCAACTGACTCTTAATTTCAGCTCGGATCATGATCTCATGGTTGGTAGGAATGAACCCCATGTCAGGCTCTGCTCAGACAGCGCGGAGCCTGCTTGGGATTTGCTTTCTCCCTCTCTCTCAGCTTCTCCTCCACTTGCGCACACACACTGTCTCCCTCAAAGGAAGTATTTTAAAAAATTAAAATAAAAAAATAAAAAATATTTAGGGGCTTCTGGGTGGCTCAGAAGGTTAAGCATCCAACTTCCACTCATATCATGATCTTGTGTTTGTGGGTTCGAGCCCAGCATCAGACTCTGTGCTGACAGCTCAGAGCCTGGAGCCTGCTTCAAATTCTGTGCCTCCCTCTCTCTCTGCCCCTCCCCCACTTGCACTCTGTCTCCCTCTCTCTCTCAAAAATAAACATTAAAAAATTTTTTTAATATGGTATTTATAAATGAAATTAGATTTGACCCAAAGAACTGGACTCTGAGTTGTTACTTTGTATTTCTCTATTAAGTTTCCTACTACATTTACACATATACAGTTGGCCCTTGAACAACACAGGTTTGAACTGCATTGGTCCACTTATACGTGGATTTTTTTTCTTCAATAAATACAGTCAGTACTGTAAATATATTTTTTTCTCTTAGGATTTTCCTAGCAAATTTTTTTCTAGCTTACCTTATTTTAAGAATACAGTATATAATACTATGTATAAAATATATGTTAATAGACTGTTTATGTTATCGATAAGGCTTCCAGTCCAACAAGTTATTAGTAGTTAAGTTTTGGGAAGTCAAAAGTTACATGTTGATTTTCAACTATGTGGGGGTCGGGAATCCCTAATCCCTGCATTGTTCCGTGGTCAACTAGGGAACCCTAGTTGAATCCCTGCAAAGAAGGACCCAAGTAAATAAGTGCTGTTGTTTGAGAATTCTGCCACAAACTTTATGAAGGAAGTCTTGGAAGTCTTACTGGCCAAAAAATAAAGAAGATCCAGGCAGTGTCTTGATTTCACTTTCTGTGTCCAGAGCTTTCACTAATTATGCCCTTCACAGGAAACAGGCTGTTCAGGATGAACCAGCTTGGTCCATTATGTGTAGGCACCTAACACATGATAAATGCTAAGTATCTGTTCTCTTCCTTCTCTCTTTCATCCTTTATAGTTCCCTAAAACATATGGAAAAGGTACAAAGAGGATGGAAGGCAGAGCCTTCTAAACAGGAAGACCTTCATTAATTAAGGATGTGTTGAAATGAAACATCTCAGAAACTACATAAACTGTACTTAGAAATCTATTCTTAAAGCTGCTCGCTGACTCCCAAAATCTCTTTAAGCAAAGGAAAGAGGCTTTTCATTTAATTTCACAAAGAAAAAGGATAAAATGGCAGTACTTGATATAGGCTAAAAGGTAAAGGACTTCTAAAGAATAGACCACCATACAACAGAAAAAATGACTCAGCTTTCTCAGTTTTATTATGAGGGAAAGGGTAAAGATGGCACAAAAAGACTTCAGTATGCAAAGACGATGGCAGAGTATTTGGAAATGGGAAGTCGTGGAAAGAAGCTTCTAGAACATCACTCCTGAGAGCAGTCCCACCTTCTCTTAAAGGGAAGAACAAGAAGCTTTACAAGGGTTTTGTTTGTTCTTAAAGGCACCACACAGTGTTCTAAGGAAAGCAAAGCTCTACTGAATATTTAGCAGAAGCCATGTGTCAAGTGAGACTTCTGCAAAAAGGTCCTTGTATTTAACCCTGACAACATCCCTGTAAGGTAGCTTAGTGAATAAATTTGTCCAAATTCAAGTAAACTAGGAGGTGATCAAGCTGGGATTTGAATCTGTGACTTCTAATTCCAAAGTCTGTGCTTTTTATAGACTTTGAGACGTGTATAGACAACAAAGAAAAAATGGTGAAGGAACCAATCAAACCAGAGGGAACAGCATTCCTGACTTTACCAAAAACCAACCTGGCTTCTATTCTGTTTTTATATCATGTCCCAATATTTTACAGAATTTTCTTAAGTGCCCTGGTAAAGAGAAATACAATACCTTTAGATTGAACTATTTCTGCCTGTTTTGTTGCTTGGGAAACATTTTTGGAGTCCGTTAACAACACGATACCATATATCCATAGCTCAGCAAGACAGTCACTGCACTAAATTCCTAAATAATAGTCCACAACCACAGAAAATGGGCAATGCAGCACAGAATAATCAAAAGCAGCTTCATATTTTCCGGATAAAACAAAGCATCGTTTGTATGGAGGCATTTTTAGAAGGTACCACTGAAAACCAGACTGCAGCCTGGAATGGCTTAAAATACCACATTTAACAATCACATCAGTGGCTTTTAAACTTTAGAGGCAAACAGCTTCCTTTTACTACAAATTCAAAGTGAAGGATTAGATGCAAAGCTAACAGATTAATTCAATACACATTCAAGTTTACAGACTATCCAATGCCTTAATTAACACCATTACAAGTGCACTTAGCCGACCAGCTGGGTTTTAACGATGAAAAGGTGAAGGTCAAATGTGTTTTTTTTTTTTAATAAATTGCTTCAAACTAAGCCTCCCTGCTGAAAAAAAAGAACACAAATAATTAAACTGAAAGGAAAAGGCTAATAAACAATTATTTGGGCATATTAAGCAACCCTTCTTTACGCAGTCTATATTTTAATTGAGGCAGTGCTTCAATTAGAAGTTCACCAAACTTTGTTCTTCTTCCTCAACTTGGAGCTTCTTCCCCACCAAAACAGAACAATTGCAAAAGTTGGATAGGGCGAAAGACTATGGTTTCAAGCTTAGCACAGAGCAGAAGGGAGGGATACAGAGAGAGGGACGAACCCTCTCTAGGAGGGCAACAGGTCTTGCCTATTGCTTCCAGAAGGATGCCACTATCTCCAGGATTAAAAGAAAAAACCCAAACTGCTAGCAACTGTAAGCTGCAATTATATCAAAGATGTTAGCAAAAAATTAGGTTTCATTTCTGGGAGCCCAATAGGCAAAAAAAAAAAAAAGTCCAAAAAACTAGCCAACTCATTTATTCACTCTGGAAGTGGCAGCTATTCCAATGAGCTATCCTACAGATTTGTGCTTGGTTTCTGAAGTGGAGGGGACCTGCCAATGTCTAGGACAGAAGACTCCTCTTCAATGCATGTCTCAGTGGGAGGTGAAGTCCACTTCACCCTGTAAAATTAAGAAGTCAAAATACACACCTGTCCCACTTCTGCAGCTAGAACCCAGCATGGGAACCAGGCTCAGTCATTTAGATACACTTGCCCCACACTTTCAGTTATTCCTTGGCTATTTTTAACCATGTTTTCTCCCAGACGAATTTTTAAATCAATTGGCTATTTGTGTTAAAAAAAAAAAAAAATGACACGATTTTTTTGAGCAGTGAAAATACTCTGTAGGATACTATAACAATAGGTACAGGTCATTACACATTTGTCCAAACCCATAGAATGTACCACATCAAGAGTGAACCCTAATGTAAACTGTGGGATTTGGGTGATTGTGATGTGTCAGTGTAGGTTCATCTATCGTAACAAATGTACTACTCTGGTGGGGGCTGTTGATCACGGGGGAGGCTGTGAGTAAGTGGGGGCAGAGGATATATGGGAAACCTCTGTACCTTCTGCTCAATTTTGCTATGAACCTAAAACTGCTCTAAAAGAACCATGTCTTTAGGGCACCTGGTTAAAGTATCTGACTTCGACTCTGGTCATGATCTCACAGTTTGTGAGCTCAAACCCTGCATCAGGCTCTCTGCTGTCAGCACAGAGCCGGCTTCAGAAACTGTCCCGCTCTCTCTCAGCCCCTTCCCAACTTGCATGCATATGCTCTCTCTCTCTCTCTCTCAAAAACAAAATAAACAATGTCTTTAAAAATAAAATAGGATTTCATTAGTGATTAAATGAAATGTATAGGTAATTCTATGAGAGTTAATCGGTTTAAAATAACGCTTTTGTCCACTTGGAAAGCATAGTATTTCTTTCCATTTATTCAGGTCTTCCTGTAAGTGCTTCAGCAAAGTTTTATTTTATTTTATTTTTTTTCAGTGTAAGGCTTGTACATTTTTTCTTAGGTTGATCTATGAAAGTTTTTGTTTCTATTATAAAATGGGACTTTTCCCTATTGGTTTTCTAACAGTGCTGTTCTATAGAAAAAATATTAATTCCCTACATTGCTCTTTTATCGACTCTAAACTCTTACTTGGTCCATACTTATATCAGAATACTCTCAATATACTCACAGCAATTATTTCATCTTTAAATTAAGTAGGTTTAATAATAGTAACATGAAAGTTTTTTGATAGCAAAGGTCACTTAAAAAGACGTGGTCTCTCCCCTCTGGAGAGCTTCAAAATAAATACATTTGCTTTAGATCAAGTCCTTAACATAAGAGCAGGGAAGGGAAAAAAAAAAAATAGATGCCCTCATCTAGCTCTCCCCACGTTGTGGTTTAATATTGATTTTTGCTCCCTCGGGCCTAACTCAAGGTCAAGAGAAATACAGTACTCATTTGCACTGATGGAATGGTGGGGACAAAGCAAATGTACTTTCCCAAAAAACATTTTCAAGTTTTTAATACTGCATTCTCTGACACAGTTCAACAGCCTCCAGAAAACACATTTTGCTTAGCTATAAGCATTCCCTACATTATAAAAAGCATAATTAAAAAAAAAAAAAAAAAAAGAATTTCACCATTTTTAGAGTTCACCCAATGGCTTTTAATAGTTTAATACTCAACATACATTATTTCAAATACCATTATATACATATAAATTTCAATACCTAAAATTTTACCAATAATTTAAAGTACACATATGTGACATTTTCTTTTAGGGATAGGAACTGAGGATGTAATGACTTTTCAATACATATTTCTGAAAAAATGTCTGCTTTCTTTTGAAGAATACTAAATTTAACTCAGTGATTATGTTTTCCAAATTCTCAAAGCTGATTCGATTAAAAAAAAAAAAGTTTCAAGATTGTAAAAACAACCTACAAGACATGTATAAAAAGCGAAGCTCAGTACTTTAGACATAAATATTTCCTAAATTTCTATAATTGTGAGTTCAAGTACATAAAAATGAATTTTCCTTTGTCTTTGCAACAAAGATTGGTTTTAATTGGAAACAGGAGAGCAAAATTTTTCCACTTGTAGGAGATATTATTACCCAAGTCTCAGAGCAGTCTCCATAGATTAACCAGCTTTAATTTACAGAGAAACTTAGCTATGATCTACTTATATAATGAGAGTTGGCACTGAACTTAACATACGAATGGTCAAATTCCAAGTATTTTCCTCAATCATCTTGTGACATAACTTCATCAAGATTTAAAATTCCATCTGCTTTGTTCCCCAACTACCACAACCAGATTCTAGTTAAGAGAAAAAAGGCACATACCATACAGATGTTTTATGAGAAATGTTCCCATTGCTTTTTCAAGTTGGTTTGCATTAGTGAAAAGCCATAGTGTGGGAATTATTATGAAGAAATGATTCAGAAAAAAACAGTAGTTGCTCTTAACAACCAGAGGGGGAAATGAACCCAAAATCACATGCTCTAAAACTGGAAAAGTTACAAATGCAAACTATGTTCACGGTCTGGCCCTTCTGAAAGGCAGGGTGCCCCACATCATTACTGTACTGTTATTTTACTGGCACTGGTCAAAGAGCATCGTGGGTCTGCTGTGAAAGACTCCATTACAAAGCAGGGAGTTTTGGCTTGGAGATCCAGGCCAGTGGTTGGGCAGCTCCAGCTAGATAGACAGCTTAGGACCCAATTTAATGCTGAAAATTCCAAAGGCATGTAAAGAAGCAACTAACAAAGTCCCTAGCATGAGTGTCAGACAAGCCAAAACTGGGGAGGGAAATTTTTTTAAACAGCTTTCAGAGAAATCAAAAGAAGGATATTTTGGCCTTGCCCCAGCAGAGGGTGAATATCCTCCTGGACAGAAATCATGTGTACTGAAAAATCTCTATAGTAACCATTCTAATTAATTATTCAAAAGGTAGGGATTGGTTTTTTAAGATTAAAAGCAGAATATGGTCTCTTGTTTCTATCGTTAGAAACTGGTTTCTTTTTTTGTATCTGCTATACAGGTATTAATGAGAAGCTTCTAATAGAATCTTAACAGTAACTTTACAATAAAGGGTATCTTTTTTTAAATATTTATTTGAGAGAGCGAGCAGGAGCAGGGGAAGAACAGAGAGAGAGAGAGGGAGAGAGAGAGAGGGAGAGAGAGAGAGGGAGAGAGAGAGAGGGAGAGAGAGAGAGGGAGAGAGAGAGAGAGAGAGAGAGAGAGAGAGAGAGAGAGAATCCAAAGCAGGCTCTGCACTGACAGCAAGAGAGTCCGATGCAGGGCTCGAACTCGCATCCGTGAGATCATGACCTGACCCAAAGTCAGATACTCAACCAACTGAGCCACCCAGGCACTCCTAAAGACTCTACTTTTAAAGTAAGTTTGACATTTTGCAGACTTTTTGGTTTAAGGGTTAATTAATAACAGAAAATTTGTCTAAATTCCATATAACTAAAAAGTTTAAGCCCACCTATTCTCTTAAGCACAGAAACAACACATATTAATATGATCATTAACATTACATAACATACATTATGAATCTCACACACACATTACATAGTAACATTATGTAATAAAAGCTATTGCAACATCTTTTCAATTGAAGAGTTAACTATAATTCAGTGATGTTTTGGTAATAAGTGTACTTATTTATACTTTAATAGAAATTACAGGACGCCTGGTGGCTCAGTCAGTGAAGCATCCAACTCTTGATCTCAGCTCAGGTCATCATCTCACCATTCGTGCGTGAGACCAAGCCCCGTGCTGGGCTCTGCACTGTGAGCATGGAGTATCCCTGCTTAGGATTCTCTCTCCCTCTTTCTCTCTCTCGCTCTGCCCCTTCCTGGCATGTGTGTGCGCACACATGCTCTCTCTCCAAATAAATAAGCATTAAAAAAATAGAAATTAAAACTGCAATGTTATTCAGTATACAATAACTCAGAAAACCAGCCACTCTCCAACTCCAGATCATCGTGAGTTTGCAGAGTGAAATAGCACATCTTGGGGAAATCAATCAATGCTAACAGATTTTTTTATTGTACAATAATGGTAAAAAATATGTAATTTTCCTAGCAAGAGAAACAGACCACTAGTGGCCACCAAAATAACCTTAGAGGAGTTTATCACATGGAATGCAGTGAAGAGTCACAATGACTACATATGCACCAGAACTCTATCAACAGGAATGAAATCCAAGGCAAATTAAGTAGCTCTCATCATAATGAAAACTAGCAGTCTGGCACTGAGTGAGGCTACACCTGTTAGGCGGAAAATTTGATACTCAAAAGAGGAGGACCAGTCAGCCAGCAGTTGGTCAAACACATAAAATGAAATCGTGTGTGGGAAAAGGGAAAGGGCTTTCTAGAAATCAAATTCCTGGACACACCTGCTATCCCTCCATGTCTTAACTCTGACTGCCTCTGGATCTGAATGTTCTGTTAAAATTATGAACCTTCCAAGCGTTCTGCGGAAAGGATTTGGTTCGTAACCCAAACTCAGTTTTCAAAGTCACTTCCCATAAAAGAGCTCAGAAATGTATTTAATTTCTCATGGCTTCCAGGATTATGTGCATTCTCACCCAGAGCACTCCTTGGGACCCATTCCCGATGCAAGGGCATCCGTTCAGCCTAGAGTGAGCAGGTGTTGATGTCCCATACCCACCTGCTTGTTCAGCTCATTCCTGTACGTACCTGTCTCCTTCCTGCTCCCCTTTCCTCCCTCTCGGCTCTTTTTCAGCACAGCCTTTAACATTTTCAACACTCTTTTGCTTCTAAAGAGAAAAGGAGGGGAGGGAAGAGGAATTAAGGGTTATGAGTTGGAATATAACTTGCATACTGACACAAAAGATAACCTGTGCTCTAACACATTGCTTAGGAGAATATAAAGGTACCTTGAGTTTTACATTATTTTTCTCTGAAGAGACTAAGATGGGAAACTAAATGCTAAAGACACAAAGAGTATTTTATAACATTTAATGAAGTGATCAGAAGTTCACTGTCTTGTTATAAAAGTTAAAAAAAAAAAAAAACTCACACCAGGGCATTCTCAGCATTCCACATCTAATTAAGGTTACGAGGCTAAATCTGGGCACGTTACTGTAAGATGTTTGGCACAGGAATTCAGGTCTCCTAACCCCAGTTCATCAAAAGAAAACATTAGAACAGAGAATCAACAAGATAATGGTTAAGAAGAAAGCTACATGTTTAAAGGCACGTTTTGCAGATGCTACTGATTATATAACCACAAGGAAAACATTTTGTAAGTTTATCAGATTAAAACATAACCTTATAAACATTTATAAAATAAATACAATGGAAACACATTTCAAAGCTGATGTCAGGGGACCCAATCAAACAGCATACATTACAGTGGGTTTTTACTACATATAGTTAGGACTTGGGGTAGGGGGTGGGAGGGTTGGGGATGGGGAAGAAAGTAGAACCTTCTGTGGTGCTACAGCTGAATCCTTTAAATGATAAGCTGCATTTTTAAACAGGGTTGTACTGAGCATGTAAAAACACCACAATGGCCCAGGCCTAAGATGAAACCTAAAACCATCCCTATAGCAAAAGGCAGACAAAGGGCCATTATTTCATCTCTGAGTCTCCAGTAGCTCTCTCCCCTCCAGGAACTCAGAGGAGATGGCTGGACAACTCCCAGTGGTAATGAATCCGAGTAGGTTGTGTTACCCATCACAGCGTTGTTAACGCACTAAGGACAGGAAGGTGGAAGGCAAGCAGGTTGCTCTTGGAAAAAAGGAGAGAGAGAGAGAGAGAGAGGAGAGAAGGGAAGGAAAAGAGGGAGAAACTGCTGGGGAGAAGAGGGTTCCACCTGCCTAGTGAGGTTGAATGCTTGAAATGGCCTCAATGTAACTAACACCCCACACAACTGCTCAATCCCAGAGTGAAACAGAGCCTTTGTAGGGACCAGAGAGAGCCAAGAGTCTCAAAGTGCTGCCATTCACAGAGTCACACAACATAAGCACACAGCGTGACCTTCTATCATTTGGTCCAGGCCTGTATTTATTTTTCCAAGCCCTTTGTTTCCCTGACGAAGAAACAGAGACCCTGGAAGGCTGACTGCCCAGGGTCACACAGCTAATTAACAGCAGGGCCAGAATCCAAATCTGCAGGCCCCCAACAAGGGTCTTCTCCTTCCAACACACTGCCTCTCCTCTCAGAAAGTGAAAGCTTTGGGCAAGAGCAATCAAACCAACAAACCAAAATCAACAACAAATCAACCCACCCTAGAGATACCAGGAAGACAGTATTTTAAGCAGAATTTGGAGAACGTTAAAGTTTAATGGAGTTAAATCACTTTACAAAACAAGTGTGCACACACAAAAGGCTTACAGCCTAATTTTTTTAAAAAAGTCTGCTTCAGTGAGGGGTGCCCGGGGGGCTCAGTTGAGTGTCCGACTCTTGGTTTTGGCTCAGGTCATGATCTCACAGTTTGTAGGTTCATGCCCTGCGTCAAGCTCTGTGCTGACAGCATGGAGCCTGCTATGGATTCTCTCTCTGCCCCTCGACCCCACTCAGGCACACCCATGTTCTTTCTCTCTCAAAATAAATTTAAAAACTTAAAAAAATTAAAATGCTACTTCAGTGAACCCTGGTGCAAAGATTTGGGCTTCACCTGAAGGGCAAGCACTGAACCTGGGAAGACCACCAAATTGTGGCAACACCAATTTCTATGATCATGCTTAAAAGAAACACTGAAAAATGTTGTGTAAAAAATGGTGGACAAAATTCAATAATAGATGCCTGCTAAGCTTAGATTTTTTCTTTTCCAAATCAATCAACCTTTAAGGTTTGTCATTTAACAAAGACAACATACTTCAAAAATAAAAGAAAATTATTGATGGAGTCGTGCCAACAGAGCTTGGCTATGGTCCCTTAGTGAGCTCTCCCAGAGCCCTGTACTTCTCTGGACCACAGACTGGCTCAGGCCCCACCATGGCAGTGAGGCTGCCCCTGATTAATCACCCTGGTCATCTCCAACCCACAGCATATCTGCTTTGCCATGGGAAAGACATGTCCCACAGGGTGAGGACTAGGAGACACAGGCTTGGGCATCTCATCCCAGACTCCCTGGATGCCTACTTTGGGGAGCTCAGCTATTTTCAGGATAGTCACATCTTCCACATCAGTGGTCTTGAGTTAAGTGAAAGAGGCTATCAGATAGCCACTGTAATTTTTCTTTCCAGTTCCTGCTTTCCTCCATAAACAGCAAGTCAAGGGGAAAAGCTTAAATTTATTTTCTAAGACTTATTCGAACTATGACCTGGAGAAACTTTAACTGAGTGTACCTAGTACAAAAGTAACTTCAGCTTCTATTTATTTAAATTATATACTTTCGAGGAAGAGAGAAAAGACTAGCCCCTAGATCAGGCTCTGAAATTCTCTAATGGGGGAAAGTTGCTATAATTTTCATTTAAAAGAAAATAAAATGTGAATAAATAATGTTAACCCTAGACAACCAATGAGGAGAGGAGAGGAGAGGAGAGGAGAGGAGAGGAGAGGAGAGGAGAGGAGAGGAGTTTCCTTATTTTCCTACTATCATTCAACATCTAAGTTTCCCAAATACCATAGGTTCTTTCTTTTAAAATGCCCAGAAGTTAAATAAACTACCAAGCTTACTTTCACTTTTTGGATTTCTCCTTTAACACAAAGTCTTTGGGGATAGGCACATCATCTCCATGTTATGTGTTAGCATTCTACACAGTAATTACAATGATATGCAAATTATAACAAAGATCACCCTAAGTAAAACAGGGAGGATTTAAATGCAAGACCAAATCTGTTCTGGTTTGCAGTCACAATGGCAGCATCGTAACCATGACCACCTTGTCTGAAATCACAGAGTAACATAGTGTTAAAATTCTCCTCTTCTGGAGTGCCATACTGCCTGTTTACACAATTCCAAGTGGAATCTGTGAGCTGAGGGCAGGGACTATGCTAATTCTTTAATACAAACAGAAGCCAGGACACAGGCTCCGTAGGCACTCTGTTCTCCGTATTTGTTGACAGATTTAACTAGGCTGCAATGAACACAGATGAGCGACTTCCTCCAAATCAAGCAATTAGCCAACATTTATAGCAGTTTATAAGTTACAAGGAACATTCCTATAGATTTTCATTCACAAGAAACACAGAAACAGAAAACACAGTTAAATTCATGTGACATCAGGCAATGAGACAGTAGGGAAGGAATGCTACATTTCCTAATACCCCGTCAAGTCAACACCTGAATTAACCTTAAAATCTCCTGGTAACAAAATCTTATTATCCAGTTATCCTGAGTTTGTATGCACTCCACTAGAAGGAGCATCTCCCATCAAACCATATATCTGACCTCAAAGCAACGCTGTTTCTGAAGGTGGCTCCCTTTTGCCAAAATTAAGCAAATCAAAATAGCGATATTTACAAGTGAAACACTGAAAACTAAGTTGTACATAATTAAGGATTTTTTTTTCCCCAGAAAAGGGAGAGACATCAAAAACATCCTCATCTTTAAGGGTTTGAAAATATTTTTCCACCCTACTAAGGTCTGACTTATCAAAATAATAGCCATGTCCTCTGGTATGACTACCTGTGGAACTTTCTTTGCATTAGCAATCCTCAGTGTTTATTAAAAGAAAGGAAATGTGTGGTGGCAGTGGGAGGTCTGAAGCACCCTTCAAGATAAATAATATATAGAACAGGGCAAATTAAGAAAACAAAGCAGCATAGAGACCACAAAAGGAAACAAAGGGGCCTGCTAGCTGGGGCACTGGCCCTTGGCTGGAAATTCACGGAAAATTACATTATAGAAGCTTCCTGAAAGCAAGAGCCACATCTCAACATTCTTTTAGAGCTCCCATGAAGCTGGGGAAAAAACAACCCCTGATGAATACTTGAAATTCCAGTAGGTCTCTCTCCCTGCTCTGGCTCCTGGTGCCCCGTGCCCCATAACCCCAGCCTTTTTTTGCCCCTCTTAGAGTAGAAGCCGCCTAAGAATCAAGAGACCTAATCCCAGCTGTGGCCCACACATTGTAACTAGGAACAAGTCACTGAACTTCTCCAGGATTCAGATGCGTCAGCCAGAAAAGGTGGGGGAGACACTGGGCTATAATTTATTTCCCAAGACACACAGGCCCAATCATTCACTCTTCTTTATTCAAAACCACTCTACAAACTGTACCTCTAATTCTGCTGTTCTTTTCTTTAGTTAGGCTGGTCATAAGCAAAAAGACTTCCGATTTGAGTATGAGTTATTAAATGCATAGTAAATTTACAGTCCCACAGTGTGAATTTAAAAGATCTATTGGCATGAAGTCTCAACTCATATGTTTAAATTCTGATGCACAAATTAAGTGGAAACTATCAATTAGATTGAAATCACTTTCAACCCATATTTTACATATTCTGTAGGAAGGTATACATGTTGTTTGGGGAAAAGTTTCTTTAAAAACAAACAAACAAACAAAAACAAAAACAAAAAAAACAAAAAAACCTGACTCTCCTAGAGCACCTGGCTGGCTCAGTCAGTAGATCATGTGGCTTATGATCTCAGGGTCATGAGTTCAAGCTACACATTAGGTATAAAGATTCCTGAAAAATAATAAAATCTTTTACAAAATTAAGAAATTAAAAAACCTGACTCTCCCAAGCTGGTATTTCAAATTACTAGACAATTACTATATGCAAGTTTGTTTAAAGAAGTTCTCATTTTGTGAACTAGTTGGCAAAAAGAAATTTTCACTTTAGAAGCAAAACAAGACTAAGCTACTTCCTTCTGACTGCAGGAGCTTTTTTATTTTGTGAAGAGATTTGTTCAGCCCAACTTGTCTACCTCTTCCATAAAGCCTTCCCAGGCCATAGCCATAAAAAGTTATCTTTAGGGTTGCCTGGGTGGCTCAGTCAGTTAAATATCTGACTTCAGCTCAGGTCATGATATGTTCAAGTCCCACGTCAGGCTCTGTGCTGACAGCTCAGAGCCTGGAGCCTGCTTCGGATTCTGTGCCTCCTTCTCTCTCTGCCCCTCCCCTGCTCATGCTCTCGCTCTCTCTCAAAAATAAAGAAACACTAAAAAAAAATTTTTTGGGTTATCTTTAATTCCACATCCCACTTTGTACTGATATATGGTTATGACTCAAAATCATGCTGAAAAATGTTAATTCTACAAATCCCTCTCAGCACCTTGTAATGTACCTAATACACAATCAACACTAGGTACATTTTTTAAATGAATGAACAACAGGTTGTCATGAAAGGGAACTCAAAAATCAATGGCAAGGGGTGTGGACTAATAATTTAAGATTTTTTCCAGTACTAACCACTGGTTTCCAAGTTTATGGTCAAAGTTATACATTTCCACAGCAGGATCTGTTCTTTTATCAGGCCTTCAGAAGGTCACAGGGAGGTTTTATTTTGGTATTTCAAATATGCATACAGAAGGAAAAAGTACAATGACAGAAAAATCAAACCCTGAAATCAATACATTCTCCTCCAACCAGGAAAAACTCAGATGGGAAGATAACCAAGGGCAGCACTTCTGGCAATAATCTTTATGCCTCCCGGGCCAATGGCTGTTGTACAAGATTGAGCACCAACCTTACAGAAACCCCCTGCTCACCCAGAAGCTGCCATCAGGTTGGAAGCTCCCCAACCAAGCACATACCTCCCTACTCCAACAGCAATGCTCCTAACTAGAGCTCCTAACTAGAAGACAAAGTAACCACCATATTGCTACCACCACCACCAGCCAGACATTCATAGATATGTAGATCTATTTGAGAAAGCATAGGCATTTCCCCCCGAGCCCACTTCAAAAGCTACCTCAAAGCCCCTCCTACTCCTGAGGCCTTCTTACCCACCTGCTTCCTCCTCTAGGTCTGATGGTCAAACCCTGCCCCACTCCCCACATCAGCACAGAATTTGTATGGTCACTCCAGTACCACTGGATACTTTGGGGAGGAACAGAATTTTATTCCATCTATAATTCTCCAAGGGAAGGGTTGTATCTCAAAATAGACTGCCATCCCTTAATAAATTTAAACAAACGTAATAGTGTCATTTAGAACGCAAGTCCTGGGGCGCCTGTGTGGCTTGGTTGGTTGAGCATCTGATTTTGGTTCAGGTCATGAGCTCACAGTTCGTGGGTTCAGGCCCCGCATCCGGCTCTGTGCCAACAGTGCCGAGCCTGCTTGGGATTCTCTGTCTCCTTCTCTCTGCCCCTACCCCGCTCACACTCTCTCAAAGATCAATAAACATTAACAAAAAACTTTTTTTAATAAAATGCAAGGCTCTGAGGATTAGAGGAAATTGTTCTGACTCTCCTGGGCCAGCTGGCAGCAAAGAGAGACAGGGTTACAACCTGATTTTCCAATTAAGGAATCAGCCCTATGCTTGGAGTTTTTCATTTTATACACTCCTAAGTATTTGTACCAAGCAAAGAAGGATGCGAAGTCAAACATAATATGATGGAAAGGGAAGAAAATGATATTAACAAACATGGGCAGGAAGCTAGGAGTTCATGCCTCCATTTTCTCTATAAAGTAAAAATAAGGTATGAAAGGAGCAGTGAAGGTTGAAAACAGCCCTTGCAGAAGAGAGGAAGGTAAGCACAAGATTAAAAGGACAGCTGAACAGCTCTGACTGCCCAATCTAGGCTGCAGAGCAAGCCATGGCACCAGATCAGAGTGTGCAACTGTATCCTCATGCTCAGCCCTACGGACCACCCAGAGGAGGAGAGGAATGAGCCAGCAAATGAATGGCCAGCACAGGAGCTCCAAGACTGAGAAGGGTGCTCTTGTGATGTGCTGAGAGTGGTACGCCATGGAATGAAGGCTAGACAGGGAGGGAGGGAGGCCCCGAGAGGTCTGATAGCCAGAGAGAACAGGGACTGTGTCTCAAGGAGATCAAAGAACAAAACAGTCACACTAAGTGAATGAGGAAGTTGAAAAAAAGTCCAGTCCTTCTGAATAAACTTTTAAATTTTGGATGTGGAACAATTCCAGACAATGATAAAGATCACATGATGGCCAACAGCATTGTTTGGTAAAGTGGAATGTCTTCAAGCCCAGGTTGCTGGAAGCAAAGAAATCACGGAACTTGATTCCTGGTGTATGGAAGGGCCATTCAGATGCTTATTACAGTAATGGAGGCAGCATTTGGGACATCAACCATCACCCGAATAGCTAGTATTTACTAAGTTTTACTATATATCAGGTAAAGTGAAGAGTTTTACATACATATATAATCTCCTTTTATCCTCAAAAAAAAAAAAAATCCTGTGAGATAGCTTACTGATTTTTTTTTTTTTTTTATAACCAAAAGAAGCAGAAAGGCTTAGAGAGATTAACAACTTTCTCAAAGTTACACAATGTGTAAAGGTGGAACTAGAACTTGAAAGCTCAGGCACTGACTGGCTGACTCCAAAGTCCTCAATGAACTGGGGGGAGGAGAGGAGGGGGACAGGGAGGTGACCAGGAGAGTGCATAATACAAGCTTCAAAGACAAGGTGGCTTTTGCATAAGGGTGAAAGTGTAGTTGTTATGGATCCAGCCAAGGAGAGCTGGGAGAAGGCCAACATCAAGCGTGAGCCCCACTGGCCATGAGGTCAAAACCCACGGAGGACCACCCAGGGTTTGAATATGAACCACAGTCTTTGAACATGCTTCCTTCCATCCTCTCTCACACAACTCTGTAGAGGATATAACTAGGGTCACAGGATGCTCCCCTGTAAGGTTTACAGCAACTGGAGACCCAAGCCCTGTTCCTCACAATGGCAGTTAGCTCTATAACAACCACACTGATTACATTTTCTTCTCTTTTCCCTTCTCCTTTCTGGAAGTTTTCCACTTGTGTCATTTAACAGATCTGTGAGCTCCCAGCTTACACTGACTACCTTCTTGATGTATAGCAACTACAACTCCCTTAATAAGGATAGAAGGCATTATGTAAACAAAATAACTTTGGGCTAGTTATTTCCCCTTTTATGGACTCCTGTATCTAACAGGAATACTGCTCCCTTTCTGGCTCGACTGGACAACCAGGCCTCTTCCACCTACAGGTGCTATAATTTCACAGGGAACATTTTATTTCTGGTTCATAAGACCACTGTAATCATAGTAGCTGGTAAACCATCACTGCTAAACCATCACTGCAGATGAAAAAAGAGCCCCTCAGTGGAGTCTATGGCATGGGTGATAAGCCTTTATAGGAAAGGAGAAGAGACCTTGAAGACATGTCAGAAAGTCCATTTTTCAAAAACTGCTAAAAGGTAATCAATCAATGCCAGCTGAATGAAGTCTGGTATTATAAATCTAAAGAAATTAAATTTTTTAAATTGCACTGCATCTGGCCTCAAAGTGAAAAAGGTCAGACAACTTCAAAGATGCCGTGAAAGGCAGCTATTCATTACACAAAGATCTCTTGCTTATGTAGCTGACAGATGGATCCTTCACTTAAAGCCCTACAGAAGACATCAAAATCCCTCCTCCACTCCTGTCAGTGATGTGCTAGGATGCTCCAAACAAGGTTATAACCTCCCCTCCACCAGGTCCTAATTTCATTAGCATGGGAGTTCCCAACACCCAGTGTCATTTTTTTTTAAACTCCCCTAGGTGATTCTAATGTGCACCCAGCAACACTTATTTCACACTAACTACATACCAGGCCTTGCTCTAAGCACTTAGCCTACATATATTGTTATTTAATCCTTACCACCACCATCCACAGAAGGTACTATTAAGATCCCGATTCTACAAAGGCAGAGAGAAGCTAGTGATTTGCTCGGGGTCACACAGCTCAAGGGAGCAGAACCAGGGTGTCCATCCAGATTGTCCTGCTCTAGAGCCTAACTATATAGTCCCTCCTATGCCTCCTTTTTTAATTAAAAAATGAGACAGACTAGCTCCCAGAGGCCTGATGAGGTGGACAGACAGAAAAAAACTGCCAAATAGGAGGAAAAAAAAAATCATCGTTGGTCTCACACACACACACACACACACACACACACACACCTCCATCCACAGAGCAGCATCCCAGGTCTCAAACCTATACTGAAAGAGTCTGGCTCTATTGAGAGACACCTACTGTCCACTTGCCCAAGTTCTGCTAGGCATCCAGGAGTTATTTCAACCATCAGTGTTGTCAATATTTGTGACCTGGAGGTGTCATGCTACAAAATACATGCTAGAATAAGCAAGTTCTTCAATTCCTGAGCTCACAAAAGAACAATACTGGAAGATGGGCCATATTGCCAATGGGGGAGAGTATTTGGGATAGAGACCTCCAGGTCACACGGGCAATGCTTCCCCTATTCCTAACATCCAGAAGTTAGGAACGGTGTATTCAAAAGGATCTCAAAAATCCCACCCCATTTCTCACTGAATGAATTTCATAAAACCTGTTAATAGGAGATGGGGCAAGGAATGGCCTGGTGCCCAGCATTTCTCTGGGCAGTTTTACACAGTCCAAATAGACATAATAAGGTTTTAACTTTGGATAGAAAGTTCTAAAATAAACTAGGGTATGCCTGCCACAATAATGCAGTGGAAAACTCACTGAAACTAATACATGGCTACAGCAAATATCATCTTTTCCATAGCTACAGCAAATATCAACACATGGAGCACTGTGTATTCTTTTCTGAAATTTGTAAGGGAAACCATTGTTGGCCATAAACACTCATTGTAGTAAGCCGTCTTAAGGGGGACTGCTACAGTGGGCCCTAAGAAAGGTCACCTGGAAATAGGGGATGGTCTTATTTTATCATTCACCCCAAGAGCCCCAAAATGGGGGGAAGTCAGAGCTCCAGATGATAAAAGTCAAAGACAACTAGGAAGCAAAAGCCAAATATGTTAAGACTTTTCTTTTTTTTTTAAGTTAACTAATCTAGTCTCAAAGCAAGATGAGAAAGACACAAGGATGCCATCCAAGGCAGAAGCTTATGACCTTTTAAGGGACACGGACTGCTTCAGCAATCTAGATCCTCTCATGAGAATGTTTCTGAATGATTCTGATGAAGAAAATACGCTTACAAAGAAAATCAGTTACACTGAAATGCACATATAAAACTATTTAAGAAGCAAAGATGTGATAATAGTGATGTGTGCTTAACACATACATAACAAGACACAGCAGCAGGGCTAACAGCTACTGTAGTTTTCTCAGCAATGATGGGCATAAACGATGGTTTAAACTATTTCCCACAATGTGATACCAAAATCTGATTTCTACTTGCCAAAGCCACAGGTGCTACTGTATGCTGCATGTTTTCATGACTTAAGGAAAAGCCACATTCTGGTTAAAGGTTGTGAAAATAAAGATGTAAATTTTTTTCTCCATCCATCCACATTCACAGAACCCCTGAAGTGCATCCAATGATCTCAGGATTAGGAACCCTGACTCAAAGAATCAGAGTCAGACAACAGGACAATTACTCAGACTTGCTAAGTGGTCTGCTAATAGCCCAGGAGCTTCCAGAGAAACAGTAGCTCAGTTTTATCCCACTAACAGAACCACTGAAATTCAGAAAATTAAACCGCAATTTACTGACTGGCACACATTAGCAAGATGGGGTATTTCACGTATGCACCACTCCTAGCAATTAAATGCCAAGTCCCATGATTAGTGTTCATAGTAATCTATAAAAGTTCTACTTAACAAGAAAGTCCATCACCACCAAATTACTAACCCACCCACAATAACCAGCCTGGCATTGCAGGAGAAAAAGACCTGTGGGGATTTACACCGTGAGACAATATACAAAAACAGGAAAGCCAGGTTGGATATATGGGACAAGTGTATTTTATTATGGTGTTGTTTTCTTGGATGCTCTCCTTATCCTTTTTAAAAGTGTTTAAGGTCCAGCAAGTATAGTCTTCCAATTAACTGGATCAGGCTTCCTAGTTAAGGGTGATACCCAAGGCTTGGCCTCTCCCACACGCACTGCCTCATACGGTCAGGCCATTCCCCAGCTGTGTGCCCTAAATCAGGGGATACCCATATGAAGATAAATATAATTCAGAGTCCAAAATACATGGACTTAACATTGGGCTATTGCCAGTTTCTCATGGATCCCGGGTAACTGAGACGGTTTTTGTTTTCATGGCTAGGACCTACAACAACAGCTGCAGGAGCGTAATACTTTTTCTAGACTAATAAAATTACCTAAGTCTGGCTCACAGTTTCAGCTCTGGCAGCAGCCAAATTTCCCAGGAAGATGCAAGCCTTGTGTAGCTGTAGAAGAACCAGGAGGGTAGCGCTGGGCTAAACTGGTAGCATTCAAACCCGACCCAACAGCAAACACTTTGGCTAAACTGTGAATTACAGAGTAATTCCCTATGCATAGAGATCACAACTGTTACTATTTTTAGGAGTCCCACAGAAGTTTAATCAAACCTATGAAGTTCAAGCTTTACACGTGAAGTTATGTGACAGGCTACGTATGAACATCAGATTGTTTTCCCTCTAAAATGCAGTGAAAGGTTCAATTAAAGTCCTTAGTAACTCTGCAGTGAAACCTTTGATCGTGGATTCTGTCGCCACTTCTTTTAACACATACCAACAGTATGAAGCATATCTGAGACCTAAGGAACAAAATCACTATTGTGAAGTCACACATGCACATACCTATATATACACAGATAGATCCCTTTTCTTTGAAGCTGGGGGAGGTGGGGTGGGAGGGTGAGTTTCAGATTCTACAGTCTCCAAACTGAGAAGGTTCCTTGTAGTTGCAGCACAGTTGACAAAGTTATTTCCTAAATAGAAGTGTGTGGTCCCTTTAAGGAAAAACATCCCAATTAGAACCCAGTGAAAAACAGGAACACATGTTTCTTGAATGACTCTGAATTAGAAACAGTGGATGTGAAATTGTTCTAGATATAATGAAGATGTTGCACAGATGTACTAACTTTCCGTGGTCTCAGGGAAACATCTTTCTCGTACAGAAAAATATTTGAGTCTACAACAAAGCTGGATATAGCTTTTTAACTATCTGGTCCTTGTTTTTATGCAAACTTCCCAAGCCGACTCCCTTCTGCCTTCTCACAAACCTAATAAAACACATATTTCAATGTATTGATAATTCACTGAAAACCACAAAGCCATCCATCTCCGATTCAGACTTACGACTTTTTAAATTTTTTTTTTTTAACGTTTTTTTATTTTTGAGACAGAGAGAGACAGAGCATGAACGGGGGAGGGGCAGAGAGAGAGGGAGACACAGAATCGGAAACAGGCTCCAGGCTCTGAGCCATCTGCCCAGAGCCTGACGCGGGGCTCGAACTCACGGACCGCGAGATCGTGACCTGAGCCGAAGTCGGACGCTTAACCGACTGAGCCACCCAGGCGCCCCCAGACTTACGACTTTTTAAAATTATCTCAGTACTTAAACCAATACTGTAAATTTGTTACAAACATAAGACCTTTACTCCACAAATCCAACAAAACGTCATAAAAACCACAGCCCAGGTAGAGACACAAAAGCACCCTTCAGCAGGCACGGTTAAGTTTTTCCACAGTGAGGGGTCCTGTTTCGTCCTCACAGCAAGAAGGTAGAACTCTCCTTGTTCTCTTTGACACATAATGAGGCTGAGATAGGGAAACTCAGCGGCCTGCCCCAGGCCACCTTCGCTCTGAATCTGGACTCCACAAGAACCTTGCCTTTGGCACCCTAAACTTTAGATCCCCAGATTAAATGATGTCCAAGATCAGCCTCTATTGCCCAGAATGGGGCCTCTAAAGATAGCATTATGAACTCCAACGTGTTTGCGATCATCTGGTTTCATTTAAAACTATTATCATAATGTATTCCTCAATATTTCTACTTATACTGCCGAAGGAGAAACTGAATGCTATTATCGCAAACATCCAATTCCAAACCCATCAATCTCAGCTCTTTTCTGTGCACCATTTTCCTCGGAAAAATTATCTGAATACCCACTTCGACAGCTACCTTCACTCAGGCAGCTCACAAATATGGTTTCCCCATTGTTTTACCTGTGCTGTGGTTCCAGTACTCTATTTCCAACTTGCTGACATCAACCCTGGCAACACAAACTCAAAGTGTCCCAAACTAAACTCACCTTTCTCTTCCCCTGACCTCCAACACCCACTCACCAGGCTGGGCTCCAGGTTCCTGTTGATAGCACCACCCCCGCTTAGTCTACCAGACTCAAGCCCCCTACATCCTCATGGCCTCCTTCCTGGTCTGATCAATAGCCAATCAAATTACTAAGTCTCACCAGTTCCAGCCCCTCCACTCCCACAATTCTGGGGAGGTCTTCACTATATCCCCCCCACTGGACTACTTGGGGAGCCTGCAGCCTAATTTTTCTAACTTCAGGTCAGTTAAAGTGCATCAAAATCCCCTCTAGGGCTTGCTAATAAGGCAAATTGTGGAGTCCCACTGCCACTGATTTTTAGGTCTGGTTTGAAGCTGAGACATTATATTTCTAGTAAGTCTGAGCTTGTGAAGACTCTGTTTCTCAAGGTCCAACGCCTGGGAACCACTGCCTTAGACTCTCCTGACTCCCTTCCCATCTCACATCAATCCTTCCCAAATTTTTTCTTCATGGACCAGCAAAAGCCTTTTTAAATCTGAAACTGTAGGCTTCTGATAACTAAGTGGGTACAATAGGAGCTACTATTCACCGAGGACCCACTATGCTTTAGGTTACCTCTGTTATATTCTAGTTAAAACAACCCTACAAAATACAGCATTGCCTCCAAAGTTACAGGGCAACTTTGTTAAAAAAAAAAAAAAAAAAAAAAAGAGACTTTGAAATGTTAAGCAATTTTTAAATTCTACAATGACAAATTGGTTTTATGTATTTATTAAAGGGGACACTCTCCTTAGAAAAACTTTTGTTATCAAAATTTGATGCAAAAGGGAGAAGGATGATGGAAAACAAGGAGTATTTCCTTCTCAGGACAGGGCAAAAGGAGAGACCTATGAGGATACAAAGTATAGAACCTCCTCTCCTTGATTTGGAGTTTGCTTTAGTATACCACAACCCATGTTCAAATCCATCCTCCCAAGATCAATTTAACTAAATAAAAAATGTCAATAGACTCTGTTTAATTCACCTGCCTCAGGGTGCCTGGGTGGCTCAGTCGGTTAGGTGACCGACTTCAGCTCAGGTCATGATCTCCTGGTTTGTGGGTTCGAGCCTCACATCAGGCTCTGTGCTGAACACTTGCTGGGAGCCTGAAGACTGCTTCAGATTCTGTGTCTCCTTCTCTCTGCCCCTCCCCTGCTTGTGCTCTGTCTCTCAAAAATAAATAAATGTAAATCAATCAATCAATAATTCACCTGCCTCTACTTACATACATACTCTCTCTGGTTTTTGTACCCTCACCTGTTCTAACACAGCTAAGCTTGAATAACCAGATCTATGTATGCTATCCTTATCCACAAAGTCTTTACTTGAAAGGGCTTTTTCTGCCTACATTATGACCAGCATGTGAATGAGTCAAACAGCATGACCAGAGATTCAGAAGAATCTACATTTTCACATGCTGTTATTTAAAAACAAAGATAAAAGCTCCAAGGCTCTACAAGAGATTCATTTCAAACCAACAGGCACCTGCAGATTGAAAGTGAGGAGACAGAGAAATATTTATCATGCAAATGGATATCAAAAGAGAACTGGAGTAGCAATACATATATGGGACAAAATGGACTTTAAAGCAAAGACTGTATTTAAAGACAAAGAATAACACTATATAATAATAAAGGAGATAATCTAACAAGAAGATGTAATGACTGTTAATATTTACTTACCCAAATGGGAGCACCCAAATATTTATTTACCCAAATGGGAGCACCCAAATACATTAAACAGTTAATAACAAACATAAAGAAACTAATGGATCAAAATACAATAATAGAAGGGGACCATAACATCCAGGACAGATCATCTGAGCAGAAAATTAACAAGGAAACAACGGCTTTGAATGACACACTGGACCAGATGGACTTAAGAGGTATATTCAGAACATTTCATCCTAAAACAGCAGAATACACATTACTTTCAAGTGCACATGGACCATTCTCCAGAATAGAACACCTACTAGCCCACAAAATAAACCTCAACAAATTCAAGATCAAAATCATACCATGAGTACTTTCTGACCACAATACTATGAAACTAGAAGTCAACCATGAGAAAAAACCTGGAAAGACCACAAATACATGGTGGTTAAACAACATGTTACTAAAAATGGATCAACCAGGAAATAAAATTTAAAAAGTACATGGAAACAAATGAAAATTAAGATGGTCCAAAATCCCTGGGATGCAGCAAAAGCAGTTCTAGGAGGGAAGTTTATAGCAATACAGGCCTACCTCAAGAATTAAAAAAAAAAAAGTCTCAAATAACCTAACCTTACACATAAAGGAGCTAGAAAAAGAACAAACAAAACCTAAAGCTAGCAACAGGAAGCAACTAATAAATATTAGAGCAAAATAAACAATATAGAAACTAAAAAAGGACAATACAACAGGTCAATGAAACCGGGAACTAGTTCTTTGGGGAAAAAAAAAATTCAATAAAACGAATAAAACCTCTAGGCAGACTCACCAAGAAAACAAAGATAAAGTACTCAATAAAATCACAAATGAGAGAAGAGAAATAACTGCCAACACCACAGAAATACCAATAATCATAATTATTCAAAATTATATGTCAACAAGTTGGATAACCTAGAAGAAATAGATCAATTCCTAGAAACATACAAACTACCAAAACTGAAACAAGAAGAAAAAAAAACTTGAACAGACTGATGACCGACAAAGAAATTTAATTTTTTAATTGAAAAAATTCCCAGATGACTTCATGGCAAATTCCACCGAACATTTTAAGAAGAGTTAATACCTATTCTCAAACTACACTAAAAAAAAACAGAAAGGGAAGGAACACTTCCAAATTCATTCTATGAGGGCAGCATTATTCTGATACCAATACCAGATAAAAAGTCCACCAAAAAAGAACTATAGGCAGTGTCCCTGATGAACATAAATGAAAAAATTCTCAATAAAATACTAACAAACTGAATTCAACGGTACATTAAAAAAAAAAAAAATCATTCACCACAATCAAGTGGATGTACTCCTGGGTTGCAAGGATGGTTCAATATTCTCAAATCAACGTGATACACCACATTAGCAAAAGAAAGGATAAGAACCATGTGATCATTTCAACAGATGTAGAAAAAGCATTTGACCAAGTACAACATCCATTTGTGCTAAAAACCCTCAAAGTAGGTTTAGAGGGAACATACCTCAACATAATAAAGGCCATATATGAAAAAAAGCATAGCTAACATCATCCTATAGGGGGGAAAACAGAGCTTTTCTCCTAAAATCAGAAACAAAACAAGGATGTCCACTCTCACCACTTTGATTCAACATAGTAGTGGAAGTCCTAGCCACAACAGTCAGACAACAAAAAGAAGTAAAAGGAAACCAAATCAATACGGAAGAAGTAAAACTTTTAACTATTTGCAGATTACAGGATATTGTATATACAAAACCTAAAAGACTCCATCAAAAAACTGCTAGAACCAATAAACAAATTTAGTAAAGTCTCAGGATACAAAGTCAATGTATAGAAATCTGTTGCATTTCTATACATTAAAAATGAAGCAGAAGAGTAAGGAATCAATCCCATATACAATTGCTCAAAAAAACAATACGATACCTAGGATTAAACCTAACCAAAGTGGTGAAAAGACCTATACTCCGAAAAGTATAAAATACTGATGAAAAAAACTGAAGACAAGGCGAAGAAAATGGAAAGACGTTCCATGCTCAAGGACTGGCTAGCTCAGCAAGTAGAGCATGCAACTCTTTATCTCAGGGTTGTTAAGAGCCCCCACTTGGGTGTAGAGATTACTTACAATCTTTTTTTTTTTTTAATTTTTTTTAATGTTTATTTATTTTTGAGACAGAGAGAGACAGAGCATGAACAGGGGAGGGTCAGAGAGAGGGAACACAGAATCCGAAACCGGCTCCAGGCTCTGAGCTGTCAGCACAGAGCCCGACGCGAGGCTCGAACTCACGGACCGCGAGATCACGACCTGAGCCGAAGTCGGCCGCTTAACCGACTGAGCCACCCAGGCGCCCCAAGATTACTTATAATCTTAAAACAAAACAAAACAAAACAAAAACAAAACAAAACAAAAAAACCAAAGTTGTAGTAATCAAAACAGTATGGTACTGGCACAAAAACAGACACACAGATAAATAGAACAGAGTAGAAAATCCGGAAATAAACCCAAAATTATATGGTCAATCTTCAACAAAGCAGGAAAGAATATCCAATGGGATAAAGAAAGTCTCTTCATCAAAAGGTGCTGGGAAAACTGGATACCAACATGGTAGACAATGAAATTGGACCAGTTTCTTACCCCATACACAAAAATAAATTCAAAATGGATTAAAGATCTAAATGCAAGACCTGAAACCATAAAAATCTTCAAAGAACACAGACTTAAGTAACCTCCTTGACATCAGCCCTAGCAACTTCTTTTTAGATAGGTCTCATGAGGCAAGAAAAACAAAAGCAAAAATAAACTAATGGGTTTACATCAAAATGAAAAGCTTCTGCACAGCGAAGGAAACAACAAAAATAAAAGACAACTACAGAATGAGAGAAGATATTTGCGAATGACTTAATGCAATACAGGGTTAGTATCCAAAATATATAAAGAACTTCTACAACTCAACACACAAAAAACAAATAATCCAGTTAAGAAATGGGCAGAAGACAGGGTGCCTGGGTGGCTCAGTCAAACATCCGACTCTTGGTTTTGGCTCAGGTCACATTTCGCAGTTTCATGAATCTGAGCCCTGCATCATCAGGTTCTGTGCTGGCAGCACAGAGCTCGCTTAGGATTCTCTCTCTCTCCCCTTCTCTCTCTACCCCTCCCCAACTTGTGCTGTCTCAGTCTCTATCAAATAAATAAACTTAAGAACAAACAAACAAACAAAAACAAAAAAAGGAATGGGCAGAAGACATAAACAGACATTTCTCCAAAGAAGACATACAGATGGCCAACCCATGAAAGAATGCTCATCATCACTTACCAGGGAAATGCAAATCAATAAGCTATCACCTCACACTCGTCAGAATGGCTAAAATCAACAACACAAGAAATGACAGGTGTTGGCAAGGATGTGGAGATAAAGGAACCCTAGTGCACTATTGGTAGGAATGCAAACTGGTGCTGCTACTGTGGAAAACAATATGGAGGTTCCTCAAAAATTTTTAAATGTAACTACCTTATGATCCAGCAATTGCACTACTGGCTATTTACTCAAAGAGTACAAAAACACTAATCCAAAGGAATACATGCACACCTATGTTTATATCAACATTATCAACAATAGCCAAATTATAACTGATGAGTGGATAAAGAAGATGAGGTTATGTATACACACACACACACATATATATATATATATGTATATGTATATATACATACACCTACATATGTATATGTATATACATACAACAGAATATTACTCAACCACAAAAAAGAATGAAATCTTGCCATCTGCAACAACATGGAGCTAGATATTAAAATGCTAAGCGAAGTAAGTCAGAGAAAAGGCAAATATCTATGATTTCACTCACATGTGGAATTTAAGAAACAAAAATGAGCAAAGGAAAAAAATGAGAGAGACAAACCAAGAAACAGACTCTTAATTATAGATAACTGATGGTTACCAGAGGGGAAGTGGGCAGGGAGGGGTGAAAGAGATGATGAGGATTAAGGAGTGCACTAGTAATGATGAGCACCAATCGGTGTATGGAAGTGTTGAATCACTATATTGTACACTTGAAACTAATATAAATACTGTATGCTAACTAAATGTAATTATAAAGTAAAAACTTAAAGAGAGGCTCATCTGAGCAGTCAATTATTGACATCCACAACTAATCATTTCCCCCAAAACGCACCCAAATTTTAGAGCACTTTTTCTTCTGCTATCCCACCTGTTTCTCATAAGAACTCTGGGAGGATAAGCAGCATGATCCCACCATCCTAACCTTGGCTACCTAGCTAATGCACATCTAAGAACCAGGAACTGAACCCAGATAAAGCCACAGAAGACATGGTCCATGGCTTTGCCATTAAGAATCTTGTCTTTACAGATACCATATGGTTTCACTCTTATGTGGATCCTGAGAAACTTAACAGAAACCCATGGGGGAGGGGAAGGAAAAAAAAAAAAGAGGTTAGAGTGGGAGAGAGCCAAAGCATAAAAGACTGTTAAAAACTGAGAACAAACTGAGGGTTGATGGGGGGTGGGAGGGAGGGGAGGGTGGGTGATGGGTATTGAGGAGGGCACCTTTTGGGATGAGCACTGGGTGTTGTATGGAAACCAATTTGACAATAAATTTCATATATTTAAAAAAAAAAAAAAAAAAAAGAATCTTGTCTTTAGCAGTGCCTGGGTGGCTCAGTTGGTTAAGTGTCTAACTCTTGATTTCGGCTCAGGTAATGATCTCACCATTCTTGGGATCAAGCCCTGTGTCGGGCTCTGCACTCACAGCACAGATCCTTCTTGGGATTCTCTCTCTCCTACTCTCTCTGCCCCTTCCTCGTTTGTGTGTGCACTCTCTCTCTCAGGATAAACGAATAAAGACTTTTTTAGAAAGTCCCCATTTAAAAAAAAATCTTGCCTTTAGCACCTACTATTATGAAAAAATATAGGACACACAAATTTGAATAACACCCAGTTCCTCAACAAAGTCAACCTACCAACCAGAGGTCTACAATGGCACTGTGGCATTATGGGAACACAGCAAGACATGGTGACATGGTGTTAAAGGCTTTGGAGTCAGGCAGACCAACCCACAGGTTTAAAATCCCCCCATCCCAACCCCACCATGCTTTACTTGCCCTGTGATCCTAGGCCAGTAATTTAATCTCTCTGAACCTTAGAGTCCTCATTTATAACAGAGATAATATGCCACAGAATAGTTGTGAAAATTAGAAATAACATGACAACATATGTAGGCCTACGCTGAGCATAAAATGTGTATTATATAAATGGTCACAATTGTCTCATGTTATTCTATCTGCTTATACAAACCAAACTGCAACTTTTAATACCTATAATATTTAAATGTCAGTGGACTGGCCTTTTCCTTTATTATTTAGGTTATTAAAGTGATAGAACTTAATTGCAAATTAAGATATGGGCTGACTGAGGGAGGATGAAGGATGAGTCACATTTCTGGCTTGAATAGTGCCAATGACCAATGTGGGAAAAGCAGACAGAAGCCTAGAGATGAGGTGCCTTGTAGAGGCAGGGGAGGGGGCAGGGATGCAAATATGAGAAATGGTGCAAAAGGGGCACCTAGGTGGCTCAGTCAGTTGATCATCCGACTTCAGCTCAGGGCATGATCTTACAGTTCATGAGTTCGAGCCCTTCATTGGGCTCGCTGCTGTCAGTGCAGAGCCACCTTCGGATCCTCTGCCCCCACTCCTGCCCCTCCTCCGCTCATGCTCTCTCAAAACTAAATAAGTCAGTAGTATCAAGTGCTACAGAAAAGTCACGCCAAGAGTCCTAGCAGAGGTCATTTGTAACCTTAACAAGAGCAGTTTCCATGAAGTTGAGGCAATAAAAAACAGATAATAGGCCATCTGTGAAGTCCTACTAAACAGTAAGATTCTTTGATCTTGAAAAGAAACCTATTCTCTGTCAAATCAATTAAACTATTAAAACCTCAAGTAACAAATTGCAAGGTTTTCTTCCAGAGAAAGGGAATTTGCAAAGAAGACATAGTTAAAAAACATTTAACTTGATCTTTGCTATTAAGCTCCTATCTACTTCCTGAAGATGGTCCCAGGGAAGGAATAAAGAAAAATTAGCTAATTCTCTACCACCAAGAAACGTCCCGGAAGGGGAAAAAAATGTATACCTTACTAAATAAATTTCCTGTCAAATAAATCTCTAAGGGCAATATATTTAAATTGCTATTTCAATATTACTTTGAAAATGGTGTCACCACAGGTCAAAAAGCTTTGGTTTCAATATGCAAATCTCTGCATACTTTGGGTGAAATTCCATTTAAGCAGATTTCCACCTGGATTTCTAAATAAGCCCTAACTCTTATTAAATTTAGAAAATTGTTCTTCAATGTCATTTTTTCTCGTTCTTTGTACACTTACAACCATAGAAAGTGTTGTCTCCCAGGCAATTTTAACTTAAAGTTATAAAATGGTTCTACAATACAAATTATGGCACAACAAGGGAATGTTTGGCTTGGCTGTATAAACTGGTTAAACTAGTTAGTAGAGTTCAAAAATAATTCCCCCAAACATCTGCTCAGCCTAAGAAAGAACTTCTTTGTTTTTAAGTCTACTCCACATACAAATATTTTTCAAGAAGTTATACACTATCACCTCTTGAGGAGCTTTTAAAAAAGCAAACATAAATAGTAAGGACTCCCTCCCCATCCTCAAAATTCTAGCTTAGCACACCTGGGGGCGGGGGGGGGGGGGGGGGGGGGGAGTCCCGGTATTCTAATTTCTAAAGCTTCATGTTAGATTCTGATGTGTATTCCCCAGCCATGCTCCTTCTGACAAGCTTTACTTTTTGTCAGGATCCCCCAAAGTTTTAGGGGCAATGTGACCACTGTGTTCTTCATGGAAGAGTGAGGCATGGCAGGAGGGGTGAGTACAGGATATGAAATCCTGCCAGCAAGCCACACAAGACAGATGGCATAGTGCACCTGCACGTTGCATGCACGTTTCGAGAATTCACGGAAGTTTGGAGGCAGCTTTAACCTTGACCCTCATCTCCTATGGGGGCCCCTTCCACCACTCAGAGAGGAGAAGGAATATGGAGTGGTCTTCAGAACCCTCAGTCAACCACTCTGTCCTGGACCTCCTAGGGATTCCTGCTCCACGGTCTCAACTGTGAGCAGTGGAGGATAAATAACAACCCTCCAAGCTGGGCTCACTTAAGATGGGATTGAAGATTCTGTTCTCAGCCAACTCTCTTCTTAAAGGAAAGAGCGAATATTTGAGCCCTACTAACTGTTACACATTAGAGATAGGGAATATAACAATGTGAACAGAACGAAAGTTTTATGTATTTTTTTTTTATCATTTGTTTATTTTTGAGAGAGAGATTGAAAGAGAGTAAAAGAGGGGCAGAGAGAGAGGGAGACAGAGGATCCAAAGCAGGCTCTGTGCTGACAGCAGAGAGCCTAACAAGGGGCTTGAAATCACAAAGATTTCATGCAAGATCATGCCCTGAGCCAACATCAGACGCTTAACTGACTGAGCCACCCAGGTGCCCCTGAAAAGAACAAAAGTTTTAGCCATCGGGAGCCTCCAGCTTCACCAAAACCCTTGAGGTAGGTATTTTTGTTTCAAAATTTACAGGGGCGCCTGGGTGGCGCAGTCGGTTAAATGTCCGACTTCAGCCAGGTCACGATCTCGCGGTCCGTGAGTTCGAGCCCCGCGTCGGGCTCTGGGCTGATGGCTCGGAGCCTGGAGCCTGTTTCTGATTCTGTGTCTCCCTCTCTCTCTGCCCCTCCCCCGTTCATGCTCTGTCTCTCTCTGTCCCAAAAATAAAAAAATAAAAAAAAGTTGAAAAAAAAAAAAAAATTTACATATAGAACTGCAGTACAGGAAAACAATAGTACAGAGTTCCTAAAGGAGCACAACTAAACAATCCTCCTTGAAACCCAGAAAAGAGAAGAGACACAACTCAGAATAACTTAACAGGACTTCTGTATTTGCAAACTGTCAGCACTAAGGTATTAAGCTATTCACACAACACGTACTAAATGTTTTCACTGGAAAAGTACCATGCTAGGAACCATAAAGAGAGACCCAAAAACTCAGAAAAGTTCTGGAAAAAAATGTATTGAAGCATCCCTATTAACAAGAGTGTTTTCACCTAGTAATTAAGACACCAATTTTAAAAATTTCTTCTTAAATTTGACTAAAAAGCCAATTTACTTCCAAAGTCCTCAAAATTTTCAGAGAATAACCAATCTTGGAAAAGGTGGTCTGTCAGAGGATGGGTTTGCCATGGATCTCACTCACCTTGCCTCACCCTAGACTCCACTTGTTTGCAACAGAAAGAAGCTGGCTCACTCGGGGTGCACCCAGAAAGTTCCTCGGGACAAGTCAACCACAGAAAGCTAGAAAGAGAACTGGAAAAAAGACAACATGTGAGCACATTCACCCTAGGAGATGAGAAGCAAAGAGTTTACAAAACCAGCCACAACCTCCCTGAAACTCCCAACCAAGCCATGATGGAGACAAAAGAGACGTCAACCCATATACATACTCTTAACAGAGGAGAAAGCAGGTTGAGGGGATGGCAAAACTGAGAAAATTTGTTCTTTCTTCTGATGCCCTCTATCCAAGCTGACCGGGGACATTTACTGAAAGTTCCTTGTCTTGAGCAAGGTACTGAAGTATCTGTTTACTTCTCCTAGCTCAGGTTTTAAGTGAGGCTAATCGGTTTGCAACCCAGTACACAAAGACATGTTTCAAAGGTTTGAGATAAGGAGCCCAGAACCTCTCTAAAACACTCAGGGTGCTGAAGTTCCCACACTTCCTGCCTCACTCTTCACAGATCCCAGCTCTGGACACAGCTCACTCTGAACATACCGCTCAATTTCACACCTCTGCTCTCCCAGGTCCCTCATCCTGAAGCACCTCTCTTGCACTTTGGAAATTAGTCATCCTCCACACACAGCTCAAACACCCCCACTGCATGCCCTGCCCCACACCTACAGTATCCCACCAGACCGTCCTCTGAGCTCAAAAAGCCTCTCGGGGATCTGAGTTCTAGCATCTGTTTCCTTCTGCCTTGACCTCCCCTCCTACCAGTCTCCCCAGGGCTGGTGTTACCTGTCACCCCCTATCCCAACCTCCTGCTCTTGTCACAAGAAGATGCCAACCGCAGGCTTGTTGAAAGAAGAACTCCAATAAGAGGTTCCCCATGACTGACTCAGTCTCTTTCCCTGGGAAATGCTCTTCTACAAGGGCGCTATCCATGCTCAACCACACCAGCCATCAGGCTCAGTCCAAGTCAATGCCTTCGAGGCTTCACTGCCTAATAGGACAGAATCATGTGTAGTCACGTTTAGGCCAACAAAAGCACCTTGGCAGGGCAGCAGAATATAATAGGTTTGTGCATGCAAAGGCTGGGTGGAGGCCTTTTCTCCCCTTTAAGTCTGTTTAATGAGGAGCTCTAAAAGACATGCCCCCCTTGCCCACCAGGACTTCAAAGATGAGAACGGAGCACAGGAGCCTTTCTCTAGGAGGAAACCAGGGACAGAGGCAGGGCACAGGTTCATGTCTTCCTCCGCTTCAGAGACAACAGAGATCTCACTGAAGCAGAACGTGGAGGAGAAACCTACACGAACCAGGTGATCGCGCTTGGGTCAGATGTTTCCTCCAAAAGAGTCTCATCTCACGTCTAGTGACAGCCAACAAATGCTACCAAGTCTTCCAGGCACCCCAGACCTTTCTTCCACCAGGTTGCTGACCTCACTTGTAGTATTTAAGCATTCACTGCAGGACAGCACCACCTGGTGAACAGCAGCTCAAATATCTCAGGGCGTCTTCCTATTATTTGCCCATAATAGGGATCACCTGCCTCTCTACGGAGGGTTCTGGCAGCTAGGGAGGGAATCCATCTCACAGCTGGTGTGAGTACTTCAGCCAACCTCCTTTCTTAAAACACGCCTCAGCAGAAAAGGCAGGCTTCTCATCTGTCCCAACCACACCGACACACAAGTATAAAAGAATATCCATCACAGCCTAGACATGCCGGCTGTCAGGCAGACCTGCCCAGAGGACCCACAGATGTGTGGGCACCCTTAAAATTACATCTGTAACAGGTTATGCACACACTTTCCCTCTGGCCCCTTCTCCACCTAGAACAACCCATCTGTTACACAACTTCTGTAAGGACAGGGGGAAATGCCCTTTCTAAGTTCAAGACCACAAAGGCACCACTATAAATTATGGAGTTACAGTGGTCCCAAAGGGAGGCGGCTTCCGGTGAAAAGGAGGACTGTCCCTATAGTCTGTTTTTGTGGTGATGAGATCACAGAGTTTAGATTCTGTATTTGGCCCTACATGGGTTTTCAGGGCCATGTTCAGTAATTACAGAAAGGAAAAAGGGAGGTCAATGAGACCAGAGGAACTCTGAGTGGTGTTTGAGAAGTTACTTATAACTGCAGTTACATCACTCACCTACCCAAACTCAGAACAGACCCTATGCCTGGACTTTTCACCTTTTGTCCTTCAGAATCTGTATTAGATTAAAGTGGAACTGTCTACTTTTTACTTGTTTTTGTTTCATTATTCCTCCATTCAAAGGGATCCATTCATTTTCAATGCATAATCTGAAATTTGGGCCCAAGAAAGTTTTGAAAACCAAGCATTATGTGATAAAATATTCTCACGTAAAATCCAAAAGACCACAAAGTACACTTATTGGGAAAATTTTTATGGAACATAAAACATAGGAGTTTAGAGCCCAGGTGAATGATAACCCTCACCTGCCAATCACTAGTTTTTACTTTGCAGATCTAATCTCCAATTGGCTCCTAAAAAAATCAAACAAAAATAAAACAAACAATAAAACTTAAAATGCTTTTGAGAATTTTTAGGGTCTACTTCCTGCCAAACTTTCTTACTCGCTTTCAAGGATGAACAAAGAGACTCCCAAGTTGTTCATCCAATAGAAGTTAAGTATTCACCAAAAAATTTTCTTTTTTACCTCTCAAGTTTCTCCCTCAACGCTAGCAGTGGGCCTCTTCAGCCAACAAAACAAGGACTACTGTATGTGTTCATGGACTAAAGTGTGTGGCCACTCGTTCGTGTGACAGTCCACCAGCTCTGGTTGTACAGGGTTCTGCAGCACCGAATGCTGCTCCATTAGAACGTGAGGCCCAGAGAGGTGATGAAGGTCACAGCCTGCTGGGTCTGAGAGTTCACAGAGGTGCAAGTCACAATCAGCTAGCTGCATGGACAGAATGGAAAACAATACCACAGAAATGCTAAAGCAAGGAAAAGAATGTTCTCAGTTTTTTTTGTTTTGTTTCATTTTGAATGCTGGTGCTTAATAGAAAGCAGGCTTATATAAAGGAGGAAGACAGGGGGAAGGACAACCTGGGGACTCGACATGCATTTGAAACACGAGCAGCAAAAAGCATTATTTTAAAATACTACCTATGTTCATTCTAAATCCTGCAGCTTCCATTTCCCTTAAGACACATGTACAGCTAATATCATTACATCTAACTTACAGTGAGGTGGCCACCAGATCAGAATCTCCTGGCAAGCTTTAAAAGTTCTGACGCCCGGAAGAATGGAAACGGAATCTCCGGGGATGAGGCTCAACTGTTGATACTTCATAAAGCTGACCAGCTGACCTTAATGTATAGCCAGGACTGTGAACCACCGCCCCTGCCCTATCCCCAGAGTGTTTTCTTTTTTCTTGAAGGTATGGGGGCAGCAGTAAACATTTATGCCTAAAATAAGGGGTGGCAGGACAAACAGATGGACCGAGGAGAGGGCTGGAGGAAGCTGAAATGAGTAACAACTTGCAGCTGGTGATCACTAAAGTGAGTGCAAGGTGTGCCTGCAGGGCACACTCTCTCAGGGAGAAGACATGGGGGGGGGGGCGGGGAAGCCTGGGTCATTCCCCAAGTACGCTCTGGATGGCCCTGCCATGGGGATGACAAGAGGTAACAATTCAAAGCTCATCTGTAAAGAACATCCCTAGGTTAAGTGTCTGGTATGTAAGAAGTGATTATATAACATGATGGTTTTCATATGTGAAGAATCAACTAAACTGTATTTACCGCTATGATTTCTCCTGGTCCTTTTGCTAACAGTATTAACAGGTTTGTTGTTGTTTTTCTTTAACTGATGATGCATATTTCCTTGCTCACCAAATTTAACAATGCACATACTCATTAAGAGATAACGCCTGGAGTTACAGCACCCAAAAAACAGAACTGCCCTAGACATAAAACCAGCTGGCTCATAAGGGGCTGAACCCAGATGTGATTTCAATTAGCATCATTATGTTCTATGACGTGACAGTGACTGGCTAGGGAGGAGAACGTGGGTATCAGGGTGAAGGGTGAGGACGGCAGGAACTGTCTCCAGTTGAGGAGCTTATTCTCATGTCCATGTTCTTTAATTCTTAGGGCAACCTGCTCTCCATTCATCCTTCTGAAATGGTGACAAAAATCAGGCAGCCCAGCTTGGATGCCTCCTTCCCAATTCCTGTGTCTCATGGAGGAATTAATCAGCTTTGCCTAATTCATCCTTGACCAATATTTCCTAAAATATGTCCTGCAGGCCAGTGTACCCGAATGATCTGGGCCATCCCTGGAGACCACCCCAGACCACATAAGAAGGGGATCATACTATCTGGAGTAGTGCCCAGAAGTCTACATTTTAATCAACTACACAGACACAACAGTGAACCAGTCAAAAACTCTCCTCCATTTCTCCTTTGAAATGGGTTTACCAGATGCGCTGCTAAACCTCTCCATAACCTCTGCCACTTCCTCACTGGGGTTACATTCTCCCAGTGTGGCTGTTTTCTCCAATGTCACTGCATGGCCACTTTCTCAGATACCGCTTGGACCCCAGCACAGCCAGCTCAAAGTTCCTGACTCAAGTCACACCCAACGCAAAACTTCTCTAGTACTTTCACTTTAGGATTTCGGGTCTGTTAGTTCTCTCTCCCAACTACACATTCAGCTTCTTGAAGGCAAGCTCCACATAATCCCTCGGTATCTTCCACAGAGATCAGTCCATCTTAGGTTTCAAGAATAATGGTTGACAGACAGACCAATGGTTGACAGACCAAACCCTTGCCTCAGCCCTGGGTTTTTCCTTCATTCACCTTCTCATTTTCCCTGAGAAAAATTCATCCTCTCCTCTCCACAATAAAATTGCTTCAGGCACAGGTGGGGGGAAAATTTTACACACTATTGGGGGTAGTAGGAAAGGGACAGAAGTCATAAGCTAACAATCTCAACTATCCAGCAAATAGCTACAAACCAAAATTTAGTCTTTGCTGCTGCCAAAATCTGTGAATAAATTCACACACAGCTCAAAAGAGAACTCCCCAGCCTCTCCCCACCTTGATCCAGCAGCACCTTTTTCGCAGGCCCTCCTGAGAGCTATTTTACTCCTCTTTTAGATAGGATTCTAACAGGAGGAAAATATTTGGTTTCCCCGACCACCGTAAATTAAGAGGGTGGTTGGTGACTGCTAGATCAAGGCATAATGACAGCCCTGAGAAATTATGACTGACAGGAGACAATTTATAAAATCCCAAATAGTAGATTATAATTTAAATATAGTTATAGTTTAAATAGCCTTTCAATCCCCAAAAGTGTCCAAGGACACCAAAACAAGGCATTCCAAAAAAACACAATCAGTGGCCCTGAAAGATTATGCTGGGCACTAGGAAAAGGTTATTTCACTTTTAGTGGGTCTACAAGATACTCTGTCGAGGAGAGAAGATGCTCACATGGCCACCCTCTGTCCCTAAGACCCATGTGTTCTCAAAAATAAGAACGGGCACTGTATCCAACTGCAATGCACTGTCTCTATGCGGTCTCCAACAGCACTGAACACCAGGACAGACTTTCAGAGGCAGGAACACAACCCTCAGCATTGCCATTCTGATCAGAAACCTTCCATCTGGCTACTCCCATACTCTCCACACACTAGTCACTTCCCATCTATCTTTTCTTGTATTTGTAAGCTAAGCACCTTACCAGATTTAAGCATCCTTGAACAGGGGAGTCTGGGTAGCTCAGTTGGCTGAGCGACCAACTTCAGCTCAGGTTATGATCTCATGGTCCATGGGTTCAAGCCCCGCATTGGGCTCTGTGCTCACAGCTCAGAGCCTGGAATCTGCTTTGGATTCTGTGTGTGTGTGTCTCTCTCTCCCCCTCCCCACTTGTGCACTCACATTCTCTCTCTCTCTCTCAAAAATAAACAAGTCTTAAAAATTAAAAAAATAAACATCCTTGAGCACAGGAACACCATGTATGGACACCATGCCCCCCATCTCTGCATCTCACAGCTGATGCTCCTGACCCTGTGTCAGTTCACTTAATCTAGAAGCCCTATAGGCCAGATAATCTTAAGGAAAGAGGGATTTAAGTAAGTGTGTTTTAAGATAGCCCAAGCATCTCTTCCTTTTTTTTTTTTTTTTTTTTTTTTTAATTTTAATTCCAGTATAGGTAACATAAGCCCTAGCATTTCTACGGTCTTTAAAGATACAGATTTTCCTGCTCTCTTAAGGAGCTAAAAAATAAAAGTTTAAATGTTAGGATTCAACAATGGGACAAGCTTTGGTTTATCTTAGAATCTAATCCATATGGGATATGGAGCCAAGGAATAAATTCTGCACCACTGCATGTACCTATCTGAACCACAAAGGTGAGGGTGAGTTTTTCCTTCATCTAAAAGCAACCCAACCTCAAATGGCTTCAATTAGTTATCTATTCAGAACTGATCATTGGGTAACTTCCCATTTTTGTCTTGATAAGTAATAGCACTCACAAGTACTGATTTGTTTTGGGATTAGTAAAGAGAGTACTTTAATGAACTTATTTTGTAGTTCCATAAATGAAAGGTCATGATTTACACTTTGTTCAAGGAATTTTTTTATCTAAAGTTAACTATCTACACTTAACTCTAAACTGAGTTAAAAACTAAATCTTATTTCCAGATTCACAAAAACAATTCTCAGTTTTGTTTCAGGCTCATTGTTGAATATGTCCCTTACATTCAGACCCATTCATTGTACAAACAGGCTACAATGACCTACCAGGGTACTGAGGATCTATTTTAGGAGGGTGGAGGTCAAGGTTGTCAGGACATCCAGGCCTAGTCTGCTGTTTTCAGCTTCTACAGCCCTTCCTTCCCACAGCTGAAGCCTCTTGACCCTTGCCCCACCCTCCCTGGCTGGCTCAACCCAGCGGGAATTTCTAGAATAGAGATTTAAACAGTTTGGGCCAAGTTGCTTTTGCTGCTTAACAGGCCCTGACCTTGTGTCTAGTGACTCGACTTCTTTCTCCCGCATTCCACAGGCCTAACTCACCCTCTAGCTCAGTTCTGATAAACTGCAAGACTCTGGGGGCTGAGGTGCTTCCTTGCTCTTAGCAATCATCCAGGGGACCAGAGGTCTTCTCTAAACCCACGGGGGGCATGAGTACCCATGTCAGGAGACTCTGATGTTCTGGGCCACTCTAGACCACTGTCTCCCAGACCACTAGCACTAAAGACCCCTGTTCTTTCCTCCTGGTACACTAGACTTCCTCCCAGCTGCACAGTAGGTCTGTTGCCCCCAATACATGTCCCCCACCACTAGGCGTGGAGTTTCAGGCCCAAACCGGGCCTCAGAAGGAAATTACTCGGATCACACAAAGCTGAGGGTCCCCTGGCCAGAACACAAATAAGTCACAAGATCTGGATCTTAACCTATCAGAAATTAAAATCCCAGCAACAAAACATCAACAAAGCAAGAGAAAACAGAACATGTCTGTTTCTATTAAAATATAGAATAAATGCATAAAAATGCCCCCATGCTGACCACGGGTATGCTGAAGCCATAACACCCTCATTCACTAATTCTAAGGTGAAACCTGAGGAAAATCAGAGAAATGGCATCAAACTGCATCTTCCCTGGATGGAAAGGAGCGAAAAGGCTTCTACAAACCACTCCAAAGCTAACACCGGTGGCTACTAAAATTACAAATACAAAAACAATGAGGTAGGTCTTCTCTCCACAGAAATCAAGTCCTGTTCTAAAACCCTGTTAACAAAGCTAAATTTATATATACATTTTTATCAACATCTGAAAAAAAAAAAATCAGACATTAAAAACTCTAGCTAGCTAAACTGTATTCCAATTCAAAATAACATGAAAAACAGCAACCTTCATTTTCTGGTCAAAGCTTATTTTTGTAATACCTATCATTTTCTACAGAATTCTAGCATTTTCTGCTTTCTGCCACCATTTTATAGAAAGTCTTTTCCCTCTTGGCTTTATATCTTTGCTTTTTGATCTTGTTAACAATCCTGAAAATTCCAACCTTGCAATTTTTTCAGTCCTGGGAAGGAATAACACACAGTCATTTAAAAACCAAAAGCAGTGTCAACACTTCCTCAATGACACAGCTGCTGTGACTGACCAGTGAAAAAAAGCTTGTTTTTCTTTTTTTCTTTTTGGAAAATGATGACTTTGCCTCAAAATAATTCTCAAAGTTACTGAACACATGATCAAAAACAGTAAGGCATTAGTAAAGCAAAAAGTACTAACTACCTATGATACAACACAGTTAAATAAATACATGAACAAGAGGGACTGTGGAAGGGAACAAAATTGTGTGTGTGTGTGTGTGTGTGTGTGTGTGTGTGTGTGTGTATGTGTGTGTGTGTGTGTGGCATATATTCCAGCATTCCAGCAACCCCACTTCCAGGTATTTATCCATAAGAACTGAAATCAGGACCCCAAAGAGAGATCCATACTTCAGTGTTCATTTCAGCGTTACTGGTAACAGCCAAGACTGTAGAAGCAACCTAACTGTCCCCTGACAGATGAATGGATAAAGAAACTGAGGTACAGACACACATAGACTATTATTCAGCCCTAAAAAAAAAAAAAAAAAAAGGAGGGGCACCTGGGTGGCTCAGTCAGTGGAATGTCCTTCACTCAGGTCATGATCTCACAGTTTGTCAGATCAAGTCCTGAATTGAGCTCTGCACTGACAGTGTGGAGCTTGTTTGGGATTCTCTCTCTCTCCCTCTCTCTCTGCCTCTCCCCCACTTGCACACGTGCTCTCTCCCTCTCTCTCAAAATAAATAAAATAAACATTTTAAAAAAAGAAGGAAATCCTGTCACATACTAAAACATGGATGAAACTGGAGGGTTATGCTAAGTGAAATAAGCCAGTCACAGAAGGCCAAATACTGTGTGATCCCATACTAGGTATCTAAAGTAGTCAAACTCACAGAGGCAGAAAGGAGAATGGCTGGTTGCCAGGGGCTGAAGGGAGGGGGAAACAGGGAAATGTTGCTCACTGGATATAAAGTTTCACTTGTATGAAATGAAAAAGTTGGAGAGATCTGCTGTACAACATTGTGCCTATAGTTAAAAATACTATAAAGCACACTTAAAAATTTGTTTGTTTAAAGAGTAGATCTCATGTTATGTACGTGTGGGTGTTTTACCACAATTTACAAAAAAAAAAAAAAAGTAGAAGAAACAAGCTCAGCAATTCAGATTATGCTGGCTTCAAAGTTCCCATCCCTTCTACTGCTTCATACTGCCTTCATGCAAATGAAGTATATAGGATATAGATTAGCATATAATTAAAGGCCAGGAAGAATGGAGAGGGGACAGAGAACCAAAGAAGGCTCAAGTAGTTGAGGAAAGCATCAAAATGGAGGGTAACTCAGGCCAACCCCTGGAGGATTAAGCTGAGCATGTGGAGCCTGCAACGAGCCTGGCATGTGAATCTGGACAGACACTAAGCTGGTCCAAGCCAAGAAGGCATGCTAGGAAAGAGCTTTCAAAGGCTGCGAGGGTAATACTATGTAGCACGAACTCCACACTTGCAGCCCATAAATTAGTCACTGACAGCTAGAAATTGAAGCAAAACCAAAGGAACTGGTCAGAGTATCCTAAGCCATTTATAATCTAGCTCTCAGAGTCTGAGTTTTTCCAAATCCAGGAAAAGTACGTAATATAAAAAATCATAAGACACAGCTCTCCAACAGGGCCAGTCTGAGTTAAAATGATCAGAAGACCAAATAAAGTGTATGACATTTCTTAAGAAAGGAATAAAAATATGGTATTAGAGTAATGCCCCATTTATCCAACATCTCTGAAAAATTAGGTATGCTAAATAAAGTCATCTTTTAGATAATGAAATGGCTCCCTTTAAGTATAAAACCTGTATTAACAGGGAACATCTGCATGTGGACTGGTGTTGAACAGATATTATGGAAATACCCTTATTTTATTGTGTGATAATGGCATGGGAGGATCTTATCAATTAGAGATGCATACTGAACTCTTTACAAGTAAAATTATATAATGTCTGGAATTTGCTTTTAAAACAGTCCAAACATGGGCGCCTGGGTGGCTCAGTCGGCTAAGCATCCGACTTCGGCTTAGGTCATGATCTCTCGGTTTGTGGGTTCCAGCCCCTCATGGGGCTCTGTGCTGACAACTCAGAGTCTGGAGCCTGCTTCGGATTCTGTGTCTCCGCCTCTCTCTCTCTGCCCCTCCCCTGCTCACACTCTCTCTCTCTCAAAAATAAATATTTAAAAAAAATTTTTAAATAATAAAATGGTCTAACCACATAAAAAACAGTGAAGGGTTAGTAAAACAAGACTGGCAAAATAGTAGTGTTTGTGAAGCTGGTTGATCGGTATACAGCAGTTCATTATATTCTCACTACTTGTATGTTTTTGATGATTTTTATAATAACTTTTAAAAGCCCCAAGTTACGCATTTGGAATAGAATTTTCTCTAACATTTATAACCCTGACTCCACCCACCTTATTAGTGTACACAGGTCTCTCTCAACCTGGGGTATCTTTTTATTCCACTTGGACAAATCCTATTCACTCCCCAAGACCCCATCACCTTACGTTTACTCCAGAGAAGAGGTCTCAATTTTCCCTCTGCTCCCACTATATCCCATTCATCTCTACTCTGTACCCCTTATGATACTGTCTTGTATTCACAGATGAAACCATCCACCCTCTTAGCCTGTCAGAAAGGGATCCTAGGGGCGCCTGGGTGGCTCAGTCGGTTAAGCGTCCGACTTCGGCTCAGGTCACAATCTCGCGGTCCGTGAGTTCGAGCCCCGCGTCAGGCTCTGGGCAGATGGCTCAGAGCCTGGAGCCTGTTTCCGATTCTGTGTCTCCCTCTCTCTCTGCCCCTCCCCCGTTCATGCTCTGTCTCTCTCTGTCTCAAAAATAAATAAACGTTAAAAAAAAAAAATTAAAAAAAAAAAAAAAAGAAAGGGACCCTAATTTATCATCATACGCCCAGAGCTTGGCACATAGTACACACCAAATAAATATTTGGGAATATAACAAGACCTAACCTGGAGTCATCACAAAAACCCAGTTACCATCCTGCCAAGGGATCTCAGAAAAGCCTGGCAGGCTGCACAGCATGTGTTCTTCCCAAGCTGATGTCCTTACACAGCCAAGCATGTCTACAATTTCCAGACTGTCATTTCTATGGAAAGAATCCTTGAACACATTTCAATGCTCACAATTCAAATGACCTCCAAATAAAAGAGCTCCTGGACTCAGGAGATAGGTGCACATAAACTCACATGAACTACGTCTTCTGGACTGCTCGAGGGCTTTTCTGCTTAATTCCAAAAGTGTAACTGTGTTCAGGATAACTAGATTGCCAGGTGATACATAACTGTTCCTATGCAGTATCTACATCTCCTGCCTGAGTGTAGACCACTAAGAATGCCAAGCTGAGAGAGGGTGGTACTCTAGCCACTCCCTTGACAAGCAGTATCACCTCAATGGAGTTGTGTCATCCCCATCACCCAACCTCCGCCACCAGTAGGCTTCAAGTCTTAATGATCCAAGAAGAAATACCTCCAAAGGCTGTTGTGAGCAAGTAACATCACATATATCCAACCAGGGTTTTCAAACCCATTTTGACATAGCAGAACTCTTTTCTTCTATAATCTTGAAATGCCGAAAAAAGACACCGATTAATTTATCTAGGAAAAATTTTCAGCTTAAGTTTTTAAGTTTAAACATTTAAAGTTTAAACATTTAAAAATGTTTATTTATTTTGAGAGAGAGAGTGTGCACGCGCGCGCGCATGAGCAGGGGAGGGACAGAGAGAGACAGAGAGAGAGAGAATCCCAAGCAGGCTCCTCACTGTCAGCACAGAGCGTGTCGCAAGAGATGCTTGAGATCACAACCTGAGCTGAAACAAAGAGTTGGACGCTTAACCAACTGAGCCACCCAAGCACACCTCAAGTTTTTAAGTTTTTTAAATGGGAGTTTACAAGTCCCCTTTCCAGTCCTCAAACTTTGACCCAAGGCCTGTATCACATACTCTAGTCCTTAATTATATGCCACTCCATAGTGTTTATCCTTCTCTTGCATGTGGACCATCTGGTAAAGTAGAAAAGACAGGAATTCTGAAGTCAAAGTAATCTAGATTCTTGTGCTGGCTTGTCAATATCCTTCATATACTCTTTTTTTTTTTTAAATTTTAGAGCAATATCGTTGGGGTGTGTGCAGGAGACATTAAATTTGAAAAAAACGTTTAGGTTCGGCAATTCCTTCAGTTTTAATTTCAGTTGCATTTTGTTCCATTTAAATAAAACTAAATTTACCGTCTCATTTTAAATGTGTGCAGTAAAGCTCTGAATGGTAAAAATTACTCTTCTGTCTTTCTTTTTTTTTTTTTAATTTGTACCAAAAGCATAAATTACTTTTGTCATCAGGAAAATAACTTAAAAAAAAAAAAAGCCTTAATATTTTTCAGTTGAATGAGAGAAGTATCCAAGCCCCGCCCTCCAGCTTCAAATGTAGACTTGAAAACCAGACACCTACCAAGTATGGGCAAAGGATCAAATATTAGATTAATGTGATGAATACTGTATCATCTGTAAATTACCTGTTGTAAGTTAACCATTCTCCTTACATTCTCATTTACAGTATTCTCTGTGGGATGATCAGATATTTCAGTTTAGGGTTCTGTGCTAATTAGGTAAGGACTTGGGTATCTTTTCTTTCTTTCTTATTTTTTTTTTAAGATTTTATTTTTTTAGTAATCTCTACACCCAACTTGTGGCTCGAACCCACAACCCTGAGATCAAGAGTCACACGCTCCACCAACTGAGCCATCCAGGCAGGCGCCCCCTTGTGTATATTTTCTTAGCCTCATGTAACTCCAGACTCCAGGCATCTCACAAAGGCACAACAGATGATCCAAAACCACACCTGTACTAACAAACCATTTCAAATATCCTAGTAACATTCCATAGCTCAGAAGCTATTTATAGGAATGATAATACATTACACTTTAAGTTAACAAGCCCTACTTTCCCACAGATGACAGAAAGATCCAAGTAGCAGTACTATGGTGTCTAGAAAAAGACCATGGAACCAGAGGTCAGGAAAAAGGAGACACAGGCTACAGCCACTCAACAGACATTTATGTCCGAAAGGGTTCTGGCTATACCACTCAACAGATGTATGATCTTGAACTAGGCTCTTAAATTCACTGGCCCTAATCAGCTTCATATGCAAAGTCAGCAAATTGGATTAGGTGTGTACAACCACTTCCAATTCTAAAATTCAATCTAAATCCAAATTCTTAACCGACTGAATGTAAAGAAATAGGCGTGTACAATCCTTAACATTTTGGCTAGCTTACAGTAAGCATGTCAAAAATGCTAGCAGCTGTTGTTAGAATAAGGAGGTTTAGGTTTATGTGTGTTGTACACAGCATATATTTGAATTTCTCTGGTGTGATTTTCTAAAGGAAAAAAAAAAAAAAACACTTTAAAGTCTTATTTTAATCAGCACTGTTAAGTCAAAAAAGCCCAAAATGAAACAATAAACTATGAAGCTCTACAGGAAAGGACATGAACCTCTCAAAATCGACTGGCTTTGTTTTGTTTTAAATTAGACTTTCAGTGAACTCTTGCGGCACGCAGGAAGAAATCATGAGTGCTGTAGAGACTCACTCAGTGCACATTCACTAAACATTGCTCTGTGAAAGCTGTGGCTGGGGAAGCAAAGATCAGCAAAGACCTGCCTATGGGTCCAAACGATGGCAAGTGTTGACAGTGCCAGAGACACTCTGTTGAGGGGCCTGGACAAGTAAAAGGTTATCCAGAAACTCCAGTAGCAGGCTACAGAAATTCTGTTCCGCCCACATGCTTTGTTTTTGTTTTTAATCAAGTTAGGTTGCCGAGACCGAGGAATAGCAAGGTCGTACCTAAAGAAGGGATTCTGGCTTCTCTCGGAAATTTAGAAGTGCCAGCAGTACCGAGCTCACATTCCCACTCAGCAGCATCTCCACATCTACCACTCCCTTAATTAACCCCAACACAGGGGTTAAGAATCAGATGCCATCTATGGTCAGCTCACTCTGTCCCAGGCTCAGGATTCCATTTTCCTTTGTCCATGCCACCTGCACACAACAAAGGAGCTTCTTAGGAGTCCAGGCTCTGGCACAGAGACTACTGAGCTGAATCTCCGCTCTGCCATATACGAGCCAGGTCATTATCTCAGACAAATAATTCATCTCTCAGTTTCCCTCTGCAAAACTGGGATATGAATAGTAGTTACCTCATGGCGCTGGGGTGAGGGGAGATATGTAGTCACCTGCAAAGTGCTTAGAGCTGTACCTGATAGACAGCAACTGCTTTATAAATATCAGATGTTACTACTGGCTGGCCCCTGAAGGCATATGAGTTTTGAACTTCTGTCCTACAGCTTTAATATCCTCAAGTTATCTACTATATTATTTTATGATCAAAGAGAGAATGGCATATAGTGAAAGCTATTCAGATACAACTTAAGAATTACCAAACCTGCCAGATACAAAGGACAAATATTATACGATTGTACTTACAAACGGTACCCAGAATAGAGTCAGAGAGTCAGAAAGCAGAATTCCTATTAGAGGGGCATGGAGAAGGGGGAAAGGGGGGAATGAGGGCTTAGTGTTCAATGTCACAGCAATGTTAGAGTTTCTCTTGGGAATGATGAAAAAGTTCTGGAGATGGAAAGTGGTGATGACTGGGCAACAATTTGAATGTTCTTGATGCCACTGAAGTATATACTTAAAAATGGTTAAAATGTCAATTCTGCTGTGTATATTTTAGCACGATTTTTAAAAATTAATTATTAGAGGGGTGCCTGGCCAGCCCAGTAGGGGAAGAAGCATGCAACTCTAGATCTCAGGGTTGTGAGTTCGAGCCCCATGTTGGGTGTAGATATTACTTAAAAAGAAAATATTAAAAAAAAAATGAATTAGCAGAGCCTACACAATTTAGTCTGCTGCTATTTGTTAGAATTAAATTGTTAATGATCTCAAAGACCCCAAATGCACTCTAAGTTCATGTTCTCAAAAGCCAGATACTGTATTTCCCATAATAGTTTAGGAAGAACAGCATTAACTATTTTAACAGCTGTACTGCACAAGAGTGGGCTTTCTCTCAATTTGGTGACCTCATGGGAATGCATGTGCAGCACATACAGTATGAGGCCGGTGGGATAGGCTTTTAGTACCTGCCTACAGCAGTCGGGCTGGTCTTCCCTCATTATAAAATGCTCCACACAGACGACTCGCTCTCTCTCAACAAATATACAGAATGGGAGGCTTCCTGCCAAGCACTATGTTACTGGCTGCCTTTGAACTCCGGGATGCTGGGCAACAGTGACAAGAGGTTTTGATCTCCACGCCTGTTCTATAACAGCATTCAAAACACACACACACACACACACACACACACACACACACACGAGTCCTGCCAGGTTATAAATCAACATGCAGAAGAGAATATCCTAAACTGTTTCAATCAGGGTCTTATTTTTAAATTTCAACATGCTGGTATCTGTTCTTCATTTAAAAAAAAAGATTTAAAATATAAGCAAACTTAAAACTACTTTGAGAACTGCATTTAACCTGTGTGTGCATACACAATACATCCAGTATGTGTTTGTAGTTGTCTGATTCAGAACCACTCAAAATAGTTATTTCCTAACATTTACAGGGCCATTTCCTATGAGTTTACAACCCTGAGTCAGACAAACTGGGCCTAGCTCTAAGGAGAAACTAACTGCATGACACTCGGAGATTTCTTAAATAAACTGATACCTTTTGGGCAGGAAAGATCCCTGGATTTTTTAAAAACTGTTTAATGTTTATTTATTTTTGAGAGAGAGAGAGTCAGAGCACAAGCAGGGGAGGGGCAGAGAAAGAGAGAGACACAGAATCTGAAGCAGGCTCCAGGCTCTGAGCTGCCACAGCACAGAGCCCAATGTGGGTGGGGTTCGAACCCACAAACCGTGAGATCATGACCGGAGCCAAAGTCGGACACTCAACCGACTGAGCCACCCAGGTGCCCCTGATCCCTTTAAATATTACTGAAAATTTAAAGTGAGAGGGTATATTTTATCTTTTAGATATAATATTCTGAGTACCAACCCAAACTTGGAGTGGGAGAACTACCTGAAACCTTGATTTTTACTGACACCTGGTAGTTAAAAGACCAACCATCCAGGTGGCTGCGTGTCCTATATATAAACCCTCAAACACTGGCAACCATTTTCCCCTGCTAAGAGAAGAAGAAAAAATAAATAAATAAAAAATAAAAGATCATAGGCAAAGTGCACATATATTGGTTTGTATGTCTTAAACTGATGTGTACATTAAATGACAAGAATTTTATATTCCAGGTATCTAGAGGGAGAAGATATATGTGTTTAAAACACATTAATAAACAGCCTCAAGCAAAACTGCTGTGATCTAAGAAATGACTTCTATCTATAAACCAGCATGTCAGGGAACCACTGAAGAAGTGGCATTTCTGTGAGTAGAAAATTTGGCTTTCCCTGTCCAAACTGCATACAAGCCAATCAACAAATATTTATTAAACAGACTGAGAAAGTTGCTGGAATTCGGAGACAAAAGGAAAGTGTGATCCCAAGATGTGCTGCTGTTATGAACTGAATTGTGTCTCTCCAAAATCCACTATAGTCCTAACTCCCAGCACCTCAGAAGATGAATTTATTTGGAAACGGGGTCTTTATACAGAGGTAATCAAGTTAAAATGAAATCATTAGAGTGGGCCCTACAACGTGACTGGTGTCCTTAAGAAAAGGAGAAATTTGGACACAGAGACAGAGATGCACAGAGGGAGATGACATAAAGGCACACAGAGAAGACAGTCCTCCATAAGACAAGCAGGGACGGCCAGGAACAGATCCTTCCCTCCTCACAGGCTTAAAAGGAGGAGGCTTAAAACTGCTAGCACCTTGATCTTCAACTCCCAGCCTCCAGAGCTGTGAGACGATACGTTTCTGTTGTGTAAGCCACCCAATTTGTGGTACTTTGTTACGGCAGCCTTCTCACACTAATACAGCTAATACAGACTAATACAGCTACCCACTGTGTGGCCTCAGACTTCACAGAACCCAGTCGTCGGGAGCATCTCCATTCAGGTGCACATAAGACAACATCCATGGGAGTATCCTGCAAATCTGCAACTGGCTATGTAGCTAGTCAGCGCTGTGTCAGGCACAGTGGGTTATCTAGAACTCTCTCTACCCTCTTCTGCAAAGATCTTACCACCTCACTGGCACAACAGGATGTATAATGCATTGTAAATTGACCATACTGCTATAAATCAAAGCCAAGAATGCATTTTTTAAAAAATCAAATTCTTTACTTATCGGCTAACAACCAAAAAATAAGAGGTAATTTTTAAGACCAGATTTTTACCCAGGACAAATGGCAAGCATGTTATAAAAATTCCCATGTTCTGTGAAGTTTGGGTACATCAGGATGTGTTATCCTTGGTGTTTCACCCCCTTGGGACACAATCTTACTGCAGGAATATGACGTAACTGCCCTGCTTTGTCCACCAAACAGAATACAATATGCCTTCAATATGTCAGCCTGTTTCATCTTCCTAAATACATAATTGATTTTCAACATTTTATGCTCCAGTTACTGCCCAAAAGCAGACTGGGACAAGTTCACATGTCAATGCTCCTTCCTTTAAAGTACAAAAGGAGTGATCAGAACAATTAACAAACGGTCTTTAATTTTTCTGGGAGGAGTCATGTGTTTATTATTCTCTACAGTTTCTTTCTCACTCACACATATACCCCTCATGTATCAGAAAAGATACAGAACTTACACAACCTGGCTAAAAATCAGAGCCACATATACCATGAGAAACGACCAAAAAAACACAAACAAACAAACAAACCACACACATACACACACAGAAACAAGAGAGGAAGGAATTTTATTTATTTAGAACACTGAAAGGCTAGCTTCTTACATTCCCAATAGAAACAGAATTAGGACCAATGTCAAGCAAAAATTAAAAGCTTAAACTTCCCTTAAAAAAATTAGAACTATATATTTAGGTCATTTTATTTTTAACCACAGTCTTCTAGATGACCTGAATATCCTAACATCCACTCTAAATGACAAGTTTTATAATTCCTATGAATAATTTAGTTGGGCAAATTTGTTTTACTTGTTGAATAAAAATGTTACTTTAGAAAATGGCAAGCCAGTTGCCCACAATAATTTTCAGTCTGAGTATGTTCCATTACTCTTAGGAAAAAAATAGTGTGTGAGGGGGGAGAACATTAAAACTGGGACTCTTGCACAGCAGAGACTTTGACAAGCCATACGGAAAAGGGTGGCTTTTGTTTACCTGAAGTTTTCCATCTATTCACCATCTCCCAAAAAGAATAGAAGCACCAAAGTGTTTTAAAGTTCCAAAGGCATGTGTTTGAATTCAGTTTCTGAAAGATACTTCTATTAGCACGATTACAGGGACTTAGAACATGGAGTGAACAATATACCGGACAACAGTTTACTCTGACTCCTACTAAAATGGAAACCAGAGCAGCTTGCCTCAGCAACAACACAGGTAGGGGTTTTTGTTTTGTTTTGTTTTGAAATCCAATTTCACTTTTACAAAAGCCAGTATCTCAAGTAGAAGAGAACAATTTATCCAGAATGTTGTTGACTTTGGGAAACAAAACAGCATTTATTATGGGGGGGATACCTGGTTCCTATTTCCTTTCATGTGGAGAGCAGGCCTCCAGCTCCCATCTGGGCCTTCCCACTGGCCCCTCACTCGCCCCCTCCTAAAAGCCATGGTGATTTATCTAATCCTTGTGGTTTGGAAACAGTAACTGGGGATGATTACCCAGCCCCTCCCCTCTTCCTCTCCTTGAGTGCCAAGCTACTCTCTGGAGACACACAATTAAGTCTTCTTAAAATTCTGGCTACATAGGAGCAGGCCTCCATGTCAAGGAGCCTCAGTGGTCCAACACATATTCTCCAATATCAGTTCTATCAGTAAAAAAGGGTGCAGTGTGAACTCCCAATGTCTTCTTCCCTCTTGTCCCTGTCAGAACTGGGTCAGCTCTCAGACTGACAGGAAAAACTGGGATGATGCTTATTGCCCCTCCCCAAATCCCAACAATCCAAAACATGAGCTTTTCCTCTTTGAGGGGTGGAATTTCAGATCTTGCTGTTTTGTTTTTTTTTTTAAGTTTTTACTTTTTTCTAAATGTTTATTTATTTTTGAGAGAGAGAGAGAGAGAGAGAGACAGCATAAGCAGGGGAGGGGCAGAGAAAGAGGGGAACAGAGGATCTGAAACAGGCTCTGTGCTGACAGCAGAGAGCCCAATGTGGGACTCAAACTCACGAACCGTGAGATCATGACCTAAGCTGAAGTTGGACACTTAAGCAACTGAGCCACCCAGGTGCCCCTAAAGATTTTAGTTTTAAGTAATCTCTACACCCAGTGTGGGGCTCAAATTTACAATCCCAAGATCAAGAGTTGCATGCTCCAACTGACTGAGCCAGCCAGGCACCCCAAGATCTTGCTATCTTTAAAGAGCCTGTTTTACTTCCAAGTAACCTCTGAGAAAATAGAACAATTCCAATACCCCACTTTTTTTTTCATTTCATTCAAAACTTATGATGAATCACTGTTACTATTATTACCACCATTTCTCTCTGTATTCTAGCTCAGCCACATATTAGTGGTGGCCGAGTGACCTTGTCCACGTGACTCACACTCATTTGTAAACTGGGAATAATGATGTCACTACCTCACGGGTAGGATTTAGAATGAATCAAGGATGAGGATTAAAGGAACTTTTATATATAAAGCACCAGGAACATATGTAGTAGGTAGTGTTAAATGCTACCTCTTGCCCTCAGCTACTCAAAATGGACACATATTTAGAAGCAGAAGGGGCTTTCAGAGACTATTTCAATAAACCTCTCTTTTATCTTTAGAGGAGGAAATTGAAACCCAATGTAAACAAGTGATGTACCTAAGGTTACTCAGAGAAAAATTTTAAAAGCTTTTCATTCATTTCCTCAAACAGTTCTGAATGTTATCCCCTTCCCACATCCTTGAAATAGTGTTTGGCAGATTACAGAATCTGTACACTAGAGCCACACGTTAGTATGAATTCCGTTACTGTCCGAACAATGGGTTTATGGGCACCCCTGCGGTAAGAAAGGATGCTCCCAGGAATTCTCATTCAGAGAGGAAGGACTCGGTTGCATTGCCCTAATGAGTAATGTTTCTGGAATCAATATAACTTTCCTTGATTCACTTCTTTAGTGAGGTCACCTTTCTCAAGGACTCCCAACAACCCCAAATCCTTATTTTATCAGTTTCTAATTCTATTCCTGGCACTAAGTAGTTGCCAACTATCACAGTTTCTCATATTCCCCATGAAACCACAAACACACCAACCAGTAATTTATGAGTGACTAAGCTTTTTTTATGTAACATTAAGGACAGGAATGTTCTAAGAATGTTTTATGAATGATACTGGGTTTTTGTTTTTGGGTTTGGTTTTGTTTTGTTTTTTGTTTTGTTTTTGTTTTTTTGAGAGACAGAGAGACAGAGAGAGAGAGAGACAGAGTCTGATGCTGGGCTCCATGCAGACTCTATCAGACTCTATCCCATGACCCTGGGATCATGACCTGAGCTGAAATCAAGAGTCAGATGTTCAAACAACTAAGCCACCCAGGTGCCCCTAAAAATGATATTGTAACTATCATTTTAAAAAACTTCTCCAGAGCCGAATGCTGCCAAAGACTGGGTCCCTCTATTTATTTTGTCTTTCAAAGAAGTTCCGAAGGGAAAGGAAGGTACCCTTCAGTGGACTAGGTTGCCTTTTCTTCTGGTTCTTTAATATCTGGCCCACCTATTTCCAGAAGAGGCTTTTTTCTCTCTTGTTGTAGAATGCCTCTCCTGAAAACATTCCAGTAATACTCAAGTATTTTATTTGTAGATAATGAATAAAAGAAAATGAAGCTTTGGGTAATCAATCAGTTATTTCTCCAGTCTGCTTTTAGTCCTTCAAGAAACAATTTGAATTCTCTGTCTGTATTTCCCCACTTATCCCAGTAGTGAAACCCAGTCCCAGAGATTAACAGAAAACTAGGTGATCAATCTGCCTCAACCATCATCTCAAAAAAATTCATATTCATTACCACTTGTTGTTGTGAAGCACTTACCAATGTTGCCAGGCTGACGACTTCTGCCATGGAATGCTACTACAGGACTCTCCCCAGATAAGCAAACAACAGTTTGTTAACTTGACAGCCTCCCTTCCCTATGATCTTTTTATTTCTTTTATTTGAGAGGGAGAGAGAACAAATGTGTGTGTGTGGGAGGGGGGGGGGGGGGGGGGGGGGGGAGAGAGAGAGAGAGAGAGAGAGAGAGAGAGAGAGAGAGAGAGAGGATCTTAAGCAGACTCCACACTCAGCATAGAGCCCAATGCAGGGCTCCATTCCATGACCCTGGGATCATGACCAGAGCTGAAATCAAGAGTCAGTCACTCAACCGAATGAGCCAGCCAAGTGCCCCACCCCACCTCCATGGTCTTTAAATCCAGAAACAGGTAAGGTATTTGACAATCTTAGAAAATGTTAATTTGTGGGGAAACTACGACTAATTTACCAGCAGATATTCCATAATAACCACAGTAAGTGCCCCACTCTCTGCTCTACTCCTGCCTTTCCAGAGGCCTCAACACCCTCCACCCTGATCTCTCCTGGAGCCACAATCAACACCTCCTCACTACCCCTCTACCCACCCACACCTCTTCCCAAAGTCAGGTCCAGTGATTTCATCTTACTTCACTTGCTCACTTGCAAACAATTAACTTGACTTCCATACTACTCCATTCAGGTCTATTCCTTTCAAATAGTTGAAATACCTTTCAATGAGGGGTGCCTGGGTGGCTCAGTTGGTTAAAAGTCCAACTTCGGCTCAGGTCATATCGCAGTTCATGGGTTCCAGCCCCTCATTGGGCTCTGTGCCGACAGCTAGCTCTGAGCCTGAAAACTGCTTCAGATTCTGTGTCTCCCTCTCTCTCTCTGCCCCTCCCCAACTCGCACTCTGTCTCTCAAAAATAAACAAACATTAAAAAAAAAATTTTTTTAAGCAATTTTGCAAACCTTAGCGTATGAACTGTACTTTTTCCCTCTAACTCAGCGAGTCTAGCATAAGCAGTTATGAGGAAGTGATGTGACCATTCTAATGGGGACACTTTAATCCTCAGGAGTTTAGTTTGTGACCACCTCACCAACATTTTCAAGCAGATGGCCAGGCACAGTGTTCTGGTTCACTCTGCAAAACATCCTACACTCAATCTGCCTGACAGTTTACCTCTCTGTCAATTGCTCATCCCCACACCACTCCATCCAACAGACCCTCCTTCAGACAATGCTATGTGCTTTCTCGTCTGGATGACTTTCAGTATTTCTAAACCGGATCAGATGTGGAAGGTACAAGGTGACCTCCTGGACATAGAAAGAAAACATCAGAATGTTTAATCATGTTTATTTGTCTCATTCTTTTATTTTTATTTTTGTGTGTTTTATAATGACTATAATTCATAAATATACAAATGTTCTAGCGTGACCAAAAGTATTTTACTGATAGGTCTCTGTGTCAAAAATGTTTAGACTATCAGGCTCAACAATGACACATTCTTCTAAAATACCTTTCTTGGTGCTCTACAGACTACTCCTACTAAAATACTGTATTCTAGTTGTTTGGCTAAGAAAATATTTTGTATTCATCTTGTGTTTGGCTGGTAACATAACATTGTTATTACTAAACTCAGACCTCACTCCTGGCTTTCCTATGATGTCTCTGAGTTATATTTTCTCATGCAGATCTACCTTTAAAGACAGTCCCCATTGTGAAAAAAAAAAAAAATTTTTTTCTTTACTTCAAAATTAAAACCAAGTGAACCATCAAACATCCTTTAAAAGATAAAGGATCCTCAAGGCAAATTTTCAAACACAATGAGCGTGTATAGTATAGGCAGTGTTCCAAGTTCTTTCTCGTGTAATCTTCATGTAAGCATTATTACAATTATAAAATTATATAATTACATTTATTATTAATAAAATTAATTATAAAGATTAGTTTTTAATAGATGGATAAATTAACTTTTGTAAAACCCAAGACACCTCTGTGACCATAGTAAATAATATTTTCAATCAAGAGGTTTCAAAGATACATTATTATTTTCTGTGCCTTCCACACTATCAACTTATTCTCAAAGAATCTCACTTATTAATGGTGTGGCCTTGGGCAGGCAATTTACCCTCTCTGTGCCTCAGAATCCTTATCTGTGCTAAATTCATCCACTGGAGTGCTTCCTCTGTGCCAGGCACTGTTTTTGGCTGGAGGAATATAGCTGTGAACAAAAGACACGATCCTGTTCTCAGAGAGGCTTTTAGATAATACCCGGAAGGCACTTGGCCCAGAAGATAACCGCTCATTATAATGTCAGCCATTATTATTTCCCAAACTAAGGGCTACCATCGTTATTGTTATTTTAGTCCTATTTTCATTCTAAGGTAAATCCCATTTGCCTTCTTCTACCTGGCCCCCAAGTGTTTCTTAGCCAGAGAAAAAGGGCAGCAAAGAGGACATTTAAATGATTCATCAGAGTTTGGCACCAGCAACCATATAAACTCTCTTACTTCCCTTGAAAAGAATTGTTGTAAAGCTCTATAGATCCAGCCAGCTATTGGGCGTAAAACATATCACAGCCAGGAACAAGGTTCTGCAAATGACTTTGGATGGATAGCATCCTGCTGAGCGCAGAGCCTCCCAGCACTTTTCAACGATGCTGATGAAGGTCTGTTTACACCTGGAGGTTACAGTTGACATGCTGCAGCACCTCTGACAGCTGCAAATTTTAACTGCAGTGCAACTTAATCCCTTATGATGCTGGCTTCCAGGCTGCCCTTGCAGGACCTGTCATGAGAACATCTCTTTATTTATTCAAAATTATTATATAATCACAGGCCACGCTCTCCACAGTCACCACTGTTACACAGACAGCATTGCTCAAGGAGCCTGTCTCTCAGCACCAAATCGAAAACCACCAGCAGGAGAATAAAAGAATTCTGCTGAATCCAAAGTACGCGCGTGAAGTAAAATAATAACAGGAACTCTCAACAGAGCACTTCCCTTATAAACAGCTCAGATCACCTCACAAACACCTCGCCAAATCCAAATATCTGAGATAGAGTCACATCTCCACCCTGGGATCACAAATGCCACTGGCCACCACTGAAGCCAGGATACACGTTAGGAGTTTCAGGTTACAACCTCCAAAACTTCGTGAAGAGACAGGTGTCTCTATTTCCTGCTATATATATTTCACACCATTCTGTTTCAAAGAAAGAAAAGCTGCAGCAAAACTTTTGCAGTTTGCTGATCAGCTACAAAGACAGAGAGCTGGCCATGATTTGACCTCACCCTTGGTATTTGCTCTGTCAGCATTAGAAATATAGCCAATCCTTTCCCCTGTCTCCACCACCTCCTCCTCCCTGCATTCATGCACCTGAATTCAACATCAGGCTGACTTCAGATTCAACAGGCAGTGTAAAGAAGAAGTTCAGGAGGAAAACGGTAAGTTCAGAAAGAGGGTACAGGCTGAGCCCCGTCTCTGCACTTTCCACACCTCCAGCCCCTCCTCCTGCAGGTCCAGAAAGAACTTTCTGCCAGCAAAACTGCAGATGGCAGACACCTCCCCCCACACTCTGCTCTTAGCACTCTCTGTAGTCCCAGCCCCTTCAGAGACAAGTCAGTATTGGCCGGCCTTTCCACAAGTTCTATCAGGGCTCGTGCCCAATCTAGACACAGGAGTCCTTGCATCTAACCTCCCATCCCCATGGTCCTACTGCTCTCCCTCCTTGCCCAACCTCATCGTCCAGCATTTTCCTTATTCCAGTCCCCCTCTGCCAACAACCCGGCCCTCACCCTCTCCACCATTGCCTCTGGAACCATCTTTCCATTGTTCAATTCCCTAGGGGTTAATGGCAAGGGCTTTGGAGTCAGGGGGATCTGGTAGTGTCTGGCCTCTGCCATTTTCTGCATACATGAACTTGGGTGAGTTGCCTAATCTCTTCAAACCTGAGATTCCTCATCTGTACAACAGAATTTACCTCATCTCTGAAGTTGGATTAAATAAAACTACACGTAGAGCACTTAGCAGAATCCTCAGCATACATTCAAATATTAAATGCATCCATCTTATACTGGGAAAATCGTTAAGTGGTAGCAATTATCATTTTCTCCTTTCACCATCTTTTTATTTTTTATTGTGACAAAACATACCACAACAAGAAATTTACCATTTCAGCCATTTTTAAATGTACACTTCAGTGGCATTAAGTGCCTTCACATTGTTGTGCAACTGTCACCATCATTCATCTCTAGAACTTTCTCAGCTTCCTCAACTGACACTCTGTGTCCATTAAACACTAACTCCCCAGCCCCCTCCCCGCCTTTGACAGGGCCCCTCTCCACCAGGAGACACTGGCCAAACCCATTTCTCTTACAAACTCATGTTAAAAATACACCCTTCTTTGAGTCTGTCCCCCTCTTGGAGACTCACTACCCACAGTCACACCACCCTCCACTCCAATTCTCAGCTGTCACCTACCTGGTTTTGGTAACTTCTCATATACTAGAAAAAGGAGGAAGGGATTTGGCTCTTTGGCCAAAGGTCAGCTCCTAAAGGAACGACAGCATAGGAGTTTGGGGGTGGAGGACAGACAACCTACATTAGAACCCCATAATCTATTAACTGTGACCTTGACCAATTACTTATCCTCCTGGGGGCCTCCGTTTCCTATGAGTGGGTATAATAATGTGCCTACTCGCAGAGCCAGCATACAGCACTTAGTAGTTGACCTGAATTACCCTCACTGTTACTGCACTTGGGCTTCTAATCCTTGGCTCCTGACTCTAGTCAGCCATTCCCAGGACCACAGTTTAGAGTCAGAGGTCACAATTCAATGCTCTGGCATGATGACCACACCTCCTATCCTTCCAGTTCTTACATCCCCTCACTCCCAGGAACACGTGTTCTTTGATGCCCTGGAGTGTGTCCTCTTCTTCCTTCCTTGATAGCATGGACCCCACCGTTGATCATCTGACTTACCTCCACAGCCACACCCTCTGTTCTCTACAACCCTCTCCTTTTACCACATCCACGGGAATCAATACCACAGCTCTGCTTCCCCATACCTAAACTCTGGGCCAGAAATCCCTGAAGAGAACTCACACCACTCACAGAAAGATGCCACCAAGTGCATCAAGCGTCTTTGACCCCGAAAAGCTCTCAGCGGCTTTTTTAAAAAGTCCCAACCAAGTCCCCTCAACAACTATCTCAAACTGTTATCATCATTCTCCTCAGTCCTGCTCTAGCAAAAGACCTTGCCTCCCACTTCACCCAGAAAACGGAAGCTGGCAGGCTTGACAGGCTAACACCCCAATTTCCTGTCCCTGACCTTACCCACTGGCATCTGCATGCAACTCCCTGGCTTTTCCTCTTGGCTCCTTTTCCAAAGCAACCTTACATGGACCTCTCCTGAACTTCCCACTGAACTCCATGTTCCCTCCACTTTGTTCCTACACACCATTTACCTTTCTCATTTCAGTCCTCTCCATTCAACCCACACCTCACCTGACTACTCCCCTGAGCTGTGGCTCAAGAATCATCTCCTCCAGGAAGTCTCCCCTCACTCCTCCTCTGACTTCTTCAATGGTCCACTCATACCTCTGCAAACTTCACTTTGCCATTTCCTCTGTTTGTGTCTCTCCCTGAGAGCAGAGGTTTCGTGGTCCACTGTGAATCCTCAGTGTCTGGCACATAGCTGACAACTCCAAATAAATCAAAGGATGGGTACAGGAGACTCTGCCTTCTGCTCTCAAGTGTTTCATTAAATGTTTTATTAAAATGTTTTCTTGAAAACATCACCAATTAAGACTCATAATCAGCCACTTACATATGGTGCCGTACATTTTCTTCCTCTGGTCTAGACTGAGAAACATCCCCTCCCCCTGCTTTCCCAGAACAAATATTCCTTTGATGAAAGAAAAAACCAGAAACAAAAACACTACTTCCTCCTCAACCAAAACAGAAAACCCAAAATAGCAAGGCAGTTTATGAAAAATATCCAGCTGACACTGGCTTAGGTGGGGATAAGTGCAGTTGTCCGCACTTAAGAGGAGAAAGGGAAGTTTACTTTGGATGGCTATTGGGGGAGGCAATGATATTCAAGTACTAAACAAGAAAGTTGACCAAATAATAAGTCTCAGGTCTATTTATAAGGCAAGGGAGGAAGAGGGAGTGGGTAACTCCAGTGGAAATTTCCTTCCTTTGTCTAGTTTTACTACAGGTATGTCTTCCATACTAATTTCTCAATAGTGACTTACAATGATTTAATTTATAGGAAGCAATTTCGAAGGGTCCCAGGGAGCTGCAGATGGTACCTCGGGGGCCCATCTGTTTAAGGATGAAAGCTTGGCACACACCATTACATCACCCTGACCTTCCTCAGCAACTTCCTATCCAACAAAATCTAGATGTTTGCTCTGTCAACAAGATATTTGTGTTTGTCCCCCCTGCCTCCGGCTTTGGTTCCTGATTAGTTTAAAAATCATTATGCACCCAAGCTGAATAGGGCTACTGTTAGCAGCTGTAAGGTCCTCTTCTGGGCAAATCCCCAAGTCTGTGGCCTTCAGGGAGTGATTTCTGTCCTTTCCACATAATTACACACTCTCCTGATTGATGAGCTGATCAGTCCTCCTACCCCCGTTCAGAGCTAAGCCTCTCTCTTCCCGCTCTATTTATTTTCCCAGGGGACCAGAGAGAAGGGAAGAATGGCATGGGCAGGGAGGCCTTGGGCTCTCCCCAAATAAATGCTCAGGCGCTATACATTCCCACCTGAGCATTCAACACGGTCCCACTCCAGACCCGCCTTCTCCTCTAGCTATCCTGTGAGCCGCCCTCTAGCTATCCTGTGAGCTGTGATCTTGGTTAAGATCATGTGAGGTACTGGAAACATGTAGCAGGAAAACAGCTGCTATTTCCTGGATACTCACAGGCCCCACAACGCCTCCGTGCCCACAAGCACAGATCCATTTCAGTCCAGCATGGCTTCCTAATCATACGCTACTGTGATCACCTCTGGAAAGCGCCTACATAACCTACAACTTCTCTAACCTTTCATCCCCCTCTGGGCACAACCACAGACATAATGTCAACTGTGAGTGCTGGTAGGTACCGGACAACAACCTTGGCAGAAATTACATTCTCACCAAGTTTGGGGGTTTTTTTCTGTGGCAGAGTAAGGCGGGAGGAGGTCACGTGTACTGATGTTTGCAACTTACTGTGAAATACTTTAAATTGGTGGGTTAGGTATGTAATAAAGCAAAGACCACAAAATCTTAATTGTAGAATCTAGTTGTGGGTATGTGGCTGTTCACTGTACACGTCTTTCAACTTTTCTTTACATTTATTTGAATGTTTTTATAATTAAATGTTGAGAAAAAAATTTTAATATCTTTTGAAAAAAATTAACCAAATTCCAGACCTCATTTGGGTTTTTCTAATTTTTCCACTAATGTCCTTTTTCCACTCCGCTTTGTAATTACTCATGCTATCTACTTAGTCTTGTCTGTTCCATCACAGTTTCTCAGTCTTTCCTTGTTTTTCATGACTTTAACAGTTTTGAGGAATACTGATCAAGTACTGTGTATTAAGACCCTAGTTGAGATTTCCTGATGTTTTTCTCCCAATGAGACCGGGGTTCGGAGGGGAAACCACAAAGGTAAAGTGCCCTTCTCATCATACTATAATAAGGGCGCATGCTAACACTGGTGATGTCAACCTTGATCACTCGGTTAAGGTAGTGTTTGTCAGTTTTCTTCACTATAAAATACCTTTCACCCTTTCCACACTGTGTCCTTTAGAAGTGAGTCACTAAAGTCAGCGCACATTCAAGGGAATGAGGAAAATTAAGCCGCAGCTCCTAAAGGGATAAGTGTCTACATAAACTATTTGGAATTCTTCTATGAGGAGGATGTCTCTTCTCCCTGTACAAACTCATGTTTATTTATTTATTTTATACTCTGGGTTAGAATGCAGTACTACACTATTTTGTTGCTCAAAGTATTCCAGCGTTGGCTATTAGGGGCTCTTTGAGTAAGGCTCCTAAGCCCTTTTGACTTTTCTGAGCACTTCATAATTTTCTGATAATACAAGATGCTCTAAACCTATAATTATCCATGTTTCAAGGAGCCCTGGTTACTTTTATTAAAGAATGGTATTTAGAGGGGCGCCTGGGTGGCGCAGTCGGTTAAGCGTCCGACTTCAGCCAGGTCACGATCTCGCGGTCTGTGAGTTCGAGCCCCGCGTCAGGCTCTGGGCTGATGGCTCGGAGCCTGGAGCCTGTTTCCGATTCTGTGTCTCCCTCTCTCTCTGCCCCTCCCCCGTTCATGCTATGTCTCTCTCTGTCCCAAAAATAAATTAAAAAACGTTGAAAAAAAAAAAAAAAAAAGAATGGTATTTAGAAACAAAAATTTGGGAATGTTGCTACTACTGGAATGTCATTGCTTTCAAGCCCTTGCAGTGGATCAGATCTAGGAAATACATGCATGTATAAAGGTCCGCATGTGTATACACATCTATAATTTCTGTGTCCATATTAATCTAAACATAAGTTCATACTGACATCTCCAACTCCAATCCAGTACCACACGGTTCACTGTAGCCTTGTGCCCCTGCTTATCTGTAACTTCCCTCTCCAACAGCAAGAAAATCTGGGTCCCAGCATCCACCATCATTTATTTGTTAGACCCCTGAACACATGTAAAGCAGTTCATAATTGCTAACCTGTACTCCATGAGAAACAATCTTACCAACTACAATAGTGTCTACTCAAAACACCATCTTCCAAAGCTGTCAGGTCTATGCTTTTTGTCCCTCATTCCTTTCAGTGAGGTTATATCATACAACTATAATACAGGTAGATTCTTTTGTCAAAGTCTGCATTCACACTGAGACACATACCCGCACACACATGCACAGTCCTCTTTTTGTTTTTTAATGTGCATACAATTCCTAAATAAAATTATTTTTCTTTTCTAGCTGTACTGATACCTGACAAAACTGTAAGACATACATTGTACACAATGTGATGTTCTGATATACATAAATTATGAAAGGATTTCTCCCAAGTTAATTCATATATTTGTCATCCCAGGAGCGTCTGGCTTCAGCTCAGGTCACGATCTCACAGTTCGTGAGTTCGAGCCCTGCATGGGACTCTCTGCTGGCAGCATAGAGCCTGGAGCCTGCTTCGAATTCTGTGTCTCCCTCTCTCTCTCTGCTCCTCCCTCCGCTCATGCTCTCTCTCTCTCTCTCTCTCTCTCCTTCAAAAATAAATAAAAACATTAAAAAAATTAAAAAATAAAAAAATAAAAGGCCCCTGGGTGGCTCAGTCAGATGAGTGTCCGGCTTTGGCTCAGGTCATGATCTCACAGTTTGTGGGTTCGAGCCCCGCATAGGGCTCTGGGCTGACAGCTTAGAGCCTGGAGCCTGCTTGGGATTCTGTGTCTCCCTTGCTCTCTGCCCCTCCTCCTCTGACGCTCTGTCTCTCTCTCTCTCTCCTTCAAAATAAGTAAATAAAAACATTAAAAACATATATATATCTGTCATCCCACATAATTACCTCTTTTTTTTTTTTGGTGAGAATTTTATGTTCTACTTTCTTAGCAAATTTATTTCATTAGTTTATGCAGTATTACCAACTATAGTTGTCCAACTTCAACTTCAATTACCAACTTGTGTCCTGAAGATCCATGTTATATATCAGATCCTCAGACTTTATTCATCTTATAACTGAAAGTTTGTACTATTTTACCAAACTCTATCCCTCCCATCCCCCGTTCACTATTTTTCTACTTTCTTTCTATGAATTAATTTTTTTTTGAAATGATTTCACATATAAATGGTATCATGCAGTGATTGTCTTCTTCTGTCTGGCTCATTTCACCTAGCATAATGCCCTCCAGTTTCCTACATGTTGCCACATAGACTACAATTTCCTTCCTTTTTTAGGGCTGAATATTATTCCATTGTGTGTGTGTGTATATATTTTTTTCTTTATCCATTCATCCACTGATGGACACTTAGGTTGTTTCCATAAGTTCTTTAGTGTCTATTTTATATAAACAGTCTATTTAAATATGTGACATCCCTTTCTATTAGTATATATGTTTTATTTGATCCTTCATTCTTTAATACTTATTTCTGAGTGGACCCCACAACAACTAGAACAGTCCCAGGCCATGGAGATTACTCAGATACTAATACAATAAGCAGATTCTACAAATGTATCTTCTTAAACTACTATATTGATGTTAACAGAGGGGAATGTTCACTACAGTGTTATTTAAAATTCAATAACAAGTGGGGCGTCAGTGTGGCTCAGTCGGTTGAGCAACCAACTCTTGATTTTGGCTCAATTCATAATCCCAGGATCGTGGGATCCAGCCCTGTGTGAGGCTCTGAGCTGAGCACGGAGCCTACTTAAGAGTCTCTCTCTCTCTCTCTCTCTCTCTCTCTCTGCTTCTGCCCCTCCCCCATTCGTGCACACTCTCTCTCTCTAAAATAAGTAATAAGTAGTTTAAAAAATTATGTTACGCCTATAGGCTGGAATACGACCAACACACAACCATTACAGATCATTGGTAAAATACATATTAATATGAGATAATATGCACCATATGTGTACATAAAAACAGCAAACTATACAAAAAGTACAGCATGTAATTTAACATATATATCATGTGCATGTATGCCTATGAAAAGAAAACACTGAAGGAAAGAGCACACACCAAAAAATTATTTTTTAAGTTCCTTGTCTTTTTTTTTTTTTTTTTTTTTAATTAAAAGTAAAGAAGAGAAGACTTTGCTGTGTGAAAAACTTTAAGGAGGATTTTTCCAAGACACAGGTGTTGGTCCAAAGAGGAAGAAACAAAATCAGCAGCTGTGTCCTGAAGGTCCACATTGCATCCAGGTAGGAGATGTAAATAAAGAAAAGCAAGTAAAAGGCATGGCTGTGGGTGTCCCCAGGTCAGTCATAATCTCAGACTAACAAATAAAAGGCAGGGACAGTGGTGTTTGCACTAATATGTTCACTTACAGGCAGAAGTACAAGAGTGGAGATGGAGAAGTCTGGGAAGCATCCTGAGAAATGTGGGTGCTGGATGAAGCTTTCAAGGGCAGGAAAGATTTAAGTGAGAGGAAGAAGGGAGGTGGAGTGTGAATGGAGACAGGTATTAATAAGTGCACCTATCTGGAAGTTTTCTCATTATCTCATTCTATAAAAACCCAAGGAAGATCCTAAGCAATGGCAGCCATTTGGGGAGCTTCAGTTTCAAGTGTCTGACCCTCTGGCTACCCGCCATCTGGCCAAGTGCTTGGGGGTGGGTGGGGAGGATTACCCAATAGGATCTGGTTAGCCTGTAGCAGATTTGATAACACTCAAGTGGCTGATAACAGGAACCCAGCTCTGGGTTTTCAAAGATTAACATTTTTACATTGGAATTTACACTCCATCCCTACAATTTTTGCTTTTTAAAAGGGAGTAAGACAAATAAACACTGGTAACCAGCCATTACACTGGAAAGCTCAATGGCAATAATGACCGAATTTCAGCTTGTCATAATTCTTCAGTGCACCACACTGTGCCCACCACCTAGCCACCTCTAGGGCCGGATCACACACGGCGTAAACACAGGGAGAGAATCTTCATCTCAACTTTAAGAGCTCAGGAGGAACTAGTATGTGCCGGACGTCTAACTGGACAAGGCAGCAGATGTTTCACACATTGTCCCTCAGTCTTCACAACCAGTGAGGCAAGGATTAGTCTTGGAAATTGCCACTCGGTGTGGAAATGGCAGAATAAATTCACACTCAGCTCTGTCCAGCTCCAAGCCTGTCATCTTTCCACTTAGACTGGTGTCAGGTGTTTCAACAAACTCAAAAGCAGACTTAAACACACCTTTAGTAGCACTCTTTAAAAAAAAGAAAAGAAAAAAAAAAGTTTTCCAATCCATTTTTCCCTCAAAATAATAGTTGTTTTACAATATAATTCATATACAATGCAAAACATTCAATTTTAAAATCTAAAGCATATTCTCAAACCCCAATAAAGCTAACCAGTTATGATTTAGCAAAATAATATTTTACAAAGTCCACAAATAAGTTAACTTGATTACAAGTTTTTTAAATGATTGCAAACCTAAAATATTAAAAAGTCAACATTTTTCAATATGAAGGTCTCAAATTGAGCCATGAACATCAGCACTGATGTTTTCTTCCTTCTCAGTAAGAACTAAGGTAGTTTTGGGGCGCCTGGGTGGCTCAGTCGGTTAAGCGTCCGACTTCAGCTCAGGTCATGATCTCACAGTCCGTGAGTTCGAGCCCTGCGTCGGGCTCTGGGCTGATGGCTCAGAGCCTGGAGCCTGCTTCCGATTCTGTGTCTCCCTCTTCTCTCTGTCCCTCCCCTGTTCATGCTCTCTCTCTGTCTCAAAAATAAATAAACGTTAAAAAAAAAAATTAAAAAAAAAAAAAAAAAGAACTAAGGTAGTTTGTGTTCTAAAATATATTACCCAATTCCTCTCTTTACCCTTTCTTCTCCCCTTCCACTCACTCTCCCCTCCCCACAAAAAGAGATCCTGCTCCTACAGTTAACTGCAAAACAACCAATCTATTCTGTGATCCATAAACCACAAAATAGGGACTCCTGAGTGGCTCAGTCGGTTAAGTATTTGACTCTTGATTTCGGTTCAGGTCATGATCTCATGGCAATGGGGTGAAGTCCCATGGCTGGCTCTGCGCTGGGCATGGAGCCTGCTTGGGATTCTCTTTCTCTCTGCCCTCCCCACCACCACCAGTAAATAAAAAATAAAAAAAGTAGGGGTGCCTGGGTGGCTCAGTCGGTTGAGCGTCTGACTTCAGCTCAGGTTATGATCTCATGGTCCATGAGTTCGAGCCCCGCGTCGGGCTCTGCGCTGACAGCTCAGAGCCTGGAGCCTGCTTCTGCTTCTGTGTCTCCCTCTCTCTCTGCCCCTAACCCATTCACATTCTGTCTCTGTCTCTCTCAAAAATAAACATTAAAAAAAAAATTTTTTTTTAAATAAAAAAATATAAACCTGAAATAAAAAAGGCTAGGACCCACTGATAGTTTAATCTCCAATGTCCTGAGACAGAAACCTCCCTAGAAAGTTTAAACGAGGTATGTCAAGTACACTAGAGTTCCTTTGTCCAAATCACCTGAAAAATTTTTCATAGTAAAATGATTTAATTTCTTAAGCACTCTTTAAATGATCAAGAGTGATAGTGTCAAACACACACTATAGACGTTTGGAATATCACTGCCAAACCATAGCACATTAATTCACACAGGAGACAGCAAATCCTATTTGTTATGGAGTAAAGTGCAATTCAGGACAAAAAACAGTGTCTTCTCTTTAGACAAACCAAAGGAGAACTTTAGTAACTAACTTTCTAAAAGTTTAAGAAAAAAGTTTAAGGGTTCAAATTTGGAGATGGAGAAAAGGGCAATGCCTGTGTTTTTTATTTTTTTTAAGAGCAGAGGAAAATGCTTTAATTTTTTTAATATGGTTTATTAAAGTAATACATAAATGAGGAAAAATAGTATAAAAGTATTTTTTAAATAGGGAAAACTGTTCAATCTTACCACCCAAAGTTCTTTAAGACTTTTCTACGTACACAAACCTATTAAAGGAGCCTACAACCTCCACATAGAGCCTTAAGTGTGTCAAACAGTTACATAATGCATACTTTGAAGAAAAAAAACATAAATGCAATTACAGCATGCATACTATGCTGTAACCTGTTTTTCAACGTCACAGTAAATAGAAGACCCCTTTCCACATCACCCCACTCAGTTCTCTCTCACCCTGTACAAAGCTGCTTATTATTCATTGTATGGGTAACCAAGTTTTTCACCAAGCACCTTTTCAGGTAAATATTTGGTTTCCCCACTTTTTTGCTATTAACCAATATTGTAATGAATATCCATGTAATGAAACTGTATTTATACAATTATTTTCTTCATTCTAATTTCTAGAACTAGATTTTCTGGGTCAAAGAGCTGGCATGTTTTAAATTAGCACATTGAAAGGCTGCCCTCCAGAAGAGTTGTCCCCATTTATTCTCCCAACACTGTATGAGAGTATTCATTTCCCCATCACTCTTACCAACACCTCAAACCATAAGGGAAAAAAAGTTATATTCGCATTGAATAAGCCCTTACCATGTGCTGGGCACCATCTTAAAAGCTTTACGTGTATTCTGATAGCCCTATGGAGGTAGGTGCCCACACTCTTTATACCTGCCTCCCTAATGGGAAACTAATGCCCACAGATGTTAAGCAACTTGCCCAAGGTCATACCACTTGTCAAACAGGCTGCTGGGGCTTGAACCCAGTTCACCCATTGCCAAAACACACACCAGAGCAATTAAATATCTCAAAAAGATCAAAATCCTCCTCACTCATTCTAAATGGAACCCAGCCATCTCTTTCCCCAGCAAAACCTACTGAAAACTCTGACTTCAAGAAAAGTGGAAAGGCAGCTGAGATCAGGAGAACCGAATTCAAGACTGAATTCAGCCACTTTACAGGTTGCTGCTGCGTGAGTCTGGGAAGACTGCTTAACCTGAATCTCTTTCTTTGGCTGAAAGCTGCACATATCTACCATCTCTACCTTCACCGCTGTTGTAAAGCCCAAAAGGAACATTCATCCTTTCATAACTCCTGCTGAGACCTCTCCTTGGGCAAAGGGACCATCCTACCTCTGAGGGTCTAGGAAGAGACGAACATCAACTCAGAAAACCAACACACCTACGCTAGAGAGCACTCAAGCAGGAGTGAGTCACCGGGGTCACAGGGAAAGGAACCACAGCGTTCCACAAAAAAGAGCAGCTATTCAAAAAGATAAGAAAAACACAACACCCAGGAAAATACATGAAATCGTACAAACAGAAAATCCTCTAAGTAAATGCACATTTTATTTAGTCGTATTTTTTACAAAGGCATATACAAAGAATAGAAGGGAATCAAATCCTGGACGCTGCATCAAGCAAACAGTATTTATTCTTTTCTTTCCTCTTCCAAACTTTAGCATTATTTAACATTTATAATCCTTAAAACATTTTAATTGCTGTGAGAACAGATGAAAGTGATTAATTCTGACTGAAATAATGTATGTAAAAGTGGGAAACTCTAAAACGCCCCATGAATGGTATTATTGTCAGAGCATGAAATAATCTAGCATTCTGCATAATAGCATTACAGTGCGGTAGCCCAAGTTATTTTTACACTGCCGCTTGGTTTCCGGCTCACCTGATAATGTACATTAGTCATTTCTTTACAGTATTTTTCTTTTTTAAAGAAATGCATGCATGTGGGAAAATGGCCCAACGGTACAAAAGGGTCTGTAGTAAAATGTAAGACTGTCCTCTATTCCAGACCCCCGCATCCCTCCCAAAGGCAATCACCACTTCTATATACTGATATGTACTTCCAAAGATACTCAATGCATACATACCTTTTGCATTTAACAATATTCTTGGAAGTTTTTCCTTAAGAGCACATATAAACTGACCTCATTCTTTTAACATCTGCAGATCACTCTCTTATGTGGATACACCATCATCTATTTAATTCAGACTATGCGCTATAAAAATGCCTGACTGGGGCGCCTGGGTGGCTCAGTCAGTTAAGCATCCAACTCTTGATCTCAGTTCAGGTCTTGATCTCAGGGTTACTGAGTTTGAGTTCAAGCCCCGTGCTGGTCTGCACTCAGTAAGAAGCCTACTTAAAAAAAAAAAGAAAAGAAAGAAAAGAAAAATGCCTGACAATGTTATTAAACACTATTAACGTAATTCTTTCTCCTTATATTTTGATTTTTCATCCTAGCAAATTTCACATCTTCTAAGTTTTTCAGCAAGGCCCATCAGGCCCACCAGCACCTTCCCAGACACAGGTTCTCTGGGCTCCTTCCCCAGTATTTCCTGCTTCCAGCCAAACCCAGGCTGCATACAGTTCTCCCAAATGCTCCATGCATTGCTCATGCTGTTGCTTTAGCTGCCACCCATTGCACCTTCTTTTGCTTGGTTAATTCTTATTTAATCCCTTCAAGAGAGGCTTAGGTATAACCTTCCAGAAAAAAAGGCTCTCCCACCCCTCTGGGCACCTTTTCTGGCCTCCACCACAGCCCAGGGCTTGCACTTAACCTCCTCGTGATGAATCTGTATGTGTCAGCCCTGGCCACTAGCTTTTAAATTTCTCCAGGAAAGAAACCATTTTATTAATCCTTGTGCCTGCCAGAGTTTAACATAATATCTGGCACATTAAATATAGTTAATACTGTTGATTCAAGCTAGAATGAATAAGGAAGCTCCTTAAACCCTGTTAGGTGCCAAGCCCTACTTTAAATGTACTGCACAAACATTATTTCTCCCTGAACACAATGATACCCAGTTTACAGATGAAGAAACCAAGGCCCTGAAGTTAAACTTGTCCAAAGGCAATAAGAGAGGGCTGAAATGTGAAGCCAAGTCTATTTTATTCCAGAGTCATTGATCTTTCCATTATGCTGTCGGCCACAAGATCTGATGCTGAAAGTTCAGTGAGGAGGTGGAATATGCAGTCCTGAAGGGCAGGACATCTTCATAACTGTTGTGGGTAATCCAAGGGCACTACAGTCCCCCCAAAGAAGCCAGCCAAATGGCACTAAACGGCAGAAAACAAAAAGGAAGTTATGAACAAGCAAATCTTGTCTATAGCATCCACAAATGTGCCCGTAGCACACCCTGGCAGTCTCTTTCGGGAGCCATTCAAAATAAAGAAGACCAGCCGACTTAAGCAGCCGCGATATCCCTGCTTAATCCCACCAGCTCGCTCTCCCAGTGAGCACTGTCTGTCACAGTACATGTTTTTCTTCCCACCCCCAACTCCACAGCATCCACAGTCCTCATACCACTTGCTAAAACTGATCTTTGGGCCTGCACCTGTAAAGGATTGAAAAGCTCACCAATCCTGCACAGACAGAGCCACCCCTGGAAAGGCCCAGGAGTGGGCGAGGGGCAAGACAGAGGGCAGCACTACAGGAGCAGTTACCAGGGCCCTATAAACCTGCTAGGCAACCTACCGTCAGATACGGACCCTCATCTGCAAGGTGAGCAAAGTAAGAATGCCTGCTCCTTTCTTACAGCCTTTGAGAGTATGAAATCAGACCATCTAAGAATAACCACTTAGCACAGAGCCTGACACCTATTCCATGAATGAACAAACCAACCAGGGAACAAGCCGACCCCCTCCTGTCCTCCGCACCAGGACAGGGATAAGGAAAAGCGGTGGGGAAGCCCTGTAACTAACACAGGAAGTATAATGGCATTTAGCAAAGGTGGGGACACAAGAGGAAGCTGTTCCTCCCTCTCACACATGATAAAAATGAACCTTCAGCAGCAAGCAGTTAATGAACCCAAACCTTACTCATTAGGTGAGACAAAGCAACAAGAATTATCCAAGGACACAAATTGTGCCCAATACAAAAGGCACACGGGCTGAAAACAAAAACCAAAAAACCCTTTCTCTCCTATTATAAGCCACAACCAAACAAAAATGCCTCCTACCTCTTTAGGAAAGGTAGAATACGGTAGGTAATGTTGTAAAGAAATGCACTGCAATCAGCCCTCAATACACTGCGGAGTGGAAGAATTAGGCGCTTAACGTGTGACGAATAAAGCACATTCCCAGGTCTGACTCTCCCTCCCAAGATTAAGGGAGTAAGGCTGGGTTTAGACCTAGGTGTTTTGACCTTATATCTCTCATTTCCCAAACAACCTTCAGAAGTACTCACATTCCAAAGTCACAGAAAACAAGGTCATGGAAGCTGGGTAGCATGCCAGGGTCACACTGAGATAATTCACAGTCAGGTCACACTGAGGTGGGACCCAAACCCAGTCTGTTTGGCTTCAAAGCCTTCACTCACCCCAACACACATGACTCAGGGGATGGGCAATGTGAATTAAAGGGGGTCAAAAGGTACAAACTTCCAGGTATAAAATAAATAAGTCCTGGCGATGAAATGTACAGCATGGTGACTATCGTTCACAATACTGTACTGTATACCTGAAAGTTACTAAGAGAATAGATCTTAGAAGTTCTCATCACAAGGAAAAACTTGTAGCTATATATGGTGATGGATGTTAACTAACTAGACTTATTGTGGTAACGATTCCACAACGTATACAAATATTGAATCATTATGTTGTATACCCAAAACGAATATAATATTGTATATCAACTATATCTCAACAGAAAGAAAAAAGACACAGTGACAGAGAGGAAAGAGGGAGGAGATTAGGCCAGGGTCATGACCAATAACAAAGAAATGGTCTAATGACCAGTTGGTTGACCATGTTTGATAACATTTAAGATCCACCCTCTTAACAATTTTCAAATATGTAATTTTACAGTCACCATGCTATACATTAGGTCCCCATTCAGTGACTTTCTGATCTGTGACCACCTAGGCCATTCCCAGGCAAACCAAGAGCCCCAAGGCATTATTCCTCACTCTCTACATGGCCAGGTTCCCTCTTCCAACCTCGTTTTCATAAGCAAGGAAAATACTCATTATCTAATTTCCCTAGAAATCTCTTGCCAAAAGTCCACTTAAAAGGCAAGCCAAACCTAATATTGGGGGCTTGCTACTTTTGAGCATTAATCCAAAATACTAAATAACTAAAAAATGACCTTGGCAAAATTAAATATGAATGTTAAGTTCCTAAAAACAAGCAATTTTCCAAGGTGTCGGTTCTTACTAGAGAGAAACATCATATTAAGGTGCTATCGAAAGCCCCCCTGAAAGAAATGAAGTTAAAAGACAGCCTAGACCACACACAGCCAAACATTCTCAACAGTATGATGCTCTTGTTACCTGTCTGGCTCAATCCAGGATCCCAGGATCTTACTATAAATGCAGACTGCCAACTCACTCCAGACCAACTGAAACACCAACAGGCAGGGCCTGGAAAGGGCCCTTCAGAAGAAGGGCAATACAACACACTTTAGGACTAGGGTCTATGGGAGGAAGGGCTCATTACCCATCCCCCCTACACAAGTTCTAGTCCAAGCCTACCCGGAGGACTTCAAGGAGTTCCTACAGGGAGGCTGGGAAGGGCTTCAGGAACCAAATCTCCAACTGGCTACTGGGAATTTCCAAATGGGTATCCCAGAGGGGCCCCAAACCCTGTCCATCCCCTCCTCAGAGAGGCCTCTGAGGGGTATCACCGATCGTGCACACCTCGATGCCGGGCCTAGAAACAGCCTTGCCCTCTACCTTTAGTCAGCCGCCAAGCAGCCCTTTCTATTCTGGAAGGAGCTTCCACTCTGCTGCACAAAGCAGCTCCCATGAGCACCCTTCTTTGTGTTCTCATTCCCTCTGTCATAAAAGCACAATGGCACTGGACTGTCCAGCTGAGTTCAAACCTTGGCTGAGCCAGGTTACTCTGAGCCCCTTTCCTTCTCTGCAAAATGAGGGTGAGGACAACAGGACTCTGTGAACAGAGTTCTGCGACAATGAAATGAGCTAATGCATCCTAAATGCACAATAAAAGGTGCTGAACTGACATTAGTTCTCTTCCCCCACTAACGCAGGCCCCAAACATCATCTCTCACCTGACCTACTTCAAAAGCCTCCTAACAGAGAGCCCTGCCGCCCATCTGTCCCCAATCCAGTCTCTCCTCCATACCACCGCCGCCAGAGCTTTTCTCCAACACACAGCTCTGATTACATCATCTCCCTGCTTTCAAACCTTTGACAGCTATCACTTGCTTTACAGGATCAAGTCCACACTTCTTAGCCTAGTATGCAAGGCCTTTTGCAATCTGGCTCTCTCTCCTCCCTGCCACTGTACCCAAATGCCAAGCACCATCTGTTCTAGTAACAATACTCCAAACATGACTTGTATTTTCACGCCTCCCTGCCTCTGCCGGTCATGCTCCCGTCACGGAGAGCCCCTCACCCCCTTCCCGAGTTGGCAAAGTGCAACGCATCCTTCACCCCCTCCCTGAAGTCTTCCTCAGCCACCAGCTCCTCATCTGCTTCCTCCTCCTTCTCCCCCTCCCCTTCCTTCTCTACTCTCCTGCTCCACACCTGCCTTCTAATATTTGTACTATGTATGCACTGGCCTCCTCAGACTGAGGCACAGAGCTGGGCTTCAACCTCAGAAGGGCACAACGGCAGCCCTCAAAAAGTATTTGTTGGAAAAATTATTGCAAGCCTTCCACCAAATGAAAACAGTTTCTGATTTGTCAGTTAACACCTTCATGGTAACTTTTTACTTCTAAAACTCATAAGGATATTATATTCCTTGAGCTAAGATTGCTCTTAATGAAGGAAGCAAAAAAGTGCTGTGTAGATGAATGTCTTTATAAATTCCATCTGCTTAGAGCTCAATCACTATCCCTCTAGAAATGATATCTCCTCCCTTTTGCCATGATGGGAGAGGGAAATCACATTCTCTGATTCTTCCTGGCTTGACTTTCAGTATGTGGAACTGGACAGCTTAAGGAGTCCCTCTTACTTAAGCAAAACATTTCAGAAACGAAGGGATAAACAAAACTTACTTAATGGTAGGAAAAAAAAGTGTAAGAAGTTCAAGTGCGCTGGACCTGTGTGCCCTTGGGGAATCCGGTTCATTCTCAGAGAACAGGTGTCACCTGGGCAGAGAACAGTGTGAGTACTGGTCTTCCTGGGACCTGCTCTTGCACAAGCCATTAACAAAGTCACATGTCCCAAGACTCAGAAACAGCTGACTGGAAAAGAACACTTCTTGGTTCACCCAAAATGCCAAGGAGTCAAGCCCCATAAATGTCTATTTATGCTGCCTCCAAAATGTGTTCCTTGACTACTTTCCATTTGAAAGTTAAGATATACTAACTGTCTCTTTACGTGAGTCTTTAACAAGGCACAAGCCAGGAAGGAGAATCTCTCCTCCTCCCCACTATGAGGCTCCTGAGGCCCTTCAGGGAGTCAGGGAAGCACTGACCCCTCTCCTCCGCAGGAAGGCTGTTCTCCTGGTTTGGCAACAGCCCTGTTCATAAACACACACAGATGACTTGAGTGTGGTGCTACAGGCTTACTTCATCTGGGTAAAAGAAAGCGTATTATTCTACCCGACACTCAAACAACAGTCTACACAAGTTCGCAGAGCTTCTCATGTTCTCACACACCTTAGTAAATAAATGGATTTTTAAAATACTGATTTTCATTAAAACCAGTTTGTTAGCAACAGCTTCATGCCAATAACAAAATATCATTTTTTCTCTGGTTCCTTCTCCTAGATTACCACCTAAAAATATCCCACTTGTTTGCTGAAAACATTTCATATAAACATCTAATTGTTTTAATACAAACAACGAACCAACTTATAAAGATTATCTTGAAATTGGTGTGTTATCTGGACTTCTATACCAAGTCCCTTAAAATTAGCAATTTTAAAAATACTCAGAATAAGCAAAAACTTCCATTCAATTACTGATCCAGAATGCTGAGCTTAAAAATATGGTTAAGAGGAAAAGAAGGAAGAAGAGGACGTGTTTTCGGCACCTATAAGCCAAGCACAGTGCTAAGCGTGTTATATAGGTTCTCACCTGCATCTTAGGAGGAAGCCTATGAAACAGGATTACTACCCCATTTTACAGGCAAAGAGACAGAGGTCAAGTAAACTGTCCAGAATCACACACAAAACCACAGTTCATCTGACTTCAAAGATCATGCTTTTTTCACTATACCCTATTTATTTGTATTTTTAAAAGAGGTGGAGAAAAAAGAGAGTGCTATGTGTCTATTTTTAGTATACTACTATAGTTGCAAAGTACTGTCCAAGGCACCTCATTTACAACAAGCATATTTCAATATATACAACAGTATTCCTACCCTCTAAGGGATTAAACACAAGAATGTGCTGGGAACTACCTATGATAGCTATCATTCTTCACACAAAGTTACTTTATACATGCCAAACTATTCTTCATTAAGACACACAAAAGTTCTGATTTTAATTTTTCCCAGACATACAAGCACTTGGAAGGATATCAAGGGAAAAAACTTAAATATCAAATTAAGTTAGCAAAGTCAGCTACAGTAGGAACTTTTATTTACATGTCCGAGTTTCCAAGACAATGTATGTATAAAATTATTACCCTGAGAGTGTCCTTAGATTTATGGCTGTACCTGAAATTAGCATAAGCATTTATCAGAAAGATATTGTTAAGATTTATCCAACAGAAGTAGAAGTAATGCATATTCTTAATTAATGGGCTTAGAATAAATTTTTATAGAATAGTGTTTTACAATTACAACTCAGATACCTTGTCATTCTGAATAAAATCCAACCATCAAAATGTTTAACACTCAAGCCATTTTAGCCAATAGGCTCATGGTTTATAATCTTAAGATACACTGAAAACTTACATCCATTTAACCAGACCAACTATTCAGAATACCACCACGTTTCCAACCACAACTGGAATAAATTAAATTTGCATCCACTTGTTATACTAATAAAATTAATTTCCAAACAAACTCTAAACCATTATATATATGTGTGTGTGTGTGTGTGTGTGTGTGTGTGTGTGTGTGTGTATGACCTACTTATGAATTGCTAAATTAAAATGCCTGTTCTCAAATCATAGAGAGGAGAAAAGCATAGTTTAGGACCTGTTCTTGCCCAAAATATTTAACTTAAATTTAAACCATGCCTTGAAATCTAACCTCGAATTTATAAGAAATACAGAGGGCAAAGGACAAGGTACACAACACCACAAGGAAACAAATTCAGATATAGGACGTCCTACAAGTTATCTTCTAAAAGTCAGGAGGGAGAGGGAGGGGGTAGTGAAATAGCATTTTTCTACATTTAAAAAGACTAAAGGTGGGGGCACCTAGGTGGCTCAGCTGGTTAGCGCCCAACTCTTGGTTTCAGCTCAGGTCATGATCTTATGTTCATGAGATCCAGCTCTACATTGGGCTGCACACTGACAGCACGGAGCCTGCTTGGGATTCTCTGCCCAAGGATTCCCTGCTCCTATGATAACGCTTGCTCTCACTCTCTCTCTCTCAAAATAAAAATAAATAAACTTAAAAAAAAAAAAAAAAAAAAGACCAACAGGCCAAATCAACAAAAACACACAGTGCTATATGTAAACTTTATCTGGCTCTTGATTTCAGCTCAGGTCATGATCTCACGATTCGTGGGTTCCAGCCCCACACTGAGCTCTGTGCTGACGGTGTGGAGTCTGCTCTGGATTCTCTCTTCCTCTCTCTGTGCTCCTCCCCCGCTCACTCTTGCTTTCTCTCAAAATAAATAAACTTAAAAAAAAACTGACACTAAGAAATCACTGTTAATTTTATGAAAAGTGATAACAAGGTGGTGGGTTTTTTTTTTTTTAAGTCCTTAGTTAGAAATGCATACCAAAGTTTGTCAGGTGAAATTAAATGATGTCTGGGATTTGGTTTAAAGCTATTTGACCATATCAAACAACCCAACATTGTTCTCTGGCAAAGATGCTTTGCAAAAAAAGTTTCTACAACTCAATGCATTTGGGAAATGCTTAAAACTCTGGTTCCCTCCAAGGAGATTTACAATAAATATTTAAAAAAATGGTGCTCAAAAGTCCTGCAGCTAAAAAGAAAATTACCAAGGCCCTTGGTAGCTCAGTCAATTAACCATCAGACTCTTGATTTTGGCTCAGGTCATGATCTCAGAGTTGGTGAGATCGAGCCCCACTGTGGCCTCTGCACTGATAGCATGGAGCCTGCCTGGGATTCTCGTTCTCCCTCTCTCTCCGCCCCTCCTCCGCTCGAGTTCTCTCTCTCTCTCTCTCTCTCTCTCTCTCTCTCTCTCAAATGAGTAAATAAATGTTAGGGGAAAAAAACAAAAATACCTATTTTACTTTGGTTAACCCCAATCTTCCCACTTATTTGAACACAGAACCTTTTTTCAGTGCATTAACATCTACTAATTTCCTAAGAATTGCATTTTCCTTGGAAACTCCTTTGGGAATTGCTGCTTTATCTAGCTAAATCACTCTGAGGTAAGGCTCTCTTAAGTCACATGCATGTTCTAAGAACACTGAATAATTAAAAAACTCACAAACTCCAATAATAAAATAATAAGAGTAAATAAATAATAAATAATTCACAATTTTATTTGCAACTTAAAAGCCTCTCGCTTTCTCTGTCTTTTGCATCCGTAAATAAGTACATGTGGACTCTTTAAGTTAGCATGTTTTCATTTCTAAATCGAACTCTGATTTTTTTAGTGTTTATTTATTTTTGAGAGGGAGGGAGAGCGAGAGAAAATGTGAGTGGGGGAGGAGCAGAGAGAGGGGGAGACAGAGGATCCAAAGCAGGCTTTACACTGACAGCAGAAAGCCCAATGTAGGGCTCGAATTCACAAACCGTGAGATTATGACCTGAGCCAAAGTCTGATACTTAACCTACTGAGCCACCAAGTTGCCCCTAAATCAAACTCTTTCTACAATACAAAATTGCCACTACAAAATTTCCCTCAAGTGGAGTTAAATTTTACTTATTCAAATCTATTTCCTTTTGAAATCTACAACGGAAGAGATTTCAAATTCATAAGTTGTCAAACCACACCTAGTTTTTTTCACTTTCAAAATGTCCCTGAGATATTTCTTTTTTTCTTTTAAGTTTTTATTATTTATTTTGAGAGTGAGTGAGAGTGCACGGTGGGGGAGGGGCAGAAAGAGAGAGAGAGAGAGAGAGGGAGAGAGAGAGAGAGAGAGAGAGAGAGAGAGAATCCCAACCAGGCTTCTTGCTGTCAGCACAGAGCCCAACATGGGGCTCGATCTCATAAACCATGAGATCATGACATGAGCCAAAATCAAGAGTCAGCCACTTAAACAACTGAGCCACCAAGGTGTCCCTGCCCTGAGATATTTCAAAGGCTCCTCAAACCCTCTCCAATGACTCCTCAAAATAAGTTAGTGGTTTCACAGTAACAAAACACAAACCAAACCAAAACCAAACAAAACAAAACCTGAAATCAAAACTCTCTGACAGTCTTTCAGGTAGTTCCTAAGGGCTTCTAACAATTTACCTCAAAGTCCCCCAGATTCCCATCTTTCTGCACCAGACGTGGTCCCATTCTTATCAATGATCTTTTGAGTACTTGAACAACTAGATCCCTAGACAGATTCACCTTACCACAAATTCTATCTACTCCACGGCCAAAAGTTTAAAAGCAAGCTTTCAACTAATATCTGCAGTTCATTTAAGAAAAAAACGTGTCCCATTCCATTTAAGAGCCTCCACACTTAAAAAGTCTTTGGAAGTACACTTAAAAGAAGACAAAAATTGCTAACACAGAAATCTGAGCTAGAAGTCACTGCTATAAGGAAACAATAAAATTTGATGTATCCCTTGCATCTAGGAGGCAATTTACAATGTTCAAAAGCCTTTCATACACATTCTGTCATTTGACCCTCAAAACCCTGGAGAGATGTCTGTTTTCCATCATGATAGCATATATCTAACATGGCTCAACTTGAAAGCCGACAACTTGTCAACCTTCAATTATCCTTACCACAGAGAGAATAACGGCATATGCAATCTGACTCAGCTGAACCACGGAGAGGCCATCACCTCCAGCTTCTCAAAGGGGACACTGAGGCCAAATCCTACCGTGGGAGTTCCCCCATGATTTTGTTTGGTGCTACTTGCAGACAGCTAACTGTCCACAGGCATTTAGGTTGTCACACAACCCATGCTCCAGGCCTTGCCTTTACTCCACAGGAGAGCAGACTCTCCTTTGAACTGACTGCACCTGCCTAGGATTGTCCAGGGAGGTTTCTACAGCATCAGCCCACCAACCTCCCCATTTTTACCCATGTCAGTGTTTCCACATGAAAGAAGAACAATGTTTAACTGTGCACAACACATGAGAGGGCAGACAAAAAACCTCTGGAATAAAAATGTCCTGGGTTTGGACCCTGGATCCTCCTGTCTTGGCCATGTGCATTCCTTACCCTCAGATCCCTTACATGTATATGGAGCACTCAACCTCCTAAGCCTGTTGAGAAGTGGAGGAGAGAGAAGCTCCCTACAGTAACTGGGTTCTCCACCTGCCTCCCTTTTCTCCCCGGAAAGGGAAACAAGCAATTTAAAAAGCTGACTCAGGCAAGACAGGACTCCAACCATCAAGAAGCTATAACCCATAGGCAAAGTAAGCAGGCCAACAACTTAATAATAAAAGGCAAAAAGAAAAAAAACAAAACATTGTAATTGTTCAAGTAATGTGCTGGGGACTAAACAGAAGCAACCATGTAAATGCAGAAGGGGGAGATCAGAAAAATATTAACAAGGAAGCAGTATTTACTTGAGCTAGTTCTCGAAGGACAATGAAAATGTAGTGGGGGGAGGGGGGGAGAACAGCCTCCCCAGAGGCAAAATTTATAGAAAGGATATGACAGTTATGGAATGGGCCCCTAGCTGAAGTGTCATTTGCAGAGACACAGAGAAGACAACTGGGTCTGGAAAGGAAAGTTATGAGCCAGATCATGGAGAATCTTGAAAGCTATGAATAAAAAAGGAACAACCATGTCTCTCACCTGACCTTGAATGGGTTATGCCTTCAGCTACAAGTAACAAAAATTACATAACTACAAGTGGCACGAAAACATGGTCTCAAAACTTTTTGGATCATGCAGCCCTAAAAGTAAAAAAAAAATTAAACATGTACCCCCAACATGTTATAAGTTGCATGTAATTTATGCATAATTAAAACACTAGACTTATGAATTACAGGTGTATGTAGTATGTACATTATAAAACATCTATTAAAAACTTTTTAAAGGATGAGAATGATTCAAATAGCATTTGCAAGTTTATTTTTATTAATACAAATTCATATACAATTTTTGTACCAATTTACTAATCTGATTTAAAAGTCATTTCCAGGGGCGCCTGGGTGGCGCAGTCGGTTAAGCGTCCGACTTCAGCCAGGTCACGATCTCGCGGTCCGTGAGTTCGAGCCCCGCGTCAGGCTCTGGGCTGATGGCTCGGAGCCTGGAGCCTGTTTCCGATTCTGTGTCTCCCTCTCTCTCTGCCCCTCCCCCGTTCATGCTCTGTCTCTCTCTGTCCCAAAAATAAATAAAAAACGTTGAAAAAAAAAAAATAAAAAAAAAAAAAAAAAAAAAGTCATTTCCAGGACGCTTGAGTGGCTCAGTCAGTTAAGCATTGGACTCTTGATTTTGGCTCAGGTCATGATCTCACCATGAGTTCAAGCCCAGCATCAGAGCCTGCTTGGGACTCTTTCTTCCTCCCTCCCTCTCTCTACCTCTGCCCCTTCACCACTCCATCTGCCTCTCTCTCAAAAATAAATAAGTAAACTTTAAAAGTCATTTCTTAATCTCACAATAAGACATTTTCTTGTTCCTATAGCCTCAGATCATTATCATTAAACTTTCTTTGCAAGAATCTTTTTAAGCCACTTGCCCATTCTGTGGGAGTCGATTTACTTAAAAATAGATAATATAATCCATAAACCCATTTACACAGATAAAGTACATCAAAGGCAAGAATGAGAGTACCACTGGCAATTCCACCAGGTTGTAAAATGCCAACTCATCCCTCATGTAACCTAAGAAACAGGAGACTTTCAGATATGGCAAACAGTGTCAATCCATCTATTAAATATTAGTAAAGCTTTTTCTTTTCTGGATAAAGTTCTAATATTTTCTTCCTTTCCATACGGGATGATCTAGCACACTCTACTTGGAGATAACTGCCTCAAACAATAACAATAATAAAAAATAATGCTCACATAAGAAGTTCTGAGTCACAGTGGTTTTAGGGTTAGTAAATTCAGCAGCTGAAAAAGGTCACTGTGTTCTTAGGCACCATCTATCCTTGAACTCTGTGATCCTCACAGTATCAACCTGTTCTATTTTGCTGACCACCTTTGGTTCCTAATATGGTGGTACCCAAAAGGTGTCACACAAGTATTCATTAACCAGTCACTGGCAACAGGTATATTACTAAAGTTGACTTAAATCAAGATTCACTCCCTCAGGCAAAGGACACACCCAACTTACCTTGAAGTGAATGGCCAATGGAAAATTAATCAAAAGCAAGATTATGATACCAAGTAATGTGGAAATTATTATAGCAGTGGCCCTCATAAAGAATCATGTAACCACCAGGGCATGAGTGAGCCTAGGCCCAGGCGGAAAAACCACCCAGCTGAGCCCAGCTCCAACTTCTGAATCCAAACCAACTAAACAGTAGTTGGTTTAAACCATAGGAAGGAAAGGAGACCAGGATGGGGAGTGCTGTGGTTTAGCCATCCCTGGTATAACAATCTGCATGCAGGATAATGGGGGAAGAAAAAACTATACTGTTTCATTGCCACAGATTTTTTTAAATTCAAACATCTAGTTCAGTGTAAGCAAGCACTCAATAAACATTAATAATTGACGTTACTGACCCCCAAGTAATTTAGAATAAAGCATGGCAAAGAGAGGGGAGTATAATGGGATACATGATAATAATAACCAATTCCCGACTTTTTTGCAGTAATTCACTATCCTGTTACACAAGTGCCTGTATATGCAGCAATTCAAATCTCCACAGAATGTGGAAAAGTCTCAGACTGTGGAGTGTATATCACAGGAGCATTAAAAATGTTCTTACCCTCTGACACATTGGTATGTTGTTATGACCAGCAATACCACTTTTGGAAACATATCCTACATTAAACAGCTAGCTCTTTTTGTTTAGCCGGTTCCCTCCCTCTTCCATTAACAATAACCTCCTTCTTTGTGGGACACTTTGTCTCCCCACAGTCCCATCTTGTGGGTCTAAATGGAGACTGCCGACCGTAACTCTCCTTTGGCTGGCATCAGGCCAATCTGAGTTCTCTCCAGGGTTTTCCCAAATTGGAATTAAGAGCAAAGAGTCAGTTTCTTGATGATGGGAGGTTCTGAAGCTACCAGCAGCCAGGTGCCCCTATGTGGGGCAGTGTGCTGGACCCTATAATTTAATGAGTAAATCAGATCTGAGCCAAAGGGCTCTTAATGCCTAAGAGGTATTTCTTTTCAACACACCTAAACGTCCAAATGGACTGGCTAAATAAATTATGGTAATGTAGGTAATGGATTTACCAAATAGCCATTAAAACAGTGCCAAAGAATTTACTGATATGACAGGGGGAAAAAAAGCACACTATACAAGTATATACTGTACTCTAAACTGTGCAGATATATGCACCCTTGTATGTCAAATCTTTTTCACATCTCTTCAAAAGCACATGTAATAAAGGACCCTGTTTGCATGAGTAGGTATGCATGAAAAGAATATAACCAAGTGTTTCTTAGAGACTGCCCTACCCCCACCTGGACTTACAGAGGTAATAAGCCACTGTTCATGATAGGTAAGTAACCCTCAGTGTGCTGGGGTGGGGCAGGAAAGGTGGTGAGTCACTGTGGCTCTGGGCTATACAACTGAACATACTGGGTTCACATCTACATACAACTGTAGCCAGAAGATTTTTACTAATGAATTCCTTCACAGTAGTGGCAAATATCTGTACTAAAATCCAGGGACCATGCCATCCTTCTACAACAATCTTTTAGTCCTTGACATTCTTGCCTATGGGACTCTTCTTTGCAGAATATTCTTCTTGATTACACACACCTGCCAGAGCCCTTAAAGACAACGTCTACTGTAGAAGAGCAAACCCCATCAATACCGCAGCCTAGCCAAACCAGAACCCCTTTCACTCTCCACAAGATAATATTTCCTGATAGCCTTCTTTATCAAAAGTCTTCCCCTATCATTCAAAACCCAGTCTCCTGATAATAAAAAACCAGAAGCTATTCTTCTGCTTTGCTGCTCCTGTCCCCTTCTAGTACACTGATAACAAAGTCTCCCAACTTCACTAGCAAATACGGGTTCATAATGCTCTCTCTGCTCACACACACAGAAATGGCAGCCTTTACAGTCAGGCAATCGAAACTTCTTGGTACACACTCTTTTTTGAGGTTTAAACCCCACTGCTTAACTTTCTGAAGAGGCAGTCTTCGGAGAGTAAGTTTAAAAAGCTAAAGATGGACAGGCTGCTCAGACATAAAAGAGCCTATAGCTTAGCACATAATTTTATTTTAGAACCTTTTAAAGAAAATCCATACCAGCTTCCAGATGAGTGTCAAGTTGCACTCAGTGCTCTTAAACAGGCAAGCAAGACACAGTACAAACATTTAGAGTCACGGTGAAAACGGGTCACCTGCATCCTACTACTTACTTCTTTACCATTAAACCAACAGCATAAGGGAAGAATTTATGTAGCACAAAAAGAGCTGCAAAATTAGACTTATCCAGACATCAGTAGAAAGAGCCCAAAAACGATGACACCAAAAAAGGGACATTTATATCCAGGCTATATTATTCCGCTGAGAGATACCAAGATGAAAAGCAAATGATACGTTCATTTCTTATTTTAAAAAAAGACATACAGATTTGAGGATTGACTTCCTTAAGAATGCTGTCTGGGTTACTAGTCTGGATTATAAATCACACTAGACCCTGAAGCCTACTTAATAAAAGAAAAGTTGAAAATAAACAAATGATTAATTTGAGGTATGTGAGTTTCCGAAACTCTCTTGGGGAGAAAGTTTTATTACCATTATTACTGGTCTGTTTTTAATCTCTGACATCAAAGCATAGATGTTAACCCTGGAGTTCTGAAACCAGAATAACCTATAAATGAAATACTGTGAGAAACTGCCACATATTAACATTAGTCTGTTTGTCAAGTTTTGGCCAATTCTCAGGTGTCTCCCTAAACAAAAGGGGTGGAGAGGAGGGGGAGAATCCGAGAACCTAGGTTCAAGTTCAACTCCACTGTTTGTAGATGACATCTAGCAAACTGATCTAACTTGCTCAGCCTCAATTTCCTAACTTGAGAATTAAGGGTTAAAATTATTTAAGTAAAGCCCTTTGTAAATCCCAAAACACTGTGCTAATATTACAGCACAGGTTCCAGAATGCCTATATTTCTCAAACTCTTGGAAAACTTTAGGGCTGAAAGATAATCCCATTTTAGAGATGATAATGATGAGAAAATCAAGACCCAGGAAGGTGTTAGAGCCTTGTACAAAAACACTTTTGTAAACTGGTTGGGAGGAGGTTCTAATTTTCCTCCACTGAAAAACACATTTAAAAGACAATCAAACAGGGGTGCCTGGGTGGCTCAGTCAGTTAAATGTCCAACTCTTGATAGCAGCTCAGTCATGGTCTCCCAGTTCATGAGTTCAAGCCCTGCATCAGGTTCCGACTGACAGTGCGGAGCCTGCTTAGGATTCTCTCTCTCCTCTCTCTCTTTCTCAAAATAAATAAGCTTAAATATTTTTTTAACAAAATCTCTCCCCAGCAACACACACACACACACACACACACACACATATATCCTCTGCTTCATTTTGTCTTTGTAAACTTTACGCCTATAACAAGTTAAACTAAACTTTCCATCAGAAAGATAAAAATAAAGCCATTTCTCTTACTGTGAGGCTCACAGACAACTTTCACCCCAACCTAGACAAAACCTTTACACTTGGGTTAGAAATGGCTAGAAGAAACATTGACATAACATTATAACCTCCAGCTAAGCTGACAGGCATCATTATAATATGGATTATAGGGGCGCCTGGGTGGCTCAGTCGGTTAAGCGTCCGACTTCGGCTCAGGTCACGATCTCGCGGTCAGTGAGTTCGAGCCCCGCGTCGGGCTCTGGGCTGATGGCTCAGAGCCTGGAGCCTGCTTCCAATTCTGTGTCTCCCTCTCTCTCTGACCCTCCCCCGTTCATGCTCTATCTCTCTCTGTCTCAAAAATAAATAAACTTAAAAAAAAAATTATAATATGGATTATAGTTATACCAGGCCAGAGATACTGGTTTTAATGTTCCCTGGGAGATAAAGAATTAATCAGCAACTCTGAAGGGGCTGTTGCCTAAAAAAGGACAATTTAATGGAGACAATTTCATTGTCTTTAAAATTGTGCCCTCAATCACCCAGTATCAAAAACCCACTATGGCACCAAATAAATTGAGTGTGGTGAAAGAGACAAAATGTTCTTTTTTCTACAGGCTCTTATGGGAAGCAGAAAAGGGCTGACTATGAATCAGTTATGCTTTAGTTCCACGATGGACATAAATTATGATGATTTGGGCGTTCTGGTGGTTAAACCAGGAAAGCAGGAAAAACAGTGCTTCCAAGTCCCAGCAAAAGTTAACTTTGTGGCATCACAGCTGAAAGCCAGGGTCATGAAAAAGTAACCTTACATTTATTTCTGGACTTTCCTGCCCCACTAAAATGGATGACACTATTTCCCATCCCTTATTGTCAAATCACAACATTCCGGAAGCCTGGACCAAGTTCACTTGGCAGGTAACAGGAGCAAGGCTAGGAGGAAGTCCTGAAGGATGTCAGATACCACATTTCCTTTACTGCTGCATACTTTTCATCTCAGTACCACCAGGATATATTTACCATGAGTTCTGACTAACACCCACCAAACATTCTGGCTGACAAACTCTGCAGAAGCTGGCATTGTCTCAGGAAGGTCCCTCCTGAGATCCTTAAGTAGATTAGATGAGTAAAACATTCAGACTACTACTATAATGACCATCTCTCAGTCACTCATAAATTCTCTCATTCCCAGCAATCAAGAAGCAGCTGTTAAAATCCAGGAATCTTCCTAGTAGCAGATCTAAAATACCTCCAAGCTGGCCAGTGGAGCTTCACAACTGCTGCTTCTCCTTCCCCTCCCCCATCCGGGAGTGCCAGCCTGGCAGGAATAAAGATGACCCAGGAAGGAAAAAACAAACAAACAAACAAACAAACAGCCAGAGTAACGGATCTGGTGAAAGCAGAGATGCAGACTCCCCTCATTTTCACTACAGAGAAATACTAACTTTCTGTACCAACTAACCAGGTTTCCCCTTTCCTCTCCCATCCCCACCCCCTCCAAACACATCAACTTCTGCAGTCTGGTGGTCTGGTATTTCCAGAGTTAGTGAACTCAGCAGTCCTAAACCCTTTCTCAAAGATTCTGAACAAGGCACTTCCTTTCCGTGCCAGAGTTCGAGGCCCATCCACGGTTACATTCAGCTTGCCTTTACCTTGCAACCTGCCCAGACGGCGCTGCTCCTAGGGTCAAGTTCAAGATGAAGGTGCCCTTCCACCTCCCCTAGTTGACTCTAGCGGGGACAGCGCGACCGTTACGAGTCACCGGAGGCACAATGATCTAGGGCTGTCAAGAGTGGGCTGGAGGGGAAGACTGTGGCCGAGCCCAGCGTCCTCTCAACTCCTGGCCACGGCGCGGTATTTCTACCCGGGCACCGCCGCATTTCTTCCCCGAGCCTTACACAATAAATCAAGTAAGTTTTGAGACTGCCGATCCTTAGACCTTTCTGTCTGCAAATACGCCACACAATGCCTAGGGCTTCCTTCCTCGCCAGCCGTTCCGGAAAGCTGCCGCGCCAAAGCGGGGAGCCCCCCAAACTCCCAGCGCTGAGCGCCCGCACCCCCAAAGTCTTCCAGTAAGACGCGAGCCTTGCCGTAAGTCCCCCCAAAAGTGACCACTCTCCACTATCCAAGAACCGGGGGATTCACAATCCTGATACAATCATCGTCTTTTTCAGCTCCCCCTCAATGTCTAATCTTACCCTCCCCCCCACACACACACAAAAAAGAACGTAGATATGCTAATCGCGGTGTTTTGGAAAGGAAGCAATGGACTTTTAGCCCAGACTGGGGCAATACCACAGCACCCCCCCCCCCCCACACTCCGCTCTCCGGCTTAAGTTCACCCGGCAACTTCGCGACTCGCGCTCCCCTACACTCCGGGGGGCGCCCTGGACCCCGAGGTGCCAGGCGCGCTTCTCCTCCGCCTCCCCTGCCCCAGGTACCAGGCGCAGCCCAAGCCCTTGCCAAGCCCGCGGGCTACAGAGGAGGCGGGAAAGGGGGCGAGGAGGCGCGCCGGGCGGGGGTGGTCCCGAAACTAGCGTGCTGCCGCGCGTTCCCGCTTGCCCCCGCACCTCAGTCCTGCCGGGGACTACTCGGTCCGGCACGGAGGGGACCGCGAAGGGAAGGCGCCGACTTTCCCGAGCCGGCAGGACCAAGGCCCGGGGCGCCCAACATGTCCAAGCCTATCCCCGGAAAGCTCCCGGGTGTGCCCAGCCAGAGAGGGGGTGGGGAAAAGAGGCTCCAGAAACTTTCCCACATGCTTTTCAACTCTCCCCATCTCCCTCTCCTCCTCCGCGGGACCCTCTTCTCCCCTCAGCACCGCAGCAGCTGGCGGTGCCCGGGACGCATGGAGTCCGGCGGCGGCGCCAGGGCGGCGGGAGTTACCTGCCGGGAAAGTTTCCAGCTCCTCGGCGCGGTTCCCTACCCCAGGGCCGGGCCTCGGGGCGCGGCCAGCTCGGCGGTCCGCGGTTGCCTCTCCTCCGGCTCCCGACGCGGCCAATGCTCCCGCAGCTGCCACAGCGAAGGCTGCGTTCTGGCCCGTCCCCCCGCCTCGCGCGGCCCACACCCGGGCCTCATTGGCAGCGCGAATCCCCGCCCTTGCGCGTGTTCCCGAAGGCACCTTCCTCTCGCGCGCCCGCCCGGGCCGCGCCTCCCGCGCCCCTCCCCGCCCCGGGCTGCGGCGGCTCCCGGGACCCGCTGGGGCGCAGCGCGCGAACTTTCCGCCGGGCGCGGGCGCAGCGCCTTCCGCCCCACCTCTCCGGGTCCGGTCTCCAGCGCCCCGCCAGGGGGCTAGTCTCCTGAGGCTGCGCCTGGGGCCCTCTGGGCCTGGATCAAGATGAGTAGTCGTTTTCAACTTCTTTAAAATCAGTGACAAGGCGTCCCCCTCCTTGCTGCGTTTTGAAAACAGTCGAAGACGACATATGGGAGCAATTAACTAAGTGAAGTTTTGGTGGATGCTTCACGGTGACTTTTGTGGCTTTCTTGAATTCTCTCTGCCTCACTTAATACACACACTCAAACACTCGCTTTTTGGGTCAAGAATGAGCTAGGGAAGATGGAAGGTGTAAAGAGCATATCCCCTGCTGTCTTTTTCTTTCCCAAAAGCGAACTAGGGACGTTCAGGGACTGGTGATTGCCCCGGGGGTCTCCAGGGCCCGGTGTCGTCAGCCTCCTCCTACCGCTGCTGCAGCCGCCTCCTACCGCTGCTATATCCAAGGAGGGCCAACATCATGTTTCTGTCGGTGGGAGGAGGGAGGTCGGGAAGGAGGAGAAACAAAGATGTTATTATTGTTTCGGTTGGTAGCAGTAAATTAAATTCCCGAGTTCCCAAAATGTTTTGTTATTTCCCAGCAGAGTGAAAGCCAGGATAGGGCCTACGGATTCTGGGGTCCTGGGTTCAGCCAGCACCCCGCAGGAATCTGAGGCAGTCAATTCAAGCCAGGCGCGCGCGGGGGGGGGGGGGGGGGGCACATCTCAGCCCACTCCACACCCCAAGCCCTTTGGACCAGCCTTGGTCACAGAAAGATCAACTAGGACTGCTGCTGCCTTGTGTGTCCTGCGGAAACTGCACAAGTCACCCCAACTGTGTGTCTGGAGCTGTGAATACAGAAGTTGCTATAAATGGATTTATTGGCAACCCCTAACCTTGCTGTGGCAAACCGGCCTTTAAAGACAACTGTGTTTTAAGCAAGTTCCCCATAAAAATTTCAACCTCATGCAGAGCTTCCCAATATAAAGATACCTCTAGAGATGGGTGTCCATATTTAGAGTTCTTATGAACAGGGACAGGAAGCAAAATGCCAGACAATCTTCCTACATAAATAAAAGACAACTGAAATTGGCTGGATTTTTCACCCTAACTTTCAAAGGCCTGATTATTACTGTCCTGATATTTGAGCAGTAAACATATCAGCAGCCTTGAGGTCTTCCTCAAAGAAATCAGGATCTGAATATTTACGATAAAATGTTAACTTATTAAATCAGAAATTTATTGACTTATTTCTTCCCTCTGAAATGTCTCATCGCTGAAAAATATGGTAATATGCTTTATTTAATTTCTCTTGAAATGAAATGCATAAAAGTTACCAATCTTTCAACAACAGATGAAAAGGCAGACAGCCACCTTAGAAATAAAAGACTGACACAAAAGAAAAAAACTCCATAGTAGTTTAATCTGAAATACTGAGATATAAAAGAAGCAATCCTAGGGAAACACACTGGTACAGTTCCCTGCCTCAGACAAGGGGTGAAATGTATAATGGATGAAATTTACAATTTGTATCAGGTTCTTCTGTCTTTGGCTCTTTTAAGCTATATTCTCCAAGTTTTTGATGAAATTGCTTAATTAAATTGGGCTTTAAAGACAATGAAATTTATTTCCCCCCCTCTATCCCCAAAGCTCCCTAAGTAGCAACTAGAAAATCACATAAAGTAAATATGTTAATTATCAGCATCATCTTTAAATTATTTTCAGTTGAAAAATTTTCGTCTCTATAGTTTCAGAAGTCGCAGTCACTAAAGAAGTAACTTCATCACTGCCTAGTTAGGAGTGTTTAACATTCTAAACAGGCATACAGCTAGCAATCTGAGATTTGTACACAGAAGGGCCCTGTCTCCCCTTCTTCCTGTAGTGTTTATATAATCCAAACTACATATGTTATTATGCACAATCTGATCTCCAGCTTTGAACAGCTAACATTACATACAGTATGTCATACTAAGAACATCAAAGCTGTCTTAAGCTGTGAGTGAAAATGGTACATTTTCTAGAAGACGAGCCCCCAAACACATAGTAATCACAATTCATGGGAGGGGATGAAGGGGGGGGGGGCATTAAGTCTATAAGAGAAAGACTTAAAACATTTTCTAAGAATCTAAAAATGTGAAGTATTAGTTGAAACACACGTTCAAAAAATGAATTTCGATGCTTTTTAAATCTCTGCCTTTCCCTTAAAAAAATAAAAGATATTTTTAGTTAGTTGTTAGGTGATTGCTTTTATTTTTAGGGGTGGGGGGTGAGCAAGAATCACCTCTTGCTTTCCTTATGGTATTTCTGCTCATCCCATTGAATTTTAAAAGCTCACTCACTACATTTCTATGAATTCCAGCTGAAAAAAATAATTAAAAGACAAATATAGATCACATTAGTGTTGTATGTTTGAACATATTCACCAAACATACATACAATATATTGGATTCCGTTTTAAAATTTTCTGTCAGTTTGCCAGCAATGTAGCTTTTCTCAGCAGAGTGAAAGAAAACAGCAAATAATAAACTGGCTATTTTAATGTACAATTTACTGCCCAGGGCAATAGGCTGAGGAAGGCGTGAGAAAAGAATGTGTCTCATGAGTGTTAGTATGCTTTTTTCCCCTTGCTCAGATTCTTAAGTACTTCTATTTTAAATCAAGCCTAAGTTAGGATCAGAGCCAGTGTTTATTATGGTATGCCTAGTATAGAATACATAGTGAGAAGTGAAATGTTTAAAACAGTGTAGTAATTAAATACAAAAACTGAGAAGGGACCAAAAAAAAAAAAATTAAGGCCAGGTAGGAAATCCAGACTCCAAATAATTCAGCCCACAAAAGCTTTTTCGCCTATCTTGGAGTGTCTTTTCAAGTTTACATAATTCATTCTCCTTTGGTCCATTCATTCTTCCTTTCCCTTTTAACATTTTCGGAGGAAAAGCATTTTTAAGGGCATGGGGAATACTGAAATAAATTGGGTTATAGTTAGAAATCTGCTGGGAAAAGCAATTAAATTACATACCCTACACAGTTCCTGGGTATGTAACAATTCATGGTCACACACTTGTATCAACACCATGGTCAGAGGTAGGCTAACAGCAGACATTCATCCTAGGATGTCAAAAACTGCAGTTGTATACAGTTAGCCAGGCAGTCAAAGTAAAAGTCATCTAATGGAACATATAACCCCCTCTGTAGATCTAGCACATGCCCTGCCAATATTGTAAAAGCTCATCCAATAGGGGCGAAGCAGTGAATTATTTAAACTGATAAGGAATCCACAGAGGGAAGAAAATAGGGAAATAGATTCAGGGGGTCACATTTCCCTATAATAATAATGGAGTAACTAAAATCCCGGGAGAATTTTTTTTAAGATGGTACGCCATCTGATTAACATTTTAAACATAGGTTTAGTTCAGTCTTCTGATGGTGAAATGGTCTATAGGGGGAAATAGAAATTTTCCATGTTTAGGAAGGCTGAGGTAATGCAATCAGGTAGTAATCCCTCCAATAAATGTTGTTGAGTCTGGTTAAGATGGCTTAAAAAGAAATGTGCTGTTAACTTTAGGTATAACAAATGCATTTTAATATTCTCTACCTTGGAGGGGCGCCTGGGTGGCTCACTCACTTAAGCGTCCGACTTCAACTCAGGTCATGATCTCAAAGTTCATGGGTTCAAGCCCCGCGTGGGGCTCCTGTGCTAACAGTCAGAGCTTAGAGCCGGCTTTGGATCTGTATCCCTCTCTCTCTCTCTCAAAAATAAATAAACATTAAAGAATTTTTTTTTTTAAATATTCTCCACCTTGGGAGTGGTACTTTCCCTCTTCTCAGCAAGTTGTATAAAAGGCACTGACATTAGAGTTATAAAATCTAGATCCCAGTGCTGACTTTGGCAGTTACTGTTTGTGATTCCTGGCAATTCGTTTAGTCCTTTTAAGTCTCTGGCCTCTCATCTATGAAATAAGGAGGATAGAATCTGTGCCTCACAGGTTTGTGGTGAAGATTAAACAAAATATGGTAAAAAGCACTTAATGAATTAGAAAATGCTCTACAGAAAGTAACTTTTATTTAGTAGACAATAAGCTATGCTTTTGACTGCCCCCCCCCCCCATTACCTGGGACCGCTTTGGTTGGAATAACAACCTAAAGTCTGATCAGAGAAGTCCAGAATGCCCACATTTGCCAAATGTGAAGAAAGAGTGCCTTAACTATGATTTAGTAGCAGATAATAACTCCAATTAAGCTCTCAGAGGCTCATCTGGGGGTAAATTGACAATTCTTTTCTCAAACAGAAGCAGTCAGGAGCCATCTACAGAGTTACATTTTTCTCCTGTGTTAGTATTAAAGAGGGAAAATTGCAGTATATATACAATATAAGAGTACCTCACTTTATGCAAAAATATATGGAAATTATTTTTTGAATTGTTTTAATGTTTATTTAGTTTTGAGAGAGAGAGAGAGAGAGAGAGCGCGCGCGCAAGCGGGGGAGGGGCAGAGAGAGAGGGAGACACAGGATCCGAATCAGGCTACAGGCTCTGAGCTGTCAGCACAGAGCCCAATGCAGGGCGCAAACCCACAAACTGTAAGATCATGACCCGAGCTGAAGTCTGACACTTAACTGACTGAGCCGCCCAGGTGCCCCTGGAAATTCTTAATTACACAATGTATTGATTTAAAGGAAATGTTTCCTTCAAAAAAATTCTTGCTCAGATTCTTCGCAATTACCATTACAATCTTACTTACATCATTAATTACTGCACATCCTTTCAATTCTATGAAAGAGTACTGATCAACACTAATGAAATTATGAGCTCGAACCCATATAAATATTTTCTGTAAGACCAAGCACTAGTCAAAACTCCCTTGCAGGTGCATATTTATTTGAAGAAATATAAATCAGGAAATAGCACCTACCAAAAGATGTGGTTTAAGCTGGGGAAGGGGAGGGGGCATAAATATGGAGAGACTAGCCAAAATGGAAAGTTTGGTTTTACTTAAAAATCCGTTTGCTGTTTTCCCTTTGATGATCAGACAACCTACTCCAGAAACAGATGAGGAATATTGATGATGATGATGATGATGATTAGGATGATTAGGATGATGATGATGTTGACAATCAACTTTCTAGAACTGAGAGAGGTTTCTCCCCTAAAAGACAATACAGAATAGGCGGACTCGCCTTCCAAGACAAAATGTGCTTAAAGCAGGATTCCTGCATTTAGGAAACATTTTTAAGCTAGTCTTGGGATTTTAATACAATAATTAGAAGCTCTATCTAAAACAGTCTATTAAAGATCTGAACATTTTAGATTTGGGGCAGAAATGTTTAAATATAAACTTTTGCTCTATCTTCCGTGTGTGTCATGTCTAAATGTTTCAGTGGCTGTGACGCGAGTCATGTCTGCCTAAGAGAAAATAGGGCACAATGTAATTATCACAAGAAATTAAACCACTGGGCTTCATTAGAGAAGTCACCTCTTACCTAGAGCATTTGCTCTAAAAACCAGCTACTTAGTAAAGATTGATTTGACTACCTAGTGAGCTGTAGCTAAAGCCTTGCTACCTTTCAGTGGATTCAAAGCTCTTACTAAGCCTCTTTTTGCTTTTACAGCTCATCTGTTGCCTCTCTTCAAGGTTTTCAGTGCCTTTGAAAAGACCTCCTGAAGGGAGAGAGATTACTGATACAATTACAATAGAAACAGGTTAAAACAAGACATCAGCAACCCAAAATAAGACCACAATCACTGAGGGTTAAAATTAGATGGTGTCCTCATCAGCTCTCCATCTTCTTTCTAATTCTTCATGCCCTCATCCTACCCCTAAGGGCCAATCAAAATGCTAGACGCCTAGGGGCACCTGGGTGGCTCAGTCGGTTGAGCGTCCCACTTCAGCTCAGGTCACTATCTTGCGGTCCGTGAGTTCGAGCCCCGCGTCAGGCTCTGCGCTGATGGCTCGGAGCCTGGAGCCTGCTTCTGATTCTGTGCCTCCCTCTCTCTCTGCCCCTCCCCCGTTCATGCTCTGTCTATCTCTGTCTCAAAAATAAAAATAAATGTAAAAAAAAAAATTAAAAAAAAAATGCTAGACGCCTAAATCTTATTGACAAAGAATTGGTACCTGCAATGGGGGAAAAATATTTCTAATATTTATCTGGAAAGCTATATTTAACTTACCATTCAAGATGAGGTGGCATGTGGAGAAACTGAATCACTCATACATGACTGATGGAAATATAAAATGAAATAGCCACTCTAGAAAACTGTTGGGCAATTTCTTTCAAAAAAAAAATAAACATGCAAATACCATATGACCCAATAATTGCACTCCTGGATATTTATCTCAGATTAACGAAAACTTGTGTGTACACAAAAACCTATACACAAATGTTCATAGCAGCTTTCTTTGTAATAGCCAAAAATGGAAATAATTCAGATGTCCTTCAACAGAGGGATGGTCAAACTGTGAAACGTCCATAGAATACTAGTCAGCAATAAAAAAGAATGAACTATTATTGATGCACACAACTTGGATGAACTTGCAGAAAATTATACTGAATAAAAGAAGCCGATTCTAAAAGGTTACAGAATGAAAGATCCATTTATATGACATTCTTGAAATAACAAAATTATAAAAATGGAGGGCAGGTTAGTGGTTGCCAGGAGACAGGATGGTGTGAAGGGCAGGGAACTATTAAAAAAAAAAAAAATCAGAAGAGATCCTTGTAGATGGAAATGTTCTATTTCTTGACTGTCTCAACATCAATATATATCTTTGTGGCAGTACACGATATAGCTTTGCAAGATACTACTATTTGGGATAAACTGGGTAAAGATACAAGAGAGTTCTGCATCATTTACAACTGCATATGTTATTAACAATGATCTCAAAAGAAAAAGTTTAATTTTTAAGAAATCAGATGGGAAAAAATACTCAGGAGGTTGAAAACCAATACTTGTAAACAATAGCCATTATAAAAAGGTCCTGTGTATCATCAGTTAGAATGACAAATGTATCAAAAACAAAGAATGGTTCCAGATGTTGATTGAAACATAACCTCCAGAGGCCCTTGAAAAGAGCAATAATGCCTGTAACCAAATGGCAGAGTGGCTTAAAAGCTGATAGCTTTTTCTGCTGGAATGTGAGCTCCAAAAGGACAAGGAACATGTTGCATGATTGAGTGAATATAAATTCTGCATTTTTCCAAGTTGTCTAATGCTGTGTGAAGAACCACCCCAAACTCAGTGTCTTTGTACAATAATGATCTATGGTCTGACTGAGTTCAACCAGGCAGTTCTCAGGATCCCTCAGGCAGTTGCAGTCAGAATATAGCTCAGTGAGTTCTGGCACTTGGACTGGGAAGACCCAGAAGAGCTAGGGCTCCTTAGGCATCTATCTGTCTCTGTGGTTTCTTCACATGGTGGCCCCAGCATAGCCAAACCTCTTAACATGGCAGGGAGCTCACAGAGCAAGTTCCCAAGAGCAACAGCAGAAGCTGCATGGCCTTTTCTAAGACTCAGAAGTCACACAACCTTTAATGCTCTTGTTGAGAGTTGCCATGGTGTAAGAAAAAGGCCTTAGGGGACTCCTGGGTGTCTCAGTCCGTTAAGCGTCCAACTCTTGATTTTGGCTCAGGTCATGATTCCACGGTTCGTGGCGTGGAGCCCTGGGTCAGGCGCTGTGCTGACAGTGTGGACCCTGCTTGGGATTCTCTCTCTGCCCCCTCTCTGCTTGTGTGTGCACACACTCACATGTTCTCTCTCAAAATAAGTAAATAAACTTTAAAAAAATAAAATAAAAGGCTTTAGGCTTTAGAGACAGGCAAACCTGTACTCACATCCCAGTTCTGCTCTTTTTAGCTGTGAGCCCTTGACAAAGTAATTTAACCTCATTGCAACCCAAGGTGAAACTGTTATCTTAATAACTGGCATCAGAATTCCCCTTTAGAAGATCTTTACTGGGAAAACATTTATTGGGTCAGTAAGTGAGACCTTTGGTCCCATGTATGAGTTAAGCAGCAAGGTATCACAGACAAGGGCCAGACTGCTCTGTGACAGGGAGAGCAATTTGTGTTTGCTTCTAAGAAGAGGAGGTAAGAGGAAACTGTAAAATAGCAAAAAGTATGAAGCAATGTATATAGGAAGGACCACACCCACTCCCACCAGAAGTGCCCTGCAATGAGGGTATGAAGGAATTTTTTGATTTTATTTTTTTTATAGAACCCCTACCCCCAGAGTGGGGCTTGAACTCACAACCCTAAGATCAAGAGTCGCATGCTCTACCAACTGAACCAGCGAGGTACCTCCCAAAGAACATTTTAAGGAGAGTGCCTATTATTAAATGTAAAGTCATGGCGATGTGTTGCTTCTGTGTGTCCTTCTGTGTCAGTCTACCCCTCTCTGCAGCTGACATAGCTGTACTCCTACTGACTGTGATTGTAACTACTTTTCTTTTTGTTGTTGTTTTTATTTAAATCCCATTTGGTTAACATACAGTGTAATATTAGTTTCAGGTGTACAATATAGTGATTCAGCAATGCCATACAACACCCGGTACTCATCATGACAAGTACACTCCTTAATCCCCATCACCTATTTCACCCGTCTCCCATCCCACCTCCCCTCTGGTAACCATCAATGGCTTCTCTACAGTTAAGAGTCTGTTTCTTGGTCTGTCTCTCCCTTTCTCCCCCCGCACCCTTTGCTCATTTGTTTTGTTTCTTAAATCCCACCTATGAGTAAGATCATATGATATTTATCTTTCTCTGACTGACTTATTTCGCTTAGCATTATACTCTAGCTCTATCCATGTTGTTGCAAATGACAAGATTTCATTCTTCTTTATGGCTGAATAATAGTAATTACTTTTCAATATGATGGCACACAGCAGATAATAAATGGTAACAGGTGTTACAGTTATTGATCAAAACTTCAAATTTGCAAGTCTTTTTTTTTTTTAATTTTTTAACGTTTATTTTTGAGACAGAGAGAGACAAAGCATGAACGGGGAGGGGCAGAGAGAGGGAGACACAGAATCTGAAACAGGCTCCAGGCTCTGAGCTGTCAGCACAGAGCACGACGCGGGGTTTGAACTCACGGACCGCGAGATCATGACCTGAGGTGAAGTCGGCGGCTTAACCGACTGAGCCACCCAGGCGCTCCTCAAATTTGCAAGTCTTAATAAAAATAATTAACTATTTCTTCATACACCAGTTAAGGCTAGGATCAGAAAAAAACTCAGCTTAAAAAGACTTAACCAATACCAGCGTTCCCCTTGACAATTCCCCTTGACAATGTAACATAACTGCCAACCTCAACTGGGCTGTGTGCTTCCTTGTTTACATCCAGTAAGAAGGAATACATATTCCTGTCCCAACATTCCAAGCAAGAGTCCTGAAATTAACCTTGATTGGACCATCTGGTCCAATGCCCTCTTCTAAACCAATATTGGTAAATGGGGCTGCAATGTGCTGACTGCCTAAGTCAACTATGGCCTATCTCTGGCATTAGAGGAGACGTTGGTTTGCCTTGAAGCATGTGGGCTACATGAAGAAAGGTAAGTTACCAAATGAATATCTGATTAGGGAGTAGCAAGCCAACAAATATCCACTGCAAGTGGCAAATATAGGTTAAAGACAAAAATCCTTTAAGTCGTGAACTAAAAGTGTCGGGCGGGGGTGGTAATAATCAAGGGGATCTTTGGGGCGCCTGGGTGGCGCAGTCGGTTAAGCCTCCGACTTCAGCCAGGTCACGATCTCGCGGTCCGTGAGTTCGAGCCCGGCGTCGGGCTCTGGGCTGATGGCTCAGAGCCTGGAGCCTGCTTCCGATTCTGTGTCTCCCTCTCTCTCTGCCCCTCCCCCTTTCATGCTCTGTCTCTCTCTGTCCCAAAAATAAATAAAAAACATTGAAAAAAAAAAATTTAAAAAAAAAAACAAAAAACAAAAAACAAGGGGATCTTTGGTGATTAAAAAACAAGCGTGTGTGTTTTACTAAAGTTAAAAAAAAACAGGTTGGGAATCACATGTATAAGAAGAAACAAAAGAAGGGGAAGAGAACAGGATAATAGATGGATCAAAAATTAAAAAAAAAAAAAAAAAAAGGATTAGAAGGAAAAACACACAGATGGTCCCTGACTGATAGTTTATTTACAGGTTTTCAACTTTATAATGGTAGGAAAGTGATACACATTCCATAGAAGCTGTACTTCAAATTTTGAATTCTGATCTTTTCCCAGGTGAGTCCTATGTGGTACAATCCTCTCTCCTGACACTGGGCCATGACAGCAAGCTGCAGCTCCCAGTCAGCCACGCGATCACGGGGGTGAACCACCGATTCACTTCCCACCATTCTGTACCCATTCTGTGTTTCACGGTGTTTCACTTTCAGTACTGTATTCAATACTTTACATGAGATTTTCCCCACTCTTTAGAAAAAAAAATGGGCTTTGTGTTTGATGATTTTGCCCAACTGTAAGCTAATGGAAGTGTTCTGAGCATGTTTAAGGTAGGCTAGGCTAAGTGATGCTGTTTGGTAGGTTAGGTGTATTAAATGCATTTTTAACTTAAGATATTTTCAATTTACAATGGGTTTACTAAGACGTAGCCCCTGTAAGACAAGGAACATCTGATAGACAAAGATAAATTAATTATAATAGTCTTGGCTCAATAAAAAGCTATTAGGTTTTTTTTCCCCCTTGAATGTGAATGACACAGAGGCCTAATTATCAGGTTTATTAGAGTCATCAGCAAAATGGAACAGAAAAGAACAGAACAACTTGTAATAAATCTCACCTAAAAAAGATGGGAACAAATACTAAATAAGAGATGGTTACAAGTAAAGAAGCATCTGAGACCCAATTATCTAATCACAATAGGTGTGCTCTTTTTCCCTTTTAACATGTACATACTTTGAATACTACAAACAGAATAAAGAAAAATAGTTTTAAACAACAGATATTGAAATTACGTAATATTTGTATTAGTTTCCTGTGGCCACTATAGCCAATTGCCACAATCTCTGTGGTTTAAAGCAACAGGGATTTCTCCTCTCACAATTCTGGAGGCCAATAGTCTAAAATAAGGGTGTCAGGAGAGCAGGCTTCTCCGCTCCCTCCAGAGGCTGTGGGGGAGAATCCTTCCTTACCTCTTCCAGCTTCTGACGTCCCAGCACTTCTTGGCTGTGGCCCCATAACTCCAGTTTCTGCCTCCAACTGCACACGTCCTTCTCCTCCTCTTCTGTCTGGCCCAAATCTCCCTCTGCCTTTCTTTTACAAGGACACTTGGCATTGGATTTCGGGCACCTACCCAGACAATCCAGGATGATCGAATCCCCAAATCCCTAATTTAATCACATCGACAGACCCTTTTCCCAAATAAGGTAGCATTCACAAGTTCCAGGTATGTGGACATATCTTCTGGGGGGCACCACTCAATCCACTGTAGTATTTGTTAAAACGGAAAAATAAGCTAACAAAATTGCATAAAGATTCTAAGACTAGATTTATTTTTATTTATTTATTTTTTCAATATATGAAGTTTATTGTCAAATTGGTTTCCATACAACACCCAGTGCTCATCCCAAAAGGTGCCCTCCTCAATACCCATCACCCACCCTCCCCTAAGACTAGATTTAAATCTACAAATCAATTATATTTGCTAATGAAATGTGTACATTTTTAATTTTCTCAGTTAAATGCAAGTACTTGGTCGTAGTTAAGTAATGCACGTATATGTAGTCATCTAGAGATCCTTATCATTGTAGAGACATGCAGAGCAATTAGGTTGATGACAAATGGGTGAAATGTTTACAGTTTTAAGAAAATCCATTTCCACTAGGAAATTTTAAAAATGAAAATAATACTTTGGGAGCCATCATACACATATTACCTTAATAAGATATATATTAGAATTATAAGACCCATCTTATAAATCAGAGCCTAGTCAGGAAAATAGAGACCAAACTAGGGGGGCACTTGGGTGGCTCAGTTGGTTGAGCATCTGACTTCAGATCAGGTCCTGATCTCGCAGTTCCTGAGTTTGAACCCCACATTGGGCTCTGTGCTGTCAGCGCAGAGCATGTTTTGGATCCTGTGTCCCTCTCTTTCTCTGCCCTTCCCCCACTTTCTCTCTGTCTCTCTGTCTCTCTCTCAAAAATAAATAAACCTTAAACAAGAGAGAGAGAGAGAGAGAGAAACCAAACTAGGAATTTCAAAGAGACAGCATTTAATATAGGAAGTTATATAGTTGGGAGAGCTGAAAGGTCAAAAAGGGAAAGGTAGGTAACTGTGAGATTAGTAAGCACAGAAAGATAGACAGCAGCTGAGGGAACAAAAAGGAGGAGGTAGCATTATAGGAATAAGACTGCACTTCATACTGTGTCACTGGGAATGCTAAACAGGATGCTGGGAATACCAGGGAGAGGGCATCCAGAAATGAAGTCACTTCCAGAGATACTGCCAGAAACAGAAAGAAAGAGAACTATGACTTCTCCCCTCTTTCCTTAGAATGCCTCCTAATTTTCTGCTGGAACCTTCTATTGGCAGAACCTAACAGAAACCCAGCTAGAAATAAAGCCTGGGAAATGAGGTTTGCAGGCTCCCGTCCCCAGCATTCCGAAGCTGATTGTGTGGAAGGATAGATGCGGGGCTAAGAAAACAGCAGGCAAATAATCAGCACACCCAGTGATATGGAAAAGCAGGTGTGTTCTACATTGCTGATGATGCTGTAAGTCAGAGCACTGAAACAAGTAACTCTTCATACCCATTGACTAAATAATACCACTCTGGGGAACATAACCAAAAGAAAGAAAGAAGTAACCTCAAGGAAAAAAAAGAAAGAATTTATACGACGATGTTGGAAGTGGCATCATTTATAACAGCAAAACCATGAAAATGGCCATATGCTCAACAATAGGGAGATGATTAAGCAAACCCATAGCAGACTGATGTTAACAAAATACTCTAAAGCTTAAAAAAAGACATATATATTTCAAATAAGTATGAAACTGTTCATAAAAATACATTTATGTGAAAAAAATAGAACCAAGAATTGTAGGTCTACCATAATAATTACAATTGGGTAAAAATGTATGAAAGAATCTGAACAAAGATCAAGAGAGAACTGGATTCATGGAACTAGTTTAGAGCTTAATGTTTCCTAGGCTTCTTTTCTTCTATAATGTTGCTTAAGTTCTTAATTAAAAAAGAAAAGTAAACAAATCTTTATTTTTAGATTCCAAACCAACTAAAAATTGTGTTTCATGTTAAGCTGCTTTAAAGAAAAAAACCAACACACACACACACACACACACACACACACACACACACATGCACTACAACCTGGCTAACCATTCCCACCATAGCACTTTTTACAACTCTGGCATTAATCACTGCCATGGCTGGAGGCCAGTGTCCGATTGGTCTAGAGATTTTATTTTACAACCTGAGAACACTGGCTGGCTCCCAGTGCCTCTGCTGGCTTGCCCTGAGCTGAGACTTTTTTCTGTTGCTATACTTCATGTATTTTACTACAGGCCAGGAGTTGTTAAAGTTAACTAAAGCAATGAATGAAGATAAAACAGGGCTAGTACAAACCGCCCCCCACCCTGCATTTTAATGACTATTTAAGTTTTTGTCGATATTTGTTGCTTCAAAATGATTTGTTCTCTCCCTGAGCCCAAGTGCCTTATACCATTCCTGAACCAAAACTCCCTAAACCCAGAGGGCATTAGGCCACACCTTTGAATCACCCCTCCCCCAAACCATGTTGCTTCCCAGAATCATGATGTGCCAAGAAGTTTTTTGCACTCGTGAACTCTGCCTCATTAGCAGGCTCATACTGATGCTTGTCACAGCTGCCTCAAGACTGTTTGGAGTCTGAGGGTATGTGGTTACATCAGGGAAAGTATGACAGCATAACCGCCTCCCATAGGGACCTGCTGGCAAATTGCCCAAGAGACCTTGGCCATTCCCTGAGCTGGCTCTGTGTGTGATTGATTAAGCAGCGAGAGGACTCGCAGGAGAACCAAGCTCCAAACTTAATCAGCTTGCCATCTTTGCCTTTTGTGAGTACTTGAGAATCCTCTTTCATATTCCAGTTTTACCACCTACCACCTGTGCAACCCTAGGTAAGTAATTTCAGCCTCTGTGCCTCTATTTGCTAGTATTTAAAATGGAAAAATAATAGTAGCTACTTCACAGTTTTCTTGAAAAATCTGGGATAAAGCCCTTGAGGCTTAATGGAGGAATTGCTAGTTGTTTACCCAAGATCCATTCTACCTTTCTTTTTTTTATTAACAGAAACATGATTTCGTTTGGGGTAGCAATATGCCCAGCTAAAATACTCCCTCCACAGACTGCCTTACAGCTATGGTGACCATATGTTTCTGTTCTATAGGGAGGGGCTCCCAGGAAAGCAATAGTTTCTGATTAAAAAAAAAGGGGGGGTGGGGAGACAGAGCCAGCCAGGATGTGTATTTTGCTTTTTGCTCTTCTTTTTTCATTCTGGACAAAATGAGAATAACTGGGAGAAAAGCAGCCATCTTGCAACCAAGAGAACAAAAGCTAAGGATAGTAGATCAGGAAGCTAGGAGGTATCTGGGTCCTTAAGATTTTCTTAAGCAGCTGTGCCGGAAGTCAACTACCTACTTCTGAACTTCTTGTTACATGGGAAAATGAACTCCATTTGGCTAGGCCACTGTGGTTGGGGTTCTGTTGCATGAAGATGAATGCAATCCTGATCATAACACTCAGCATGGGGCATCTGGGTGACTCAGTCATTTAAGCGTCTGACTCTTGATCTCGGCTCAGGTCATGATCTCACAGTCCATGAGATCGATCATGGATCAATGGATCAAGCACCACCCCCACCCCATTGGGCGAGCAAGGAGCCTGCTTGGAATGCTCTCCCTCTCTCTCTGCCCCTCCCCTGTTCACATACATGTGCACACTCTCTCTCAAAATAAAATAAACTTAAAAAAAACAAAACAAAACAGCATACTGCCTGCCAATAGTAATACCTTAATAAAGGTTACCTTTTATTTTTCTAAAAAGTATCATGGTTTTGAATCAGCTGTATTACATTGAGCACTAAGAGACGTTCACCATTATTACTCTGGAATTTAGTTAATAGGTAAATAATGCATAAAATCCTCCATTATCAACGAGGGCTGGTAACATTCTCATTATTCAGAGACACTGACTGTAATAACATTTGTTAAAATAAAATTTGCCATTCTATTGCAGTTTTTTTTTTATTGCTACTAGGTTATATTCAACTATCCCTCTGAAGAGATGATTTTATTGATAAATGTAGTAATTGTATAGAGGGGAAGGAAATAGGACATTTAAATATTTTGGCTAACATTTTTTTTCAAAATTAAATTTTATTTTGTTAAAAGAAATGTTCCTTTCCAAGAGATACTGTCTTTATTTTATTTATGGATATAATAGATTTGTTTCTTTGGAACTCAACAACATTTTAATGCTTTTTTTAAAAAAAAAATTTAATGTTTATTTATTTTTGAGAGAGAAAGAGAGACAGAGTGTGAGCAGGCAAGGGGCAGAGAGAGAGGGAGATACAGAATCCAAAGCAGGCTTCAGGCTCTGAGCTGTCAGCACAGAGCCCAACGCAGGGCTCGAACCCACAAACCATGATATCATGACCTGAGCCAAAGTTGGACATTTAACTGACTGAGCCACCCAGGCGCCCCATTTTAATGCTTAAAAAAAATTTTTTTTTGATGTTATTTTTGAAAGACAGACAGACAGAGGAGCAGAGAGAGAGAAAGACACAGAATCCAAAGCAGGCTCCAGGCTCTGAGCTGTCAGCACAGAGCCAGACACGGGGTGCAAACTCACGAACCACAAGATCACTAGCTGAGCTGAAGTCAGATGCTTAACTGACTGAGCCACCTAGGCGCCCCAACAACATTTTAATGCTTTCTAAGGAAGACTGGCAGTAGGGGTAGGAAGAGTACAACCTTGTTGATTTGCCCGTAAGTAAATGTGCAATACATAAAAGTCCTAGGAGATTTCTCAAGATTTCCCCAAGTGTCAGTTATGACACCATAAATAGCTTGCCCTCAAAGCTCTGCTTCCTCTACTTGGACTGAAACATGGATCCATCCCCAACACCAGAAAAGCTATTTCTAGCTTCAGTCTGAAAATACAATTTCTACATAAGACCAGGGAGAAGTCAGAAAACCTGTCAGACATCTCCACAATCCTAAATTATGCTCCTCTGAGTTTTTCTACTTTGTTGTTCAAGTAGAGGAAAGCAACAAGACAGGCTGGCTTATGATGCAGTAATAATACCAAAAGTTCAGTGGCTAAAATTGCCAAAATTTGTTCCTTGTTTATTCTATTCACCCTTGATGGGTCAGCAGGGACATTCTTCTCATGATAGCCATTGAACTCAAGCTGTGAGAACAGCCTTCACCTTGAACATTACCTGTCACCGAGTCGAAAGGAAAGGGCCTTACCCTGGCAATTTCCAATATGCGTCACTTTTGTTCACAATTCTTTAGCTAGAACCAGTTTCACGGCCCCATACAACCAAAAATGGGCCACGAAGTGCAACCCTACCATGTGCTGGCACTAATGACACTAGAGAGAGAGTATTACTGACAGGACTACCTGCCTACTGCTGTGTGTTGTATACCTGTCATCTAATTCTCACAACAAACCTTGATATTGTTTAACTTTAGTTTTCAGATGAGAAATCTGAGGCTTACACAGATCAAGTAATTTTTCCAAGAATCCCATTTAATGTGTGGACTTGATTTCAGTTTCGTCTGATTCCAGAATTGGTGCTTTTTCCATTATTTCCCTAAGCCTCCCGATATAACATGTTCAGTTGCTTACAACCTCCAAGCCTTGGGGCGGGGGGTCAGATGGAACAGGGGAACAGAGAGCGAAGAAAAGATTTATTGTTAAGAGATATTTCTCTCCACAAAGCCAAATTGTCCATACTTCTGTGGCCTCATTCTTTGTCACAATGAGGTGACAAAGTGAACTAACCTGACCAAGGATCTGCAACTCAATCCCACAAGACCAGAAGCCAAAGTTACTAAAATTAGATTATGGAGAAGGAGATATTAGGGACGCCAAGTGGGTCATACAGACATTGCCATAAAATTGACAGGCAGCATTATGCTATTTCTGTTCCTTCAAGTAATCACTCCAGAATGCCTCCTATTACTCAGGGTGATGCCCAATTGCTTTAGAGGGCTCTATTTGCTACTACATAAATCTTACTCTTTAATCCCTAAAGTGGGAGTAATTTTGTTAAGTTCATTATAAGCATTATATATTTTTTGTTACCTCTCTGAATATAGTAATTTTGGGAAGGACTCCCATTTTGCAGTGAAGTATGCACTCAAGCATGCCAGAGAGGCTGATTCAACCTAGAAGTCTCAGGCAGAGAATGATGAGCTGACCTGGTTCTTTGAGGGCTGTAATTTTCAGCAAAGAGAGGATGATCCTTTAAGCTTTTAAAATAGTTTTCACATTGTGTCTCATTTCTCCTACATAGCTAACCGTAAGACCTTAAGTATTCAACCAGAGTTGAAGCTGTTGATATAATATAGCTAGATTTTGACTTTTCTAAGCACACTCTAAAAAAAATTATAAACCTGAAGGGATATCGTTCCTTCTCTTATGAAGACTTTACTTGAAAATGCTTGCCATAAAATGTTACATGTAAAAGGCAATCTGTACAGTTTTTCAGAGGCTTTGGTTCTAGGGCTGTTAAGCAGCCAGTATGCACCAGTTTCAATATACCAACCTCGATGTGCTTGGCTGGGTCAAGACCCTACCTCACCTCTAGGTAGGTCTATTTTTAGCAGCACTTGTATTTGAATCATTACAGATGATTTCTCCCCTCTACTTTTCAATTTGTCTTTAGTGTTACTTTTCTGATAAAATTTTTTTAGCTTAAAGAGCGTTTACAATATGAGTTCAAATACTTCAGATTACACACTCCTATATTCCTATAGATTTTTTTAATGGAAAACACTGTGAAGATAAAGTATCAAAGACTCAACTAGTAGTCTTAAAATAATCATGAAAGTAAGCCATGAAAGTTAAAACTCAATTTGAAGAAGAGTGTCCTAGGGTTGAGGGTCAACCCCTCCTTATAACAGCCAAAATTTGAGTCACCTGAATAAATAGAGAGCCGAGAGGGAAAGGGCACTCTGAACTCTGCAACCTCTCATATTTAAAAGAAGAAACAGAAGAGGTAATTCCAATTGACCCTTTGTGCTTTATGGGTTTTGCATCCCTGGGAAGGTTAAGATGACAGCCCATTCTAAATACATGTCCATTTACATTAGCAGCCTTTTCTATGGGTGATTTAAGTGTATATTTGAAACATTCCAACAGAGAAACAAAAAATACATCAAAGGACCAAATAAATCCATACAAGCATGGGGATTTGAGAGTCAGTTTATTTGGACTTCATCTCATTCTTATTTATGCACCATAATCCAAATGATACCATAAAGGAGTCAGTATCCAAAAGGCCTGCTTTCCACAGTCAAAACAGTAAAGATCTCCACTCTCTTTCGGGAATGTTACAGTGGATGCTTTGACTATGTTAGCAAAGAGGTGTAGGGGAGGATGTCGGGACAATAATTTTACCAACATATTTTAAGTGACTCAAATAGGTGTCAAGTTCCTGCCTGAACGCTAATTAGGCCTGGATACTAAAAAAAAACAAGAACAGGTTGAGAGCAGTTTTTATACTACTTGGGTGGTTAGTTGGAATAGCCATGACTGGAATGTCCTGAGCACCCCAACTTGGGTTGATGATGTAATTCAAGTTGAACAATTAGTTTAGCTTTTCAGACAGTCAGGCTAGGTCCAGATTCCTTTGTCATAGCCTAACATTCTCTTTTTAATGACTTTTCCCCTTCTTCTCTTACACTCCTTTCTCCCTTGATGGTATCACTACATATGGAAAATTGCGGAGGTTTACTTTATACAACAGAAAAGATTAACACTCACTTTTAAAAAATCTGGTACATGAATAAAATCCACATAGCAATACATACAATACTCACATACAGAACTCTGGGGCCCTTAACCCTAGTAAGCGCTAAAGAATGTTTTTAAGTGGAGACAAAGAAATGATGGGAATATTTGCCACAGGATGCAGACATCAGTCCCCTGGTGCCATTAGCTCAATAGGAATTAACTATGAACAGGAGAAGTCATTAACTCAATGGTTTTGTTAGGGAGTCTTTGTTTTGCAACCTGGCTGGACTGATTTGTTGGGTTTACCCAAGGAGTACAGAGATAAAATAGGAAGAAGAGAAGAAATGATGTGAGCAAAAAACATACTAAAGTTCAAATGGGTAGAACCCAGAGGAAGGCTATGGAGGTGATGAGCTAGTGGCAGATGTTAAATACTTAACTTTTTTAACTGGCGTTTTAACTAGGGGCATTAGCATTAAAATCAAAGAAGCAAGTTTAAGTACTGGTTCTCTAAGGAAAAAAATCAGAAAGGGGCTCTTTGTCCTTTGTTAACACAAGCACAAACATTTGTACAACAGAGAGAAATGCTCTTCTGTGGTTTTCTCCTTTGCAAGTGAGGGATGACGGGGTAATTTTCAAGCAGAAAAACATAATAATGATTGATCACTGACAAAGTCTTATATTTTATATCACTAGAAGCAGATATTTTATATTTTTGGCCCATTTCTCTACATTATACAGTCACTTCTGCTAGTCATTGAAAGAGTTTCCAACATGTTTTTTGAAACATGTATTCTTTCTAGGTCCAGCAAATGATGGGCTACTACTTTTCCTTAAAGGTTGCCTTTTTTAACTTAAAATGCTTTTATTTAAAAATTACAAATGTTAATTATAAAAATGTAACAATGAACAGGAATATTAAAAAACTGTTTTAATATAAAAAATTTTTAAATAATGTTATTCCCTCCCCTTCTCTTCATACTCATTTTAGTGATCTATTATTGCATAAAAAACTACCCCCCAAACTTAGGAGCCTAAAGCAATAAACATCTATTATCTTTCCAGCTTCTGTGGATCAGAAATCCAGAATAACTTAGTTGGGTGGTTCTTGGCTCAGAGTTTCTCACACATTGCCATGAGGATGCCAGCAAGGATTGTAGTAACCTGAAGGCTTGCCTGGGGTTGAAGGGTCCACTACCTAGGTAGGATCTACTCACATACCTGGCAAATCAGTGCTGGTTGTTGGTGGGTCTCAGTTTGTCAATACCTCACCTTAGAGCTGCTAGGTGTTTCCATTAGGTAGAAGCTAGCTGTGTCAAGGGCAAATGATCCAAAAGACAGAGTAAGGAGGCAGTCAAATGTCTTTTACAACCTAATCTCTGGAATCATACACACTAAATCCGGCCACATTTGAGGGGATGGAAATTGGGCCACACCTTTGTAAAGAGGAATAATGAAGTACTTGTGGACATTGTTTAAAATCACCACAGTGCTACTGATATTTAAAGGTAATCACTATTAATAGATTAATATGTAACTTTCCGGGCCATTTTCTATGTACATATAAGTATATATAATGAATTTTTATTCACTAGATATGTTTATATACTTATATATACTTATACTTATACTTATACTTTTATTCACTAGATATGTTTATATACTTATTTTATAAAACCCAGAAAATTTATGGATATTGTTGGCAAATTATTATTTACTAATATATAAAGGACATAATTTATCCTCATACCCCATAGCTTGTTCTTTTTAATAGCTGCTAGCATTTCATTGGATACTTACAACATAATTTGTATAAGCATTTCCCTAAAGATGTACCTTTCAGGGGTGCCTGGGTGGCTCAATCAATTGGGCGTCAGACTCTTTTATTTTGGCTCAGGTCATGATCCCAGGGTTGTGGGATAGAGCCCCACATTGGGCTCCATACTGATTGTGGAGCCTGCTTAAGATTCTCTCTCTCTCTCTCTCTCTCTCTCTCTCTCTCTCTCTCTGCCCCTCTCCCCAACTTGTGCTCTCTCTATCTAAAAATAAAATAAAGATGTACCTTTGAGTTATCTTTAGTTTTTTGTTACTGTGAATATGTTGCAGTGGACATCCTAGTACATAAAACCTTACCTGCTTATTTAAGTATTTCTGTATGATATAAAATGAAATTGTTGCATCAAAATATTTCTGCTTTTACTATTTTGATAGGTTACTATAAAATTGCCCTTAAAAGTATAACATTTATCTAGTCATCATATTGGGTAGGGTAGACAAAATAGAACTAAAAATTTTCCATGGTTTAAAGACGATAAGTTCATGGGGCACCGGGGTGGCTCAGTCGGTTGGGCGTCTGACTTTAGCTCTGGTCATGATCTCACAGTCTGTGGGTTTGAGCCCCATATTGGGCTCTGCGCTGACAGTGAACCTGCTTCAGATTCTGTCCCTCTCTCTCTAACCCTCTACCTCTTGTGCTCTGTCTCTCTCTCTCTCTCTCTCAAAAATAAACAAACATTAAAAAAATTTTTTTTTAAAAAAGGACAGTAAGTTTCTTTCTGTTCTGTCACAGTTCAAAGCAGATTTCCCTGTCAATAGTGGTGGGACTAGAGGGATGGGAAGTGTTTGCCCACATAGCCCTTATCTACATAGTTCTTCAGGGATTCAGGATTATAGGGTCTCTGCCATTTGTATAATATCCTAAGGTGACTCTGGTTGTTGCCATCACCATTCTAAGCAATGAGGAGGGAGGAGAGAGCATGAAGGGATAAGCCTGGAAACTTTCATTGGCCAGGCCTAGGAGCAGAAGCATTCATTGCTTCTGCTTGCATTTCATTTAAGAGACCTGCAGAAGATACTGGGAAATATAGTAAAGTTGAGAAACTATATGGCCAGCTACAATTCTCTGCCACAGAGACTTTAAAATATTTAAAGTTGGTATGTCATGGATGTCAAGTAATCAAAATGGTTGCTAATCAAAAACAACCAGAAGAACCTAGCAGTACCTACCAGCTAAACATTAATCCTATTACACTGCCATGAAAAATTGAAAATAAAAATCTCAATAATATTTTTCATGGACTCAAAAGTGTATTTTGTTTGTTTTAATGTTTATTTATTTTTGAGAGAGAGAGAGCACGCACAAGAGAGAGCATGAACAGGGGAGGGGCAGAGAGAGAGAGGGAGAAAGAGAGAATCCCAAGTAGGCTCCAAGCTGTGGGACTCCATCTCAGAAGTGTGAAGTGATCTGAGACAAAATCCAGAGTCAGATGTTTAACCAAATGGGCCACCCAATCACCCCAAAAGTGTATTTTGTTTTACAATTTAAATGTTTAGCCTCTCCGGGAGCACCTGCATGGCTCAGTCAGTTAAGCTTCCGACTTCAGCTCAGGTTGATCTCACCATTCATGGGTTTGAGCCCTACATCCAGCTCTGTGCTGACAGCTCAGAGCCTGGAGCCTGCTTCGGATTCTGCGTCTCTGTCTCTCTGCTCCTCCCCCACTCAACTCTCTCTCTCAAAAATAAATAAACATAAAAAAAAAATGTCTAGCTTACCCAAATGAGAAAATTTTGAAAAGGAAAAATAATGAGGATGTTCTTGTGTTACTAGATATCATAACATGAAGGTATAGTAATTAAGATAATGAAATACAAAGGAATAGATCAATGAGAATTTATAAAGCTACAAATTCTGCCAAACTCTCAACTGTATTAATCATCATTTTTCTGGGGGCGCCTGGATGGCGCAGTCGGTTAAGCGTCCGACTTCAGCCAGGTCACGATCTCGCGGTCCGTGAGTTCGAGCCCCGCGTCAGGCTCTGGGCTGATGGCTCAGAGCCTGGAGCCTGTTTCCGATTCTGTGTCTCCCTCTCTCTCTGCCCCTCCCCCGTTCATGCTCTGTCTCTCTCTGTCCCAAAAATAAATAAAAAAAAAAAAAAGTTGAAAAAAAAAAAAAATCATCATTTTTCTGGAGACCACCCTCTCCAAGTCTGCCATCATCCTGCTTAGGTAGAGTAATTGCTCTCTAGGTGTCCCCCATGTGGGGGGATTCCTTTTGTGGCTTCTGTTTCCTTCCATGCTATCTTTTTTCTTGGTCTACACACTGATTTTGCTGGAGCCCAGCCGTTAGTGGTTTCCTGAGACAGGGCACCTGGAAGGTGAATCTTTCAAGACCTTCTATGATTAAAGATACTAAAGATACTTTTATTCCTCCTTCAAATTTGATTGACAGTTTAGCTGGAAGTTAACTGATATATTTTTGTTCATATATATATATTGTCTTCTGGCATCCAGTGTTGCTGTTAAGAGGTTTAGTGCCATCTCCTACCTGTTCCTTTGTGTGTCACCTGGTTTCTCTTTCTTTAAAAAAAATTTTTTTTAACATCATTTTTTGAGAGACAGAGAGAAAGTGTGAGTGGGGGAGGGGCAGAGAGAGAGAGAGAGAGAGAGAGAGAGAGAGAATAGGAAACAGTTTCCAGGCTCCAAGCTGTCAGCTCAGAGCCTGAGGCAGGGCTTGAACCCATGAACCATGATATCATGACCTGAGCCAAAGTCGGATGCTTAACTGACTCAGCCCCCCTAGGCATCCCTGTTTTTTCTTCCTTGAAGCTTTTAGACTCTTCTCTTTTTCCTTGGTGTTCTTGGCCTATGTGCAGATATGCCATACGCATCTCTCTTTTTTTAATCTCTCTTTCCTGTTAATCAGATTATAGACTTCCTAGATTGTTTCTCTAACTTTCTTATCTTCCGTGTTACTTTCCATCAGTACTTTGGAAGAAAGGCTTTCCTCTTGCCATCTGATAAGATATATTAGTTGCTATATATATAGTAGACTCAGGCTTCCTTGATCATTGTCTTCACAGCTTGGTCATCTGCTCAAACCTTGCTTGTTTGTTTTTGGTTTTCAAGGTTTTGTTTATTTTTATTTGAGTAGTAGTTTGTAGCCATCACTGAGAGACAAGGAAGGGAGAGGAAATTCTTGGATCTGTTTTATTCATTTTTTTAAGTTTATTTATTTTGAGAGAGAGAGAGCACGCACGTGGAAGTGTGCAAATAGGGGAGGGGCAGACAGAGAGAATCCCAGGCAGGCTCTGCACTGTCAGCATAGAGCCCGATGAGGGCTGGAGCTCATGAACCAGAAGACCATGGCCTGAGCCAGAGTCTGATGCTTAACGGACTGAGCTACCCAGGCACCCCTCTTGGATCTATTTTAGAATCTGAGACATGAGGCTGAAGTGGGTTCCTGGCAGGGTCAAAGTCACACTAGTAGAGAAGACAGCTCTAAAGCTGCATGAGGGTGTGTTCCAAGCGACAGCAGGCGCCAGGCCTGCCCCGCATAGCCATGCACAGAGAGGTGTGCCCCAGCCTGGCTGGACACCACAGACCCCTCCCACCCCACTAGTCCACACCCTCTGAGCTGTGCCATTCCTGGTCCCCGGGAGAGCCCACCACACAATAATAGCTGAGATGGTGGCTCCCTGTGCACATTCACATAGACATACCCACCCTCTGTGCACACAGCTCCAGGACAGGCAGCACAGGCAGAGGCACACAGCTTTTTCCATGTATGCCCAGCATACCCACACTCAAGCTCCCTATGGAACTCAGGTCCAAGCAGAAACACCTGTGGCCATGCCCATCATGGGCACAGTGTCAGGGAAAGCGGGGGTATCCCTGGGGAGGCCAGGCCAGTGGCCATGGCCACTGTGGCAGCCTCACCAGTTGGCCTCCACTGCCTGATGTCACTCACAAGGCTCTGGGCCAGACCAAAGATCTGGAGGAGGGTGATGCTCACAAAGAGCCCAGCCACGATGATCAGGTTGTTCTGTGGCCGCTTCTCAAATTGGCCGATGCAGCCTTTGGTATGGACGGAGCTCTGCTGCTCCAGCTCCAGTCTGAGCAGTACATCCTAGTCACACTGTACATTGAGGACATCTTCCGCAGAGTCCCTGATGCAGCAGGAGAAGGGCACCTCGCAGCACTCCTGGCTGGGGTTCAAGTCGGTGCAGTTGAAATAGATATTGAGGTTCCAGTCATTAAGCCCTCATGCTCCACAGCAAGACCAATATTCCTGAGCAAAGTAAATGAGGTTCTGGAGATCAGTGTTGTCCCGATAGGCCTTGATGTTTTTGTTTCCGAGGAAATCGAGCTGGTCTTGAATTCAGTCCTTGAGGGGCGCCTGGGTGGCGCAGTCGGTTAAGCGTCCGACTTCAGCCAGGTCACGATCTCGCGGTCCGTGAGTTCGAGCCCCGCGTCAGGCTCTGGGCTGATGGCTCGGAGCCTGGAGCCTGTTTCAGATTCTGTGTCTCCCTCTCTCTCTGCCCCTCCCCCGTTCATGCTCTGTCTCTCTCTGTCCCAAAAATAAATAAAAAACGTTGAAAAAATAAAAATAAAAAAAAAGAATTCAGTCCTTGAAAACGAAGACTAGGATCCCTGTTGTCAGCTCCAGGAAAAAGATGGGGCCTAGGAATGCAGAAAAAGTTGAGCAGGAAGGTGTTCTCCCACAGTGCCCGGAAGCAGCAGGCACAGCCCACTGCCATGACGCCTCTAATCACTACAAACAGCCACACGGAGTACAGGCCTCCCAGATCTGTCAGCACCGAGCTTTTGGAGAGAACCCACTTTTCACCCCAGGCCCAGAGGCTGTTGCCTAGAACCAGGGCTTCCAGCACCCGGAAGACAATGTTGAAGCCAAACAGGAAGAGCTACCTGTAGCAGCCCATCTCGGGGTCCCGAGAGTACTGGTGCTTGTCAGGCTCGGGAGGCAGCCCACTGCCTGGCCCTCCACAGGTGGCCCTGGATCAGAGTTACCCGGGGCCCAGCGGGGTGGCAGTGGCTTCCGGGCACCAGAAGTACAAAATTCAGATCTGACCTGCCCACGTCTGTTCAATCTTTCAACAAACAAACAAACCAACCAACAACAAAAACGAGAGGGAACTGAACAACAGAGGCCTGAGGAAGTCCACCTGGCAACAAGAGTGTTGCTCCCCATCATTATGGGAACTTAGTCCACTGAAATCTTTGTTTCAATGCTCCTGCCAGTACCATTCAAGTAACTCACTTTCTGTTGGTATCAAATAGATAATTCATTTTCTGTTCACAGTCAACGTTACTTGTACTCATACTCCCTGTTTATTGATGATTTCTACTGCCTAATGGTATCTGTGCACAACTTTCTCATCTCTGGGGTCTTTTAGCTTTTTCTATCATAACAACGGCTTCCTTGTATTTTTCACAAAATGTTTCTGACATAATCTAATAATCTATCTAATCACCATCATTCCTGTTTGGGCAGGTCTTTTCTCAGGCCACTCGTCTTCTGGCAAAATCAGCGGTGGACCGGGAGTAGGGGGTGGGTTGGGAGATAACATCAAACAGACTTTGCCTGAGGAACCACACAGGGTTTCTTTTCTGCCAAGTGGGCTTTGGGTACAGCAAGCATTCAGAGGTATGGCTAGCCCTTTATAGTGATTTCAGATAAGATACTGAAACCTTAGGAGCCTCAATGGCCTCTTTGAGAGTGGAAATGATTGGATAGCACTCATCTATTTCATGGGATTGTTATGAAAATGAAATAAAATATTGTAAATTATAAGGCATTGCACAATGTAAACAACTAGCAGAATGCCCGGCATGTAAGAGATGTTCCATCAACAGTGTATGAGTGTAACAGGATGCTATAAAGTGCCCAGTACCAAAATGGGCTCTTCAGGTCCACTGCTGAGAACTACAACATTAAGCACTACACAGGTCTTAGTCCAGCATTTTCCGATACGAGGGCTGCCTGCAGGGGCTTGCTGACAATGCCTGTCAGAAGAGCCAGCAAGTCTGCCCTCATTCTTGCCCAGAAGGCCCTGGAGGAAGAAGTGGGGAGCTTTTAGGGCATGCCTTTGGGGAACTGCAGAGTTCTTGAGGAAAGGCTATTCCTTCTTCTTGCCAACCCGGTACAAAGGAGCAAAGGTACTTCCTCTTCTTGAAGCATAGGGAGGGAAGCTCCTGCGTGTGTGCGTGTGTGTGCATAACCACATCCACTCCCGCTCTGCTGAGTCAGGGGTGTATGAGAGTCTCTAGTGTGAAGCTGCCAGTGCTGGAACTAGCAGAGATCCTGCTGACATCCCGTGCGGAGAAAGGGGTGGGAGAGGGATGATGGAGCTGGGAAAGAACAGACGGTCTTTAAAATTTTTTTTTAATGTTTATTTATTTTTGAGAGAGGGAGACAGAGCATGAGCAGAGGAGGAGCAGAAAGAGAGGGAGAGAGACAGAGAGAGAAAGAGAGACAGAATCGGAAGCAGGCACAGGCTCTGAGCTGTCAGCACAAAGCCCGACAAGGGGCTCGAACCCATGAACTGTGAGATCATGACCTGAGCCGAAGTTGGATGCTTAACTGACTGAGCCAGCCAGGCACTCCAAGAATAGATGGTCTTTTTAAAAAGAAGTTTCTCCTAAAGCTACAATTTTTAATTAAAAAGATTAATTTTTTTCCTTTTTAAAATGCCCTTTTTGTAGTAAAATATAGCACACAGACAGAAAAAGCATAAAATGTGCAGCCTAATGAATTATCAAGGCAATACCTGTGTAGCCATCGCTAAAGTCAATAAATTAAACATTGCCAGCACCTCAGCAGTCTCCACCCGTGTCTCTTCAAAATCAGAAAACCATCCCTTCCCACAAAGGTAACCATAACTTGATCTTTATCACAATCACAGTCTTGCTTGTTTTTTTTTTCCTCCACTTTTTTCATCCAAGTATGTTCCCTAAAGCACTACACTTTAGTATTGCTTGTTTGGGGACTTAATGTAAATGGAAGCATATCAATTTGTCTATATTACTGTTGATGGCATTTGGTTTGTTTCCAATGCAGGGCTACGATTAACATACTGGTATGAACACTCTTGTCCATGATTCCTGGTGTGTGCATGTATGCCTTTCATTAGGGTGTACAGCTGGGAGTGGAAATGTTGGATGACAGAGTATGTGAATCCTCAACTTGAGTACAGAATGTTTTCCAAGTGGGTTCTCAATGTACATTTGGGAAGCAGTTCTCCTTGCTCCACATCAAAAATGATAATTTGTACTCTGAGATAATGTATTTCTATATAAAAAAAAGGCTTTCAAGAAAATGAAAAAAATAATGGTGGTAGAATTAACAGGTTACTCTTTTTGAGTGACTTTACATGGCAAAATAAAGATCTAGTAGTTCCATTTTGGCCTTATTTTTCCCTTGAAATTCTACTGGACCATGACATCTCAAATGCTAGGAAACCATTGTCCTACACAGTATGCTAGAGATTGTTCCTACTTGTCCTTTTTAACATCAAAAGCCATTCGATGCATATAGTATCCAGCATCCAAGGTACCCCTAATTTACCTTCTCTCTTGGTATTTATGCCTTTGTATAGACTTCCTGCACTGAATAAAGGCTGATTTTTTTTGACCAATTAAAATGTCAGTGTACGAATTCACAAGCTCGTTAATAAAAGACATTGCTGCTTCCACACTGGTCTTTTGGATCAGTCACACTGGGGGAAGTCAGCCACCATGTTGTCAGGATGCTCAAGCAGCCCTATGGACAAGCCCACATAGAAGAGAACCCATTTACTAACAGCAACTTGCCAACCAAGTGATTGCACCAGCTTGAACAAGGAATCTTTGGACTCAGTCAAGCCTTCGGTGATTTCAGTCCCGTCTTTGGGTTTTTCAGCTAGACCCCAGAAATCATTAGGCAGACAAGCCATCCCCTGCTCCCTGTCTGAATTTCTGATCCACAGAAGCCATGAGATAATAATGTTTTAAGCCACCACATTCTGGGATGATTGTTACACAGCAAGAGATAATAATGACACACGTGACCACCTAGGAAGTATCCTTGCCAAAAAGTTGAACCTGAATCTGAATATGCCTGTGTATCTAACTACAGATTTAGAAGAAATAGAAGGACCAAGGAATGTGTTAAACAAGTGCCCCACAAGGATGAGATTAGCAGAATCCAGAATCCAGAAAATTCTACAGCATAAATGACTCAATTCCTTCAACTAGTAAATTGCAGGGTGGAGGGCAGTGAGGAGAATATAACATTAAAAGGGACTTAGAAGGTATGATAGATTGCATTATTCCTAATATATGTGGCCCTCTTTTTTGGCAGAATTATGCTTCCCTTTTCCACACTGACATCAGCTTTGGCCAGTTGATTTTCTTGGACCAATGAAATGTGAGCAGATGTGATATTTGCTACTTCTGAGCAAAAAAAAATTTTTAAGGTTATTTATTTATATTTGAGAGAGAGAGTGAGAGAGCAAGCAAGCACAAGCTGGGCTGGGGCAGAGGGAGAGAGAGGGAGACAAAGAATCAGAAACAGGCTCCAGGCTCTGAGCTGTTAGCATAGAACCCAACGCAGGGCTCAAACTCACCAACTGTGAGATCATGACCTGATTACAAGTCAGATAGGGCACCTGGGTGACTCAGTCAGTTGAGTGTCTGACTTTGGCTCAGGTCATGATCTCACGGTTCATTAGTTAGAGTTCTGCATCAGGCTCTCTGCTGTCAGTGTAGAGTCCGCTTTGGATCTTCTATCCTCTCTCTGCCCCACCCCTACTCACTCGCTGTCTCTCAAAAATAAATAAACGTTGAATAAATAAGTAAAAGTCATTGTGTTTTAACCATTTCTCATTTCCATCTGCCAGGCAGTGGGTGTTTCCCAAATAGGGACTATTTCTTCAGCCCAGGGCCTGGAGTGAAGAGTATGCAAAGCTGACTTACAGTGGAAATTCACGTGAGGAAGAAATAAATCTGAGTTGTAGCAAACCACTGTGATTTTGGAGCTGTCTGCTACCACAGCATAGCTTAGCGTAATCTGACTCATGCAAGAAATGTTTCAGTCAAATAAAACAGATAAATCTCATTAGCATCTCAATTTATGGAACCATTGTAGAAATTTGATTACTACAATTTGAAATTTTCCCATAGTAATAAGTTAACAAAAATAGTCTATCGACTTGAGTCCCAGAGTTGTCCCTTGACTCCCAAAGAGGTACAGAAAATATGGGAGCTGGGAGGTTGGAGCTGAGCAATTCAGTTAGTGAGTTAGTACACAAAACGAGGTGTTTGAATCAGGTCTCAGGAAGAACATATCAAAACTAATCATTTCTGATGAGAAAGATTTTTCTTCAGGAGCATTTTAACAATTCAGAGCAATATCAGGGCAAGATTCAGAGCACTGGAGAGATGTGGGGAGCTCTGGAGGTGGTAGCTTCCCCTCAAGTGTGAAAGGGAAAGGTGTGGTTTAAGTAGAACCATTATCTCTTCTGTGCCTATTAGCTAAAATCAAAAGCAGTATCTCTTCTCACCAATTAAAGGCATCCGATGTTTTCTCTGCCTGTATACTGGGCATTAAGTTACTGCTTACAATTAGGAGATGGGTTGGGCGCTTGATCTATCCACTCCCTGCCTCAGCCTAGAACTGCATTACTTCTAGGAATGATGCATTCCTTTGAGTTAATGACAGATGATTTTCTATTGTTCCCCTTGTCTCCTACAAAGTGCTCTAATTCACTCTTCACGAGGCTCCAGACTGCATTTCCACCATTTGTCCTGCAAGGATAGAATTTCCTGTAAGTGGAGTAGACAAAGTAACTGCGCTTGAGCCACCTTGCCAGTATCACGTCCGAGAGAATATTGTACAAGCAGACCACTTGGGTAGGGAGAGGCCTGAGCTGAAAGGAAGAAAAAGAAGCTGAGCCTGAGCCAGCCCCATGTCAAGAGACTATGTGGCAGCACATGTGATCCCCTGGAGGGCAAAGATGGGCAGCTGTAGTGGGGAAGAAAATATGTGGACATTTAGAGAGGCAGCAGCAACCTTGATGGGTTGACTCCCAAAGGAGTCAAGTAAACAGATCCCACCTCTCATTCCATCCCCTAAAACTAGGGTTGTCCTCTCTGGGAAAGAAGATGGGTGTATGAAGGCAGACACATGTCCCACCCCCATTCCCACTAGATTGACATTGAAGCTTTGTGTTGTTTTGTTCTTGAGACTGAAGTTGAGAAATGAGTAGGACTGAGCATTAGCAATGGGACTGGGAAGTTTTACAATTGGATGGGGACGTCATTCAGATATGAAGGGAACCCACTGCTCAGGGATTCCACCAGAGGAAGCTGGAAACAGGTAAACAGCTTCATGCTTCCATCCCAGTGAATCCTTATGGCTCAATAATTAGTTTCCTTCATTAACCCTAACAATGCAACAACAAAAAGCAAAACCAAAAAACTTTGGTTCAGATTTTTAGTGATACACCATTCACTTCAGATTTTTTTTTTTTTAAGATTTTCCTTTTTTTTTTTTTTTTTTTTAAAGTAAGCTCTACACCCAACATGGGGCTTGAACTCACAACCCTGATATCAAGAGTTGCATGCTTTACTGACTGAGCCAGCCAGGGCCCCTATGCCATCTGTTTCAAACTAGACAAATCTTGTCTTTGGCAATTGCCCTTCTTAATCTTTCCTCCCTTCTGCCTTCTCTCCCTTATCCTGCAGAAAAGCTGTGCCCCCCTGCTGCCCTCTGTGCAATTAACTAGAGCCAAACTTATGTACCATCAAGGACACTAAAAATAAATATCTATATTTTCTTTTAATATTTTGCCTACTGTGACCTACTTTTAGTTCAATTTCAAAAGCAAGGGAGTGAAGTGTGTCCTAAATAAACATGGCATTGAGCTCTGTTCCACCGTTTTGGCTGCATGGCTTTTTACCATAAACCAAAGTTGTTCTATAGACAGTAAAAGTTTAAAAGATCTTCTGTGTCAATACATTGATATTCAAGTTCCAGAATTCCACTTGCTTCATCAAATATCTATTTCTTTGAGGGTCACTTCCCACTGATAATCCTGGTATTAAAGAACTCTAGTTAGTGTCACCTCTGAAGTGCCTGAATCACATGTAGAATTGCTTCCAACCCACCCACGTGTCTGAAAACACATTTTTCAGTGATTATAAAATCAAAAGCTGTGAATATTTCTTGCAAAGAGAGTATTTCATCAGCTAGTGTTATTTTAATTATTCATCTTTAATGAGGAATCTATGAATTGTCTTCAAAAATTCAGAATTAATAGGTAGACTGTCACCTAAAAAAAAAAAATCAAGTTTTGGTCTGAAGGTTTCACAGGCATTTAGTGATTATTATCATAATTTAAATACTTCAGTTTAGGCAGCAAGATATATGTGAGTACTTTAAAAATTAGTTTTAATATTCACCATAGGAGTTGTTAATGAACATTTTAAAGTGCTCTAATGGGGAATACAAACTCCAGGGGGTGGTTTGTGAGCACCAAAGGGCTCTAATCAGAACTTGGACTTGGAATCTGTGGCTACTACAGCTCCTTGAACTATTAATTTCTGAATCTACACTAGAGGATTTATTCTTTAACATAAGAGATGCTAGAAATAATTTTTATTAGTGAAACACATGATTTTTTGAGGTATGTGTACTGAACAAGAATCTCACCTGTATTTAAAAAAAATTTTTTTTAATGTTTATTTATTTCTGAGACAGAGAGAGACAGAGCATGAGTGGGGGAGGGGCAGAGAGAGAGGGAGACACAGAATCAGAAGCAGGCTCGAGGCTCTGAGCTGTCAGCACATAGCCTGACGCGGGGCTCGAACTCACAAACTGTAAGATCATGACCTGAGCTGAAGTCGGTAGCTCAACCGACTGAGCCACCCAGGAGCCCCAAGAATCTCACCTTTAAAGAAATGGGGCATAAGTTTTGGATGAGTCCAGAATGGTGCTCTAGGTTTGGGTGTTTGTTTAGTTCTGTGCCTGCCACTTAATGCAGGATTCTGTCACCTGAGTCAGTAAGAAGTGTGGCTGGATCCTGATTTAGGACAACATGATATCAGGTTCAAGTGCATATTTTCATGCAAGGTTCTAATCAGGAGCCTTGAGCTCAGGGCACATATAAGGACTCTTTTGCTTGTTTGCTAATCAGTATTTGCACATGGAACTTGGTGAAACACTGACTTTCATCAATTTCACTACCCAGTGGCCCTGTGGAGGGTGAGAAGGCCCAGGATCTATGGGCACAAATTGGAAGAGGCCCCACCTAGACACTGACAATTGTGCACTACGAAAACAGGCTTAGCCAGTGAACATTTGGTCCACAAATAGTTACCATGAGATGTATTTAATGAAAAAAAGATAGAGAGAAAGCCAAATAGAAAAAAGAAAATGTACTTACAATTGCAAAGATTTAAGGAAGATTCCTAGAAAAAAATGTATTTTGTCTGCATAACAATAATAATGTAAACAAATGATATAGGGCTTACTATATAAATTATATGTGTTCTAAACTCTCCCTATACATAAACATATACATATATTCATTTAATACTTGCCCCAACTCGATGAAGAAATACTATAATCATATTCTTAACTCCATTGTACCAACCAAAAAACAGGGGCACAAAGTGTGACCTGTCCTCGATCATACAGAGCGAGTAAGTGGACAAGCAGTGATTTGAACCCAGAGAGTCTAACTCCAGAATCCAGGCTCTCACTGTTCTAGAAACCAGAATTTCCTTTCTGAAAAATAACCGTCTCCATGTAAGCAGGAGCCACAGGAGTCTACAGGGTTAAAGAAAACTGGACTTGCTGTAAGAGCCCACGGGGAAAACTAAGGAATTCTGAGGTTTTCCTTGGCTTGAGAAAAGGCCCTTACCAACAAGAGATTTTTCTGTCAGGCATCATTTGGGCAGCAGGGCTTCTGCGATGAATTAAAAATAAAGACCTGTCACTTGGTTGATGATGTGTATAACAGTTCTCCTAGACGCAACAAAGCTGCCGAGTATTAGGAGACTTTGAAGAAAAAGGCAGGCAGCAGACAAGCTGTTTCTCTCTCTTCCACATTTGACTTCCTTCCTTTTATATCTCTCTCTATCATCCCATACTAGAACAACTGTTCACACATGTGAGGTTACTGATCTCAGTCACAGCAAAACCTTCCTTCATGAAGCCATATTTCTCTCTATTCCTTTTAATCCCTAAGGCAGGGCAAGAGCTGGATAATCCAATCACTCACACAGTTATTTGGTAAACTCTCTATCCGCAGCTATAAAACTGATCTTGCATCTTGCTTTTGCAAAGTTCCTCTTTGGGCACGGTTTTTTGAGGGCATAGAAACAACTAGCCCACTGCCAGTAATCTATGGATGCCCTTTCCCATTTACTTTCTTTAATTCCTGAAACATAATTTTACCCACATCTTATAGAAGTGAGTGTTTGGAGGTTTACTTGGGGCCTTTTTCCATTTCCCTGTCATGGAGGGAATATGGTGTGTATCTCCTATTATCCTCTGTTTTCAGCCTAGCTCTGTGTTTACTCAGGATCCTGGCAAACCACTCACTCAACCACATCACAGGACTATAGGAAACTAACTGTGAGCTCAGCAGACTAACATAATGGCTCTGGGGGCCGCCAGATCCACAAACACTTCAAGGGTCTAGGATTTTTAGGGTTCTTATACCTACCCCTTGGCAAAGTTGCAAATTCTTTTTTAAAGAATCACCAATATTCACATAATCAGATTGATTTTATGTAAAAATATGATAACTAATTTATTTATTCATCAAATTTGAACTGAGACCAAGAATTGAACCCAACACTAGAAATTGAAGAGAAACAAGATATGGATGCTGCTGATTTGTTGGGAGTTGTTTTGCTTGTAGTAAGTTGCTTGTAAGCAACTTAAAGTAACTTAAACAAAAAATGAAATTTATTGACATTAACTGTGAAGTCTGAGCATACATTTCAGGCATGGATGAATCAATGGAGCTCAAATTATTTCATCAGGACTCCCTTTCATCTTTTCATCTCTGCTCATCTTTGTCTCTCTTTGTGTTCTGGCCTCATTTTCCCTTACTGAAGATAAATTTTCCAACATGACCTGAACCAATGGCTGTAAGAAGCTCCAGCTGAAATCATTCTCAGAGCTCAAAATAGCAGAGGAATAGAGACTTTCTCTCCCTCAGAATCCATCTATCAAAAATCAAGGAAGATTCTGATTGGCTGAAGTTGATCACATGCCCCGTTGACTAACCACTCTCTGGCCAGGGGACTAGAATATTCAAATTGGTCATGCTTAGGTTACCTGCTTTCCCCTCAGATGATGAATGTTCAACCCCAGTTATACAACATGAAATGCATTTCCCACAGAAAGAAAAGGGTGATGGATAGAAACAAAGAATAGGTAATCACTGTGGTAGCCTGCCTCAAAGATGACCCCACATGATTTTTACCTCCTGGTATTTACATCCTTGCATAAGCTTCTATACTATATCATGGCTAGCCTGCGTGACCAATAGAATCCTGCAGAAGTGATGCTGTATGACCTTCAAGGCTAAGTCATAAAAGATATTGCAAGCCCTTTTCTTGCTCTCTCTTGGATGACCTACTCTGAAGGAAGCCAGCTATCAAGTTGTGAGGATGTGCATGCTGCCCCATAAGGAGATCCCTGTGGAGAGGAGCTGAGGCCTTCTTCCAACATCTAGTTCCAACTTGGTAGTCACTTGAGTGTGCCATCTGGGAAGTAGATTTTCCAGCCCTAGGCAAGCCTTCAGATGACTACATCTGTGGTATATACCTTGACCACAACTTTGTGAAAGACTTGAGCCTGAACTACCCAACTAAGCTGCTTCTCAATTCCTGAACGGCAGGTGCTGTGAGATCTGTGAGATCATAAAATTTTATTTTTCTCTCAAGCCATTAAGTCTTGGAGTAATTTGTTACCAGAAATGGGTAACAAATATATCCAGGTAGCTCATTGCCCAGCCTAAAGTCATAGACATTATATAACTAACTTTAATTTGTGAGTGGAAAAGGAAGATCGAGGAGATGGAAGAGAAGCCTCTGGAAGTTTTATAGAGGAGACCACCTTTGAGCTAGGCTCAAGGATGAATGTGAGAAGGAACTGAATCCAGGCCAAGGGAATAGCACGAACAAAGGCTCTGAGCCTTGGAAGTGTTCAGAGAAATGCAAACAGAATAGCGTGGTTGTAGTTAAGGCAGTGGTTCATCAGAATCACAAGGAGGGCTTAAAAAATCAACAGATACTCAAATTCTAGCCCTAGAGAATCTGATGATTAGGAAACACTGGTTTGGGTTTCCAAAGTTGTTTTTGGGTTTTGGTTACTTGGTTAGCTGATTGCTGTGAAGGTGTATGTGTCTGCTACAGTGTTTTTCAGTAAGGTCTTTGGGCCACATGCTACAGAAAGCAGAAAACATAGGCTCTTGAGGCCAAATCAATCCTAATTAAATAGGATATAAGTGAACAGATAGAATGGAGTCCAGGGATCTGAATTTTAATGAACATTTTAGGAGATTTTATACACGTTAGTGCATTCATATACAAGCTTGAGAGATGGGTGAATTATTCAAAACCCAGGAAAGAATTGTTTTGGGGAAATAAGGAGAGTTTCAAGGAGGTGGTAAATTCAAAATTGGTTTTACATTTGTGCCATAGTGATATAAAAAATATGCTTAAGTGAAAAGACTACCAGAAAATATACCAAAATGGCCGTTGTTGGATTATTGTGGTGACATTGCAGATGTGGGTTTTGTTTTTGTTTTTATTTTTTTGTGGTATAGGTACATTACCACTATGACTTAAAGAATGCTTTTCAGAAAGTTTAAGGGGCTATGTTAATGCTGTGGAGAAGTCAAGTTGGACAAGGGTTGAAAAGAGGTCATTGGTCTTAGCAAGTAGGAGGTCATTGGAGACCTTCGGATGAGGGGGTGGAAGCCAGATTACAATGGTTGGATTCAGTGGTTGGGGAGGAAGTAGAGGGAGCCAGTATAGACCACCAGTTCAAGAAGTTTGGCAGCAAAGGCAAAATTTAAAATAAAATTGTTCCTTTTTTTTTTTTTTTTTACTGATTATAAAAGTAATACTTGTTCATTATATAAAATTGGGTAATTCAGAATATTAAGAATAGAATAATAGTCACCCATAATCCCACCACCAAAGCCAAACCATGTTAATAGTTTCGTATATTTGTTGAACATTTCCCCTTTACAACAGTGCTTTGCAGTACAGAGGACAGCTCAAAATCATCCACATTATTCTCAGTAAAGGAAACTAAGGCCCAGAAAGAGACTTTCCTGAGACACTAAAACATCCATAAGAAAGAGTTTAGTTTCCATAGTGCTTTGACTTGCATTTCCTGGTTGCCCTGTGCCCACCCTACAGCAGAAGTGGCTAGTCTAGCCCCTTCCTTGTGCCCAACCATATCCTAAACATATTTCAGCTGCAGTGCCTCTAACATTCCACTGCACCTATGAATTCACATTCTTTTTTAAAAAATAATTTTACTTAATTAATTTATATATATATATATGAGAGACCGTGTGTATGCACATGAGTGAGCAGAGGAGGGGCAGGGGTGGGGGTTGGGGAGAGAGTGAGAGAGAGATAGGGAATCCCAAGCAGGCCCCACACTCAACATGGAGTCTGACCCGGGACTCGATCCCACAATCTAGGATCATGACCTGAGCCAAAATCAAGAGTCAGTCATTCAAAGAACAGAGCCACCCAAGCTCCCCTGGATTCACATTCTTACATCATCCATTAGGCCTGCTGTCTCTGATAGTAGGACCTGGGTCTCATCTCATTTATCCTGATATTCCCAGATCTTAGCACAGCATTTGACACAGAATCATTGCACATTTCTGGAATGACAGATAATGGGTGATGTTTGGTATAGTAACTGATGTAGTTTTCATTCACAGTATTTCCTGCTTCTTTGTAATAGTTCCCCCATTCTGGGAGCAGCTAGGGTGTTTTATGCACAGACTGCCTTGGGGTAAGAATAACACAATAGAACTGAAGTCAAATGACTTGGCTTTTGCCTTTCAAAAGCTCAGGTAGGGTAGAAACAACAGATTTGGAAGGCCAGCTGAAGAGCCGATTTACTGACTCCCTGACTGAACATGGTCTAATTGGGAAGAGAAAGGAAAGTTGAGAAAAGGAAACAAGTGAGATACTGGTGTTTGTTCCCTCCAGAGAAAGGGGTCTGCTGAATCCCCCCCTGCCAAATCCCAATTCCAGAACAGAGCTTGCAGAGTTAATAAAACACCAGAATTCTCCCTGCTTCAGTGTGGCATTAGAAGAATATGGAAGGAATGGCCATGTGGAAAGTCTAGACCAGCACACTGTCCAACAGAAATATAATTTGAGCCACTTATAGTTTTCAATATTTTAGTAAGTAGCCACATTAAAGGAAGTAAAGAGAAACTGGTGAAATTACTTTTATTAAAATATTCTATTTAACCTAATATATTAAAATATTATTTCGACATGTAATCAATATAGAAATCATTAATGAGATATTTTGTATTCTTTGTACAAAGTCTTTGAAATCTAGTATGTATTTTACAGTCATAGCACATCCTAATTTAGATTAGCTACATTTCAGTTATGTGTTCATAGCCACCTGTAGTTGGAGGCCACATTACACAGCACAGGTCTGGATAATCAAACGTAAAATAACCCTATGGAATGTCCAATATCCCAACTGAAAATTGGAGCCATAGAATACATATTTTTAAAGTTTATTTATTTATTTGGGGGGTGGTGGTGCAGAGAGAGAAAGGGAGAGAGAAAATCCCAAGCAGACTCCACGATCAGTGTGGAGCTCAATCCCATGACTGTGAGATCATGACCTGAGTCAATATCAAGAGTTGGATGCTTAACCAACTGAGCCACCCAGGTGCCCCTGGAGCCATAGAATATTTTTTATGTGCTCAAGAATATCATTGACAAGGCCCAAAGAGCCAGATGACCTAAGAACATCTTGTTCCAGGCTGAGGGGAACCTGATCTAACACTGATCTGCATGAGCTGAGTGGACAGAGGGCCGTATGGATGTCTCAGTGGATGCCATGGAGAGATGGCAGTCCAGAGACCCCTTCACATGGGGTCCACACTCTGTAAACTCCCAGGAACTTGGACACCACCCTGGAAAAAGATGAAAGCCCATCCCATCATGATTAAGTTTCCATCATTTAGTAGAATAGGGCAGGGCGCAAAGGAAGTTCTATATAGAAAAAGAAAGTTACACTTACTTTGTGGACAGAGATTCAAACGCATTACAAAAACAATGAATGAGGGGGTGCCTGGGTGACTCTTGACTTTGGCCTATGTCATGATCTCACAGTTCATGGCTTCAAGCCCTGAGTCGAATTCCACGCTGACAGCAGAGCCTGCTTGAGATTTTTGCCCTCTCTCTGCCCCACCCCTGTTCACACTCTCTATGTCTTCCTCAAAATAAATTAAAACATAAATAAATAAACAAAAACAATGGATGAAGATAACTAGAATTGAGGCTGTTGTAAGCCCCATCTGCTGTTTTCTTATAGGTTGCCAAAAGGTGATTTAAAGGAAGATGTGGCTGTTTATCAAGCCAACAGTCAGGAAAAAAAGGCGGGAGATATGGAACTCTTCTACTAAAAGATAATCAAAGGACCCCTGGGTGGTTCAGTCAGTTGAGCTTTGGACTCTTGATTTCAGCTGTGGTCATGATCTCATGGTTCGTGAGTTTGAGCCCTGCATCAGGCTCTGTTCTGATGGTGCAGAACTTGCTTGGGATTCTCTTTCTCTCTGCCCCTGTCCCATGCATACCCTGTCTCTCAAAATAAATAAATAAACTTAAAAAAAAAGATATTCAAGAAATATAACAATGAAATGTTAATATATTGAAGTTTTGCATTGACTGGATACTGATTTAAGCAAATAAACCTAAGCCATTTTGAGGAAGTTGGAGAAATTTGTATTTTAATTGAGTTATTTGATGATTGGTAATTTGGATGCTATTGTGGTTATGGGGGAAAATGCCCTTATCTCTTTGAGATGAATATTAAAAAATGAGGGGTAAAATGTCATTTTACTTGTAGACCAATGTTCATAGCAGCCTTATTCACAGTAGTTCCAAAATAGAAAAAAAATCCATTGATGAATAAATAAATAAAATATAGTATATCTAAACAATGGAATATTATTCAGCCATAAAGTATTGATTCATTCCACAACATGAGTAAACCTTGAAAATATTATGTTAAATGAAAGCAGCCAGTCACAAAAGGCCATAAATTATGATTCCACTTATATGAAATGTCTTTATGTAATATGTAAATGTATAATAGAGACAGAAAGTAGATTAGTAGTTGACTGGGGCTGGGAATGTGGAGGGAAGTGGGGTTGACAGCTAGAGGATTTGAAGTTTCTTTTTGGGGCAATAAAAATATTTTAAAATTGATTCTAGTAATGGCTGGACATATCCATCTGTAAATATACTAAAAAACATTAAATTGTGCTCTTTAAATGAGTGATTATATGCTATGTGAAGTATACCTCAATAAACCTGGTTTTTATTTTTATTTTGAGTTTATTTATTTTGAGAGAGACAGAGTGGGGGGGGGGAGGGGGGGGTGTGGGGAGGGGGAAGGAGCAGAGAGAGGGAGAAACAGAATCCCAAGCAGGCTCTGCGCTGTCAGCTCAGAGACTGATGCAGGTCTTGATCCCATGAACCATGATGAGATCATGATCTGAGCCAAGATCAAGAGGCAGACATTTAACTGAGTGACCCAGGTGTCCCAATAAAGCTGTTTTTTAAAAAGCAGGAAAGAAGGGAAAAGAGTCATGCTGTATAATTTTCTTTAAAACAAGGGAAAAAAGGAGCAAATATAGCAAAGTTAACATCGTTAAATCTAGGTGCTAGATATATGGGGGTTCATTATGCTATTCTCTCTACCTTTTTGTATATTTGAAAATTTTTTTTAATGAAGAAAGGAGGGTAGTAGTTCTAGTTTAACATCCATGCTCTTGGGCATACATTTGAGAAGCCATTCCCTTGCCTTTACCAACTGCATAATAAAATGGAGGACAACAGCACCCTCCTGTCTTTTGGGGGTACCTATAATGCAGGAGTTGCCTGAGTGGGATAGTAAATATTATTTCACTTCCTTTACTATTGAAAGCTCTCTGGGGAGTAGTCAGGTGATATCTGGAGAACCAAGCTATGGGGGCTGACTGATAAAAATGACCTCTCACCCTTCCACGCCACTACAGAACTAAAGGGAGCCTTGCACTGGCAGAGCAGAATCATGAGAAAGAAATGAAAAGAAGGGAGAAGGGAGACAGAGGGAGGAAGGAGCATTATAATTGTGTGTAACTGTAAGAAAATGTTATTCATAAAAAGGAAATCCCAGAAATCAGAGATTGTGAGACAATTATTTGCTTTATAAGAATATTTCTAATGTTTTATAAAAACATAAAATTAATTTTTTTCAGTAATATATGCAAATACATGTAATGATAAAGCCAATAGTTGTATAGCACTATGTTCATTGTTCCACTTTCCATATAATTAACTTGTTTAATCTTCATGATAATCCCCATTTTACAGCTGAGACCACTTCAGGTTGAAAACTCACACAACAACCAAGGGACAGACCGAAGCTTCTAGTGTCATGCTTTTTAACTGCCACACTTGACTGCCCTCCTCAATAAGACACAAAAGGGCTATTCCCCTCCCCAGGAGCCACCACTGCTACCCACTTCCTGGAGATCCTTCCAGAAGATAGATAATTCAAGGAAACTTTTCTTTGGTAGACTCATTCAAGTCACTTTTCAATCTGCAGTTTGGAGAATGGATTCAAATGCTCCTTTCCATCCACACGGTTAGTTCTGACCCATAAACTGGGAAGTCCCGCAGGCACCCGCAGAGAGGCACAGCCTGTTACATTGCCACCTGTAAGCCCACAGACCCACAAACAAGGGGCCTCTGATTTACTAGGCTTCTCCCTGCTGGTCCACAGAGTAGTTAATCTTCTGCCCCGGGGCAGCCTTTGACAGCTCCCAAAGGTCCCGTGAAGTACTCTTTTCAAAGTGAAATTCTCAATCAAATAAACTTGAAACAGACTTGGTCTGGATCCAGGTACAGACCTGGCCCACTCCCCGCCCCCCCCATACCCCCAGGCAGCAGTTGGCTACACTTCACTTCCTGGGTTTTTTGAATCCTCTGGTGCAGACTACGGTTTTCCTTCAATAAAACAGTGATTTAAAACCTTCATTCTTCCTGTTTTAAAACTGTGCCAAGGCATAATCATTCTGTCTTCACCAAGGAGTACACAAAAATCAACTGGGGCTCTGCAGCCACCCCCATGGCGGATTGTCAGGTAAATCCTTTCTTAGAAACCGCCCCCCCCCCATCTGCTTTTTTTTTTGGAAAAATCTCTTTTATCCAATTAGAACTATTTTTTCATTCCTCCTTCCTTTTTTTTTTTTTTTTTTTTGAAATTTTATTTGAATTCCTTCTAAGCATTCAGTTTCACCTTAGACATTCAGATTATTCCTGCTGTTAGGTTAGTGCCTACAGATTCTCCTCACCTCTACCAGGGACTTCAGTGGTTTTCTGATGGTGACGATAAAAAGGAAAGTTTTCCTTTTTAAACTCTAACTGAAAAAAAAAAAAAAAAAAACAGTGCAAAGGATGATTTCCTGTGGGGTAGTGGTGGGGAAAAGTTTTTGTGAGGAGCAAAAGTGTATAGTAATCTAATATCTCCACAGTTTACTTGTTTTAATGTTTATTTTATTTTGCCAGATAGAGAGCATGAGCAAGTGTGAGTGGGGAGGAGCAAGGAGAGAATCCCAAGCAGGGACTGACTTTGGGCGTGATCTTCAGAACTGTGAAATCATGACCTGAGCTGAAATCAAGGGTCAACGCCTAACCGACTGAGCTACACAGGCCGCAACCTCCCCCCCCCTCCCGCCATAGTTTAGATTAACGATATTATCAGATAAAATTCAGAATGACCATAAGTAAATAATGAAGAGTTTGTGGATTTTTGCCTCAGCCTGTGAATACAAAAGTTGAAGGCTCTTTCCATCTGAGTGATCTCAGATGAAATACCAATTTAATTGATTCACTTAGCAAATATTTATTAAGGACCTTCTCTGTTCAAAGCATTATTAGTAAAGGTAACAAAACACTTTATTTGGTTATCTAGACTATTTATTTATAGGATACTAAAATTCCAGATAATTAAGAATAGCCAAACTGACTTAGCATATAAGATGCTGCACAGAGTGATTTTATTACACTTTCACATTGCCTTTCAGTATTTTCTGGCCTTAAAATTGTTAAAGAAGGGGCACTTGGGTGGCTCAGTCGGTAAGTGTCCGACTTCGGCTCAGGTCAAGATCTCATGGTTTGTGAGTTCGAGCCCTGCGTTGGGCTCTGTGCTGACAGCTCAGAGCCTGGATCCTCCTTTGGATTCTGTGTCTCCCTCTCTCTCTGCCCCTCCCCCACTCATGGTGTCTCTATCTCTCAAACATTTTTTTAAAAATTGCTAAAGGATAGATTTCTAAAAACAGTAAAATCACGTCTCTCAAAAAGAGCAGATATAAAATGAACCCATGTTAAAAATTTTACTTAATTCATTATTTAGTGAAGAAACTGGAAATACATTATAACTGGGTTCAAAGGAAAAGTCAAAAGAACACCTTTTTTTTTTTTTTTTAAGAATCACTATTTTATATGGAGTAAAGAAATGTTGAAATGAATTCACAAAGAGACACAAAACTGGCATTTTTCACTTAGGTGGGGATTTTAAGGGTGTGGGGGAAGTCAAATTAAACCACCACACCACAATTCCACCATGGACTTTATTTGCATGACACTAGGTAATTATTTTGCATTGCTATCACTTAATATACAAATTGAGTTATAAAATAGCTCAGTGAAAAGCTTGAATCAGATAAAGCAAAGGGTGTGCTCTAGGAAATACAATTTTTCATTAGAAACATCCAGTAATTTCTTTTGCTTATTCTAAATTTCCTTACAGAATGAATTCCCAAAATAAAAAAATAAATAAGGGGCGCCTGGGTGGCTCAGTTGGTTAAACGTCCGGCTTCGGCTCAGGTCATGATCTCGTGGTCGGTGAGTTCGAGCCCCATGTCGGGCTCTGTGCTGACAGCTCAGAGCCTGGAGCCTGTTTCGGATTCTGTGTCTCCCTCTCTCTCTGACCCTCCCCCGTTCATGCTCTGTCTCTCCCTGTCTCAAAAATAAATAAACGTTAAAAAAAAAATAAAAAAATAAAAATAAAAAAAAATAAGTAATGCTATTCACTCAGTGCTTTCCCAGTGTTAAGCAATATACTAAGAACTTTATATACATTATCATTAGGTAGATATTAATATTAATATTTTACAGATAAGATAACTGAGACTAACTTGTCCAATATCCCAATATTTACTTATTTATTCAAGTATAATTGACCTACGGTATCTTATTAGTGTCAGGTGTACATCATAGTGATTTGATATTTTTATGCTTTATGAAATGATCCCCCTGATAAGATACCATCTGTCACAATACAAAGTTATTACAATATTATTGACTATACTCCCTATGCTGTACATTATATACTGGTGACTTATTTTATAACTGGAAGTTTGTACCTCTTTTTTTGTTTTAATGTTTCTTTATTTTTGGTGGGGGGAGTGGAGGGAAAGAGAGAGAGAGAGAGAGAAAGAGAATCCTAAGCATGCTCTGCACTGTCAGCTTAGAGCCTGACTTGGGGCTTGATCCCATGAATCATGAGATCATGACTGAGCTGAAATCAGGAATATGATGCTTAAAGGACTGAACCTCCCAGATGCCCCAGGAAGTTTGTACCTCTTAATCCCCTTCTCCCTCAACCTCTCCCACCTCTGATAAGCAACAGTTTGCTTCCTGTATCTATGAATCTGTTTCTGTTTTGTTTGTTTGCTAGTTTTGTTTTCTGGATTCCTCATATAAGTGAAATCAGTGTTCCAATACTGAAGTGAAAGTGACTGATTCCAAAGCTCTCAACGGTTTTCAAAAAATATGTAAGATAATGACCAAATTAAAAAAAATTAACATATAGTAGAATTGACATTTTGTTGGCATATAGTTCTATGAATTTTAACACACGTGTAGATTGCTGTAATCACAACTACAATCAGGATTCAGGACTGTTCTATCACCACCCCCCCAAATCTCCCTGCAGTCACCCTCCTTTGTAGTCATATCCTTTCCCTACTGCTGGTAGCTACTGTCTGTTCTCTGCTGCCATACTTTTGTCTTTTTGATAATATCAAAAACATGGAATCACACAGTATGTAAGCTTTCAGAGAATTTAAAAATTTTTGAAATACTTATAGTTCCACAGAAAGTTGTGAAAAATAGTACAAAGAGATCCTGATACCCTTCACCTGGTTATACCAATGCTGGAATCTTAACCTAACTATAGTGCAATATCAAAACCAGGACATTGACCTTGGTAAAACCCACAGCCCTCATTCCACATTCATCAGTTTTACATGCACTCATTTGTGGGTGAGTATACAGTTCTATACAGTTTTATCACAGGTGAGGATTTGTGTAACCACCACCATAATCAAGACACACAATTGTTCCATCACTGCAAAAACCCTTGTGTGACCCCCTTATAATTTTGGAAGGATTTCTTTATATGTCCCCCCCTCCTTTTAAAAAAGACCTACTATAGGGGTGCCTGGGTGGCTCAGTTGGTTAAGGATCTGACTTTGATTAAGTGTCATGATCCATGGGTTGGAGCCCCGAGTTGGGCTCTGTGTTGACAATTCAGAGCCTGGAACCTGCTTCAGATTCTGTGTCTCACCCCTCTCTCTGCCCCTCCCCAGATTTCACTCTGTCTCTCTGTCTCCCAAAAATAAATAAATCTTTTAAAAAAATTTTCTTATGGCACAAGTACAGACACTCAGATCAATGGAACAGAATAGAGAACCCAGAAATGGACCCACAAACGTATGGCCAACTAATCTTTGACAAAGCAGAAAAGAATATCCAATGGAATAAAGACAGTCTCTTCAGCAAGTGGTGCTGAGAAAACTGGACAGCATAATGCAGAAGAATGAACCTGGACCACTTTCTTACACCATACACAAAAATAAACTCAAAATGGATGAAAGACCTAAATGTAAGACAGGAAGCCATCAAAATCCTCAAGGAGAAAGCAGGCAAAAACCTCTTGGATCTTGGTTACAGCAACTTCTTACTCAACACGTCTCTGGAGGCAAGGGAAACAAAAGCAAAAATGAATGACTGGGACCTCATCAAAATAAAAAGCTTCTGCACAGTGAAGGAAACAACCAGCAAAACTAAAAGGCAGCCGAATGGGAAAAGATATTTGCAAACGACATATTAGATAAAGGGTTAGTATCCAAAATCTATAAAGAACTTATCCAACTCAACACCCAAAAAACAAATAATCCAGTGAAGAAATGGACAAAAGACATGAATAGACACTTGTCCAAAGAAGACATCCAGATGGCCAACTGACACATGAAAAAATGCTCAACATCACTCATCATCAGGGAAATACAAATCAAAACCACAATGAGATACCACCTCACACCCGTCAGAATGGCTAACATTAACAACTCAGGCAACAACAGATGTTGGCGAGGATGCAGAGAAAGACGATCTCTTTTGCATTGTTGGTGGGAATGCAAGCTGGTGCAGCCACTCTGGAAAACAGCATGGAGGTTCCTCAAAAAATTAAAATAGAACTACCGTATGACCCAGCAACTGCACTACTAGGTATTTATCCAAGGGATACAGGTGTGCTGTTTCGAAGGGACACATGCACCCCGATGTTTATAGCAGTCCTATCAACAATAGCCAAAGTATGGAAAAAGCCCAAATGTCCATCGATGGATGAATGGATAAAGAAGATGTGGTATATATATACAATGGAGTATTACTCAGCAATCAAAAAGAATGAAATCTTGCCATTTGCAACTACGTGGATGGAACTAGAGGGTATTATGCTAAATGAAATTAGTCAGAGAAAGACAAATATCACATGACTTCACTCATATGAGGACTTTGAGAGACAAAACAGATAAACATAAGGGAAGGGAAGCAAAAATAATACAAAAACAGGGAGGGGGACAAAACATAAGAGACTCTTAAATATGGATAACTAATTGAGGGTTACTGGAGGGGTGGTGGGAGGGGGGATGGACTAAATGGGTAAGGGGCATTAAGGAATCTACTCCTGAAACCATTGTTGCACTATATGCTAACTAATTTGGATGTAAATTAAATAAAAAATATACATATAAAAAATAAAATAAAAATTTTTAATGACCTACTATAATGCAATTAAACAGAATTAATCTAATTCTTTTTTGTACCATAATATTTACTTTGTTTTTTACTGACTTGATTACTTTTGGAAATAAATACTATAATAAAAATTTTTCAGTTTTTTTGCTATTCTTCTTTTCGTTTTGTGATTATTATTGAAAATAATTTTGTCACATAGACAGAGTGTGTTAAAAAGTGATCTATCCCAGGTAGGTCACTATGCTATGTGGGTCATTATTTGGAAACCAGAATCTTGGACTTCCCCAGGCATCCAGATATGTAGTTACCCATCGCTAAAAATTAGTTCAAACTCTTATAGCTGTTGAGCCAAATGGAAGAAACTTACAATAATTTTTCCTCTTCAGTACTTTTCTAAAAAACAAATTTTATAATAAAAAGTATAACATGTGGGTGGGGTACTTGTGTGGCTCAGTCGGTTAAGCATCCCACTCTTGATCCCAGGGTCATGAGTTTAAGACCCACCTTGGACTCCATGTGGGGTGTGTAGCTTACTTTAAAAAAGGGGGGGGAAAGCATAACACGTTAAACCTATAAAAAAATGTCTATTTTGGTAGTAAATAGATGAACTATGGAAATGGAATAAATCAAACTTGTCTTTAAGTTAAAAAAAGACTTTTTAAAAGGAAAAGTAGTTTCCAAACCTATAAAATCTCAATGCTTCCTTGGGGCTCTTTCCCCCCCCATCTAATCATATTTATTATTTTAAGATAAGAAAAACTGCAGACAATCCATTTCTAATTTTTTTCTATCTGCATATAACTTAAAATAAATTTTATTCATAAAGAAGATTGCTACTTAAGAATTACCAGAATACTATTCAACCATATCGATTTGTGAGGAACTCTGTCTTTTTACTGGCCCCATCCATATGTTGTTCCTGTCATGGGTTAATATTTATTATAAACGTAAGGATGGTTCCCACTCTGCTCAAGTAATCCCTTTTGCATTCTCTGGTCTGTTGAGCCTCTAGTCATGATAGCATTTTTCTCCTAACCTGGACAGAAACATTCCATTCAGCTACCGATGGCATATCTTATTTGCAGGCCCGTGGGCTGGAATAATAAAGAAACCAAACATTAATGAGAGGGGGCAACAAGGGGACGTTTTTGCTATTTCATTTTTATTGACTCTTTTAATGAATAGTTTGCTTTTTCATTTTTATTGACTCCTTTTATATGTAGTCTCTTTTCTATATAATTGGAGTTATAAGCCAAGACGTGGTAAACTTTCAGAGCTGACTTAATGAATTCATTACCGTGATTGGATATACACATTGTCTGTGGTTCTTGGTGACTGGCTTTGCCCCGAGGTCCACAGACATGGCTACTAATGAGCACAGTAGAACACTGCTCCTTCAGGTAAGAGGCGTATTCTCTCTTAGCCCCTCCAGATTGACCCTCTACTCTTCCCCACCTAGGGTTGCCAGATTTAGCAAAAATGCAGGATGAAGAGTGAGGTCAGATGTTTCCCCCCAGCTCCTCCTTCTCTGGCTGCTGAAGGTTGGCTGGGTCCCTCTGCAAAGCCACAATTCCGGGGCTCAGGTGCAGGAGTGACAATGACTGTCTCTGCAGTAGCCCCAAAGTGCTTCACCATCTTGTTTTGGTTTCCTTCAACCCTGATACGACACTGAAAATGGTCCCTTCCTTAAATTCTCTGTTCCCCATTTGAAAGTTCCATCCATTTCCTGTCAGGATTCTGATTGACATAATATCTGATGAGTGGTGAATGCATTATATGTTTTGTAAAAATATAACTTGTAAATTGAATCATAGTTTTTATTGACATAAATCTAAGTCTATGGGTTGACATAGTTTCAAGGCTGCTGTAGCTTGATTTATGGTGTGTCTTCAACTGAAGGAGGATCCTAGTATCTCTGATTTTGGAGGCTTTGGAGATGGTTCTATTCATTGGCTATTGGACATAAGTCAACAGTGAAGATTTCCATGCATGTAATATTGTCCTTCTTTTGATCCTTCTCTTGCATAAGTATTATTATTTGACATTTATGCAATTTTAGTTACTTTATCTTTTAAGAAGATATAAATGTGTACATGTATATATGTATGTCTGCGTGCATGTATAAAATTTAAAGAGTGGTAAAATGTTAAATAAATCATGATAGATTCATACTGTTGAATACTATGTAGTCATTAAAAAGAATGAGATAGACCCACAGGATGCCTGGGTAGCTCAGTTGGTTCAGCATCGGATTTTTGATTTTGGCTCAGGTCAGAATCTCACATTTGTGAGTTCAAGCCCCGCATCAGGCTCTGCACTGACAGTGCAAAGCCTGCTTGGGATTCTGTTTCTCTCTGTCTCTGCACGTCCCCTGCTTGTGCTTTCTCTCTCTCCCAAAATCAAGAAAATTAACTAAAAACAAACAAACAGGGGCGCCTGGGTGGCTCAGTCGGTTAAGCGTCCGACTTTGGCTCAGGTCATGATCTCGCGGTCTGTGAGTTCAAGCCCCGCGTCGGGCTCTGTGCTGACAGCTCAGAGCCTGGAGCCTGTTTCAGAGTCTGTGTCTCCCACTCTCTGACCCTCCCCCGTTCATGCTCTGTCTCTCTCTGTCCCAAAAATAAATAAACATTAAAAAAAATAAAAAAAAATAAAAAAAATAAAAACAAACAAACAAAAAAACAAAAAAAACCCCACAAAGAATGAGGTAGGCCTGTAAGTACTAATATGGAAGTAGCTCCAAGACATTTTGTTAAGTGACAAAACCAAGACCAGAATAAAAAATATAAAATCAAGTGCTTTGTGTATGTGTGATTGTGAAGAGTAGACTGGGGAGGCTGTGCGTGCCAGACAACAGACAGCACCTGGGCAGAACGGAGGAAGGTGCTTTCATGTTTTGTTCTCTCTACTTACACAAGGCAAAGGACTCTTGATGTATCTTTTAAAACATGTGTTTTGTGGGGCGCCTGGGTAGCTCAGTTGGTTAAGCGTCCAACTTCGGCTCAGGTCTGATCTCACCATTCCTGAGTTCAGGCCCTGCATCAGGCTCTGTGCTGACAGCTCAGAGCCTGGAGCCTGCTTCAGATTCTGTGTCTCCCTCTCTCTCTGCCCCTCTCTGCTTGTACTCTCTCTTTCTCTCTCTCTCTCTCTCAAAAATAAATAAACATTACAAACATGTGTTTTGTGTTCATTTCTGCTTTCTCCTAAGACCTCACCAAAATGGCAGTAAAGATGTAAAGAGACAATACAGGGGAAGTAGAACAGAGACCGCTATAGAGGATTAGAGACAATAAAATTTTGGAAGCTTACATGTGGAGGATAGGTAGCAACTGAATTATTAGAGCAGTGAAAATGGAAGCATACGTTTCTGCAGAGGTGGTTGCCAGTGGAAAGCAACTGATTCATGGGCGGGGAACATCTGAAAGACTCAGAAGTTAGAGACCTTCCAAGGAAGGGCAAGATGTGAGATAAACACAGGAAAATTAGTTGAGAGTTTGCATAAGGAGTAATTAGGCCCCTTAAACTTCTACCACACCCCCCTGAAGTCCAGTGATTATATCCTCAACCCAAGAAGGAAATGGGAGGTTTGGTATTGGATAGATTACACCAAGAGACTCTGGACTCCGGGATGATGACAGGCACAGCTGAAGGTGGGGATGAAGCACTAGACAGAAAACAGTGGAATCTGGTGAACCACTGCATACCACATGGTGACACCCAGGCTTTGTCCCCTCCTTAGTCCCCACAAGAATGGCAGGGAAGCTTATAGCCCTCACTCAGCAGACTGGATAATTACTCTTTGGAGAAGATCCAAGAAAAAGATCTATTGACTTTTAGGGTTGTCCAGTAAAACACCCAAGCTCCACTTGATTACCCTGCAGTGGAACTCACCATTTTACAAGCCCTATTTGTGTATTGAAAGCTTCCAATCTGGTTTTTAGCACTTCAGTTTTAATATGAACTGGAAGACTTTCGAGGAAAACTTCTTACAAAGAAAAAAAAGTAGTAAAACGACAGAATAAAACTCAGGAGAGTCCAAGGCAGTGCAAAGGGCAGAAGAAAACCGTGGGGCATCCAGATTGGGTGGAGGCTGGCGGCACAGGCCATGAAAGAATTCACCTGAGGCAGAACAAAGGAGATAGAAGTTTATTGAATATACTGCAAGGGGGCAGTCGGGACAGCAAAGGACACTGTGTTGGGGGCGGTGGTGAGGGGCTATAGTTAGAGGGCAGAGTGAGAGGGTTCAGGGACTATGTGGAATTTTCCCTTTCTTTGGTAATCTTAGGAATTATGTCTGGCTGTAAGTAGTCTATTGGTCAGTTAGGGCCTATGGTTATTTTGAGGTGGGTCACTTAATGAGCCTGTTTGCATTCAACGTGGTGGTTGCTGTGAGCCCTTTTGCCTTGCTTAGGTTTCCATTGCTCAAGCCTGTTGCCTAAAAGTGGCCTCTACATAAACTTCAAACAAACTAAACAAACTATTAATATCCTCTGAAAGATAAGTGATGATATTGCATTCGTGGGATAAAAATAGTATGCTAAGACAATGCAATAATGAAAGAACAAGGAAGAGCTTTAGAAATTAAAAATAGGTTAAGTGAAAAATTCAATAGAATGGTTGAAAGATAAAGTTGAGGAATTGTTCAAGAGTAGATCAAAAAAGTTAGGAAAGGAAAGGAAAGGAAAGCAAAGGAAAGCAAAGGAAAGCAAAGGAAAGGAAAGTAGGGCAATTCAAGAGGTTCAGTATCTGACTAATAGGAATTTCAAAAAGAGGACAAAAGAGAGAGGCAGAAATCACCAGATACTGAACTAGTCTGGGTTTTCCAGAAAAACAGAACCAATAGTATATATACATATGAGTGTAATATATTTGCTTACTTGAATGTGGAGGCCAATTAGTGCCAAAATCTGCAAGAAATCCAGGAGAGCCAATGGTATAACTCCAGTTTGAGTCTGAGTCCAAGGGCAGGAGAACAACTGCTCCTGCTGTCAGGCAGAGAAAGTGAATTCTCTCTAATTCAACATTTTTTTCTCTTCTTGGAGCTTCAGTGAATTGAATGAGGTCTATCTGCATTGCTGAGGGCAATTTGCTTTATGCAGTCTACTGATTTAAATATTAATATCATCTAGAAATACACAGACACACCCAGAATAATGTTTAACCAAATATCTGGGCACCTTGTGGCCCCGTCAAGCTGACACATAAAATGAACCATCATAGATACATATAGGAACATATCCCAGAATAAAGGATGTGGAGAGTCCCATTAAGAATGAGAAATGGGAGCACTTGGGTGGCTCAACCAGCTGAGACTCTGACTCTTGATTTCAGCTCAGGTCATGAGCTCACACAGTTTGTGGGATCAAGTCCCGAGTTGGGCTCTGCCCTGGCAGTGTGAAGCCTGCTTGGGATTCTCTCTCTCCATCTGTCTCTACCCCTCCCCCATTCATGTGTGCATGCTCTCCTTCTCTCTCTCTCAAAATAATAAACTTTAAATTTTTTTTCTTAAAAAAAAGAACGAGAAATGAAAATGACACTGTAAAATCCCCAGCAGGGAGAAAAAGAATCTAAAAGCTTCCAAAAAGAAAAAGAAAAGTCATGAGGAAATACCACAGCATTGAACTCTCAACACCAGAAGCTAAAAGCTAATAAAGCAATGCCTTAAAAATTCTGAGAGAATATCTCTCCAATCCAATTCTCTGCTCAGCTAAACTATTAAATATGAAGATAGCAAAAAAAGATGTTTTCTAACAGACAAATCTGAAAAAATGTTGCTTTCTTTACATTTTTTTCCTCCAGGAATCTTCTGGAAATTTGCATATAAGGGGATACAAAACGTATTTGTTTAAAAGTTTTCTTAAGCTTTCTGGAATAGTTTGAGTGTTGACAAATAAGATATCTTGATGTTAATTACCTAATAGTTATTAATCACTATTTTCCTAATTCAAATGGCTAAATACATTAGGACATACACTTGACTGTATTATGTAGAAAACATTTCTACCAGAGTAAAAATTTTCCATTGTAGGGTAGGAAAATAAATCTTTTTTCTTCAACTCTTCTAGGTTCTTGATTGGGATGCTATTACAAAAGACAGATTAGCAGTGCAAAACATACAAATTTATTTAATCTAAATTTTATGTAATGCAAGAGCCTTCATAAAGAAGTGAAGATCCCAAGAAATGGCTAAATCTTAGTGCTTTTATCCTGGGTTTGAAGAAAAGTGGAAAGTCATGGAACAACATGGAGGACAAAATGCACACGTTGATAGTAGTAAACTGGGGGAAACTTCGCAATACCTGTTTGAATTCCTCTCAGAGTCCCTCCATCTTTGATAAAAGGAATGCTCCTTTTCTCTGGGTATAGGAAGAGGTCTTCTCATAGGAGGGTCTTATGACATGCTTCAGGGCAGAAAAGACCAGAGAGTCCTTCCTGAACCTGCCATTTCCCAAATTCCTTCAGCTTAAAATATGCAATATGCCAAGGCACCATATTTGGGGGTAGTGTGTTCTGAACCCTGTCACTATCATAAATTAAATGTGTTAACTCTTTTTGAGATACTGTTGCTAAGAATCTTTATGTAGAATCAGATAAGTCTGTAGTTTTCTTTTACTCTTTTACATGAATTTTCTATCATGTTCTCTTAATAACCCTCAAAGGAATAAACCCTAGATTAGTACTTTAAAAGTTAATGAATTATTTAGACATATCCTTTAGAGTTATTTAGGTATATCCTCTCATATAATTTCCTCCTTCTAATCAGGGTAGAAGTATTAATACCCAGTGCTAAAACCTTGGCTTGAATTTCTTTAAATTATCTTTGTATAAGTAATACTCCTAACATAAATGTGGTTCGGGAGAAAACAATCTAGAGGAATAAATATGTAACAAATAGCTATAGTAATTATCTGGTATGTGAACTTGGGAGGGTTTTCTAAAATGTTTTATAGGATTTGTGTGTCATTTTCATAATCAGAATATATCTGTATATAAGTATGTATATGTATGTAGATATATATGTAAAATAAAGTATGTATATACATGTAAAATAAAACAAGAGGTTGTACATAGTAGGTTTGGGCTCTATCATTGCTTTTCTTTATGGTCTTAACCTTTATCACAAAGGGGTTTCACTAGCACAAACCTAAAAGGATTTTCTGTTGAACTTCACATGACATTCTAAGATATGATTTAGCTATTTTGACCAAATGACTCTGAACTGAGGTGACCAAAGCAACTGCCTTGCTCTAGATAGTTAGGTCCAAATTGGGGTCAGCATGTTAATGGTGTGGTGAGGAATGTCCATGCTAGGCAAATGGGCAATCACTTGTCAGTTCATAATCAGCCAAGGTAAATACACATGCAAGCACATGAAATGAACTTAACACATGGAAAAAAAAAAGTAAATTTAATGATATATTATTAAGTAATAAAATACATTTCAACCCCCAATTTTTTTCTCTTCTTTTCTTGTCAGGCCATTTTATGTTGACCAGAAAATAGAAATGACAAAGTTGCCCTTCTGGAGTGGGAGCATTTTCTTTCACAGTAGCCCCCCACCCCACCTTTTTTGTAAACTTTCTTTTTTGTAAGTAATCTCTACACCCATGAGTTTGAGTGGGGCTCAAACTCATGACCCTGAGATCAAGAGTTGAACGTTCTTCCGATTAAACCAGCCAGGTGCACACCCCCCCGCCCCCCAGTAGTCCTTCTTACCTGAGAAAACCTGGATTTGGTTCTTTCCTCTTTAATTTCTAGGACAAACAGCTAAAGGATTCTGTCTCATGGTCTCTAGTTTTTGTATTATGATTCCAGTCCTTAGCATACATTTAGAGACTCTACCAGAGGTTCTGCAAATAATTCGTACATTTAGAGACTCTACCGGAGGTGGCATTAGGAATAGAACTGTTTGATAATCTTTTCTCTATGCCTACCTCATATGGCACGGTGCTACAGATTGAATGTTTGTATGTCCTCTAATTCATATGTTGAAACCTACCCCCTAATGTGATGGTATTGGAAGTGGGGCCTTTGGGAGATTATTAGGTCATGAGAGTGGAGCCCTCATGAATGGGATTAGTGCCCTTAGAAAAGAGACTCCAGGGAGCTCCCTTGCCCTTTCTGCCATGTTAAGACACAGTGAGAAGATGGCTATATATGAACCAGGAAGCAAGTCCTCACCAGACATCAAATCTTCCAGCACCTTGATTTTGAACTTCCCAGCCTCCAGAAGTGTGAGAAATAAATATTTGTTGCTTAAGCCATCCGGTCAGTGGTATTTTTGTTATAGCAGCCTGAATGGACTATGATACATGGGAAATAAAAGAATGTTTGGAGTCCCCTTTGACAACTCTAGGTCTCTCCTAACCCACATCCAGTCCATTAGTAGGTCTTCCCAACTTTCACTCCGTGAAATATACCTTTCAGGGGCCTGCCTTTGTCCAGTTTCACCACCTGGCCCTCAGGAGAGTTGTTTTGGTCCTGGTCCCAGGGGAGTTGTCCAACAGAACCACTGTAACAGCTGCGATTTTACTCTTGCACACTCCAGTGTTTTTACCAACTAGCAACCAAAGTGACCTTTGCCAAGCACAAGTTGGACCATGTCTCCCTCCTATTTACTATTAATAATTTTTTTTTTAATTTTTTTTAACGTTTATTTATTTTTGAGACAGAGAGAGACAGAGCATGAACGGGGGAGGGGCAGAGAGAGAGGGAGACACAGAATCAGAAGCAGGCTCCAGGCTCTGAGCCATCAGCCCAGAGCCCGACGCGGGGCTCGAACTCACGGACGGTGAGATCGTGACCTGAGCTGAAGTCGGACGCTTAACCGACTGAGCCACCCAGGGGCCCCTATTAATAATTTTTAAAGTCAGGTTTGTTGAGGTATAATTTACATACAGGAAAATTCACCCCTTTAAGGTTTACAGTTTTATGAATTTTAACAAATGCACACCACATGCATGATACAGAACAATTCCATTGCCTCCAAAAGTTCCCTTGAGCCCCTTTGTAGGCAAACCTTTCTCAGCCTACAGCCCCTGGCCACTGATCTGTTTTTTGTCTCTATGGTATTACCTTTTCCACACTGTTACAGAAATGGAATCATACCATGTGTAGCCTTTTGAATCTGGTTTCTTTCATTTAGCAGAGAGCATTTGAAATTCATTCATTAGTTGCACACGTCAGTTCTTTCCTTTCTATTGCTAACTGGTATTCCAGCAATATAACTGGTTATCCATCAGTTGGTAGACGTTTGGGATGTTTCCTATTTTTGGTGACTACAGTTAAAGCTACTATAAACATTTGTGTTCAGGTTTTTTTAGGTTTTTGGATGGAGAGACATATATCCATTTCTCTTGGTTCGATCTATAGCAGTAGGATTTCTGGGTAGTATAGTAAATGCATGTTAAATGTTATAAGAAATTGACATTCTGTTTTCCAAAGTGGCTGTATCCTTTTCCATTCCCATCAGCAATGCATGAATTCCAGTGACTCCTCATCCTCCTCAGCACTTGGTATTTTCAGGTTTTTTAATTTGAGACATTCTGGTTTTAATTTGCATTTCCTTAATGACTAATGATGTTGAGCATCTTTCATGTGCTTACTTGCTACCCATCTTTTCTTTGGTGAAGTGTTTGAATTTGTTACCCATTAAAAAAAATGGGTTATTTTGTTATTGAGTTGTATTATTATTATTTAAAATTTTTTTTTTAACGTTTATTTATTTTTGAGACAGAGAGAGACACAGCATGAACGGGGGAGGGGAAGAGAGAGAGGGAAACACAGAATCGGAAGCAGGCTCCAGGCTCTGAGCCATCAGCCCAGAGCCCGATGCGGGGCTCGAACTTGCAGACCGCGAGATTGTGACCTGAGCTGAAGTCGGACGCTTAACCAACTGAGCCACCCAGGCGCCCCCTTATTATTATTTTAAATAAAAAATCCTGAATAGATAATACATTCACATAGTTGAGAAGCCAAAAAATGTTAAAAAAAAAGTCATTCATTAGGAAGTGCCATCTTTTTGCCTTTATGCAGCCTCAGCTAGAAAACATTCTCATTAATTTATATTTCCTTCCAGAGTTTCTTTATGTGACTACAAATATATAGTCCTACCTCCTCTCCACCCTTACACCAGAAGTAGCATACTATGTATACCGTCCAGCATCAGTATATTCCGGAAAGCTTACTCAGAGTGTTTTACAATTACATATGATTCTATTATGGGGTAAGGCTTATTTAACCAGTCCTCAATTGATGGATGTTTGTTTCCAATTATTTCTTTACAAATAACACTGCATACAATGAGTAATGTTGTACATAGGTTCTTTGGTATGCTCACAGTTATATCTGTAAGGCTATATTCCAAAAATAATTTTCAGATTTCTGTTCTTAAAGTATGGCTATCTTAATGACTATGTAAGTTTCCACTGTTCATTTCAACTCCGCTCAAGGTTCTTGTGTGAACCCTATTCATAAAAAATAAAACTGGGGTAGGGTGCCTGGTGGCTCTTTCAGTTAAGCATCCGACTCTGGATTTCTGCTCAGGTCATGATGTTGGGTTGATGGGACAGAGCCCTGAGTCGGGCTTAGTGCTGAAAGCACGGAGCCTGCTTGGGTTTCTCCCTTTTCCTCTCTCTCTGCCCCTCTCCTACTCTCTCTCTCTCTTTCTCTCTGTCTCAAAATAAATAAACTTAAAAAAAAAAGAAAATTGGTGTTTGCATATATGATGTGTGTGTGGGAATGCAGTGGGCATAGGGAGGCTATAAATTGGAAGTTCCTCATGATTCAGACTCTACTTGCCAGGAAAGGTATAGGAACAGGAAGTGCCCGGCCCCACAAAGTTCTTCTGTAATAGTGACATTCTTAACCCTGCTCCAAACCTTCCTGTGTCTGTGTTCTATTTATTTTACATCTCATGCTTATATCTGTGTCTTTTGCTTCTGATCTTTATCTGGGTAAAGAAAGATTTTTTTTTTCTGATGTGTATTTCAGTCTCACTAGTGATTTATGGAGTTTGCTCTTCATAAGTTTTTCTTTTGATCATTGTTCACCCTCAGTTAATTTGCTCAAGTGAAGAGTAAAATCTCAGGAGGAGATTAGCAAGAAGGATAGCATTTAGCTTTATCAAATGAAGTGTTTCTGAATTTGATCATTCACTTCTCACTCAAGGGGAAATTTAAGATGTAGTAGTAACCTCTTTGATATTTAACAATCTCATTGATGTTCTCAGTTATTTATGTCTTAAAGGGCCATACTGACTTTAAAAGCTGATTATTCTTTTAAATCCTACTCATATGCTAAAATAAGAAGCTGAAGACAAAACAAAACCACTAACCAGACTGCCTTCTGGTTAGCCCTAAATTTAACACAAATCTTACCTTTAGTATTAAAGAGATCTTTTAATTTTGGCTTCCTTATGTACACACAGCTATTGAGGTAACTGTGAGCTGGTTGTTTATTAGGAAGAGGCAATTGTGAAAGTGAAGTCAGAAAGCCTTGCTCAGGCATATGCCACTGGTTCACCTCTCTCCTGCACAAGTTATTTTCAGAAGAAAATGCTGCAAATAAAGACTATATTTTTCTTTCCACACTGTTTATTTCAAGAGACATGGGAACCATCACGAAGCAGATTCATAGGCTTAAAATGTAAACCCTGTAAGTCTGCTTTGTTTGAGTTTATGAAGATGTGATTGTGGAGCCTCTTCCTCCCTGGTCTCACCTCTGCCCTGAGAAAATGGCAGGCCCTGAAATTTATGGGAATTCTGACCTAAGAGGCCAGGAAATGCCTGAGACTAGAGAAGGTGGGAAGCATGGAGACTGGCCCCTGATGGGGTGCATTTCCCAGAAGAGAAAATAATATTACCTGTAGCTCTAATTTCCACAGCACTGTTTTTAAACACTCGAAGATTTGTTATTCCTCTTGAAATAGCCCCAGGCATATGGAAGACACTGGATTCAAGTAACTTCCCTTCCCTTCCAAGTCTTAAGGCTGGGGGAAAAAAAAAAAATATCCTTGAAGCAATTAGAAAATCCCTAGTCTTAAAACTGTAGACACAAATGGCACATGCATAGCTCAAAGTTTTAGGGGAAAATGATTGCTCTCAGGTTAAAATTTACTGGGAACAATTTTATTTCAAAAGATCAATTTTTGCCATTTCTACTAAGCTAACAAGGACAAGGCTGAACGAAGCCTTAGAGTAAGTCATGAAAGCTCCAGATTAAAAAATATTTTTTAAATGGTCTCATTGAGAAATTTTTCAAATGAGAGTCACACTTGAATGAATGAATGCTGTATCAAATTATCCAGAGACAAAGAAGAGAAGCCATTCTACCAGAACAAATGCAGCCTGCTTTGTTTAGAGGACAAATCATTCTTGCAGCCAGTTTGAAATGTCACTTTTAAGTCAATGAGAGTTGTGTTCAAATAAGAGGGGGAAGCAAGACCCTATTATATTCACTAGGATGTGATGTTTTGCCTCTGAATGGTTTCTACAGTGCATGAAAATTCCTTTTTTTGGAGGGGGGTGTGTGTCTTTTTTAATGTCTTAAACTGTTTTCAGGTTTTACAAAGTGCTTCAGTTTTTACATCAAAAGGGCAGACACGATCACACTGGAACACCAGTTGTCCAACTACAGAAGCTCTGGACTTTTGGGATAAGACTTTTGAACTCTTGGTAAAAACAGACTCATTGGCTCACATGGGGGAGTTGTCTTCTGGAAGCAATCCAGGGTTTGCAGCCGCCCAACCCAGCCATTTTCTCCATCTTTCCATGATATCACCACTGGAGCCCTGGCCATAATGGGGTAGGAGCCACAATGCTGTCCAGTGGCATAGGAAGTTCAGAGGTGAGTTGGAGCAAAACTGATGGGAGAGTCCATCTGTTGCCAAGAATTGACCAGACTGGCTGGCAGCTGTGGGCTTTATAAGCAATTTGGACCTCTTGTTTCATTTTGGCAAACTCTAAACCCCCCAATACTATTGGTTAGGTCATAAAATCAATTCATTTTTGTTGCCATCATTAAAAATAAATTTTCTTATTGCTAAAAGAGACTATAATACTAAGCAACAGTCCAACACCATCAAATTATTGTATCTTCTGGCAGATATAATAAAACACTCAAAATGACTGATGATGTTTTTATATCATTTTGAAGTCTGATTTTTTTTTTAAAAGACAAGCTTCTCCATGGAGATAGGGGGAGGTAAGCCTGACTGCCAATGCTGCCATCCTTGCTCAATGACAAGGAAGGCTGGACTGACACCAGCTTGTGGGGAAAGCAGACACTCACTTTGATCTGTAAAAGTCTATCCAGAAATAAACAAGGGATGACACCTTCTGCACAACCATATAGCAGAGACTCAAAAGTTTTTGAATGAGCCACATAAAAGAATTCCTTCTGAAAAGAAAGCAAGATTTAAAAGGGCACAAATTCCACACACACTCTCTGTTGACATAGATCAAATTCTCCACTTAATTGCATGACTTTCCGATTTGGATTTCTGGTAGAGACAAAGCTTCAGGATAGTGGTGAGCAGCCTGTGGACAGGGGTCTATCTAGGTTTGGGAAAAATCAGAAAATGCACTTTGTGTTGCTATTTCCAAATATGCCTTAAGGTAAACAATACATGGTACAAATACCAGGGCCAAGTTCTTCATTGCAAGTCTAATAATAATATTGTTAGTAATTATAAAAAGAATATTAAAAGTAATACTAACGGTATGTATTACATTTTACTACATGCCAGGCACCGTGTTAGGTGCTGATGTGCATTTAATCTTTAAGCAGTCATCATCGGGTTGGTATTATTAGCCCCATTTTACAGATGAGAACACCAAAGTTAAGAAAAGTAATATGTCCATAATATGAGCCAATATTTGAATCCAGGCATTGTAGCTGTAGAGCCCAAGTGCTTTAAGCTTTCATAAGAGCTAGCACTTATGGAGCATGCATTTGCTGTTATTACTATCATTTTGCAGATACAGGTAGAAAAACTTTCCCAATGTTGCACTGCTGTTAAGGGCAGATGTGAGATGTAAACCTGTCATTCTGACTCTAGACTCTGAACATGTAATGTCTAAGGTTGTCTAACCAGTTGAAATATACACATTAGTCATGAAAATTAGTAAAGGTATTTTCATTCTGAGTTAAAGAAAAATGGGATCTGAATTGCTTTGCCTACGTTGGCCATTCTGATGAAGTGGTTGCTGTTATTTGCTCTTAGGACTATGCTTTCGCGGACTAGATGGCTGGACCTTTTGCTGGTTTACACTACCCTCTAGTGGTTAGTAGAAAATTCTGGGGATACGCCTATTTGGTGACAAAGAAATAGAAGGTTGTTCATTAAAAAGACTCCTTTTAAACATAAAGTTATGAACCTATATTGATAGTATTTGTACTTTTAGTATCTTTTGGCTGAGAAAAATATATAAAGTCAAAGAGCTGCCATGAATTTGGTATCCCTTTAATGTGAATGCATTTTTATTCATCTCAATAATACACATCTAGATTGAAAACAAGATGACATATGTATTATCTTGTTTTCAATGTACATGTACATACACATATACACATACACACATATACCTAGATATAGATATAGATATAGATAGATACATAGATGTATAGACAAGTGTGCATGTGTGTGATTTATTTATAAGTGTTAGCTCTAGACTATGCTGGGGTGCATTGATGGATTTGAAAGTCCTCACAACAGACTTTCCTTGAAGGCTCTTTGGCTGGAACTTCCACAAATACCCATACCTAAACCAATCACAGGCAAAGGGAATTGAATTGACACAAAATCTTAGATTAATCAGTATATTCTCCTGAATTGAGCACAGAGGCCCCTTTCCTGAGAGGAAGAAAGCTAAAGAAAATTGGTTTTCTGTTTACAAGGAAGAAGTCCTGCTAGAGGATGCATAGCTGTCTTACTTAGGTCTCTCTTGTCCCCCATTCTGCATCCCTGGCTGACTTCAGGAGGTGGAGGCCTGGAGACGGGAGGGAAGTGGGAACAATCCTCATGCAGGCAGTATGGAGTGCACTGTTCTAAAGGGAATTGAAAAACAACAATAAAACCAACTAAAAGTGGCCTGCTTTTTATTATCACCACCAGCCTGCAATTCTAAAAAATGACAATGATATATAATTCTCCCTGAATTTTTTTTTTTCTGGTCTAAATTCTAAACAACTATTTTGGTTTCTATTTAGTTTTTATAAATACATACATACATACATGCATAAATTTCCAATTAACACATTTTTTTACTTATTCTTTCATAAACATTGTGTTCTACATCATGAAGTTCATTTGGAGAACTTCTAGTTATCATTTGGCCTATGACACACGCAGACTCAGCTCCAACCATTTGTTTCAGGAGTAAGTTCATGATCAGTTGGAATCATTTAGCCCTCAATTTGGGCACAGTTCAATACTTATTCCTGTGTCTAAACTATAGATCTGAAATAATCAATTAAAACTCAGTGATTATAAAGACAAGAAACAGAACTAGAGCAATTTTTAATCCTGTCCACATGCGCCCATGCAAACATATTTGCAAACCGTCAGAATCAACCTACCACAGTGTACAGTGAGAAGGTAAGCTTTAAATTGTTCATTGACGACTGGAGCAGAGAAACTGTAGAGAACACCAACTCTGCAAAAACAAAGCATAAGGAAACAGACATTTCACAGAAGAATGACAAGGATGTCTTGTCTTACATTGCCAGAAAAAATCAAACGGACATGTTTGAATGCTTCAATCATTTTCACCAAGACCTAGACCCTCATTCTAAAGTAAAGGATCAGGGGTGCCTGGGTGGCTCAGTCGGTTGAGTGTCTGACTCTTGATTTCAGCTCAGGGCATGATCTCATGGTTGTGGGATCGAGCCCTGAGTTGGGCTCTGCTCTGCTGGGCGTGGAGCCTGCGTGACATTCTCTCTCTCTCTCTCTCTCTCTCTCTCTCTCTCTCTCTTTCTCCTCTATGCATCCCCATGCTCACATGTGCATGAGAGCATGCTCTCTCTCTCTCTCTAATAAATAAATAAATTAATTAATTAAAGGATCAAATACAATCAATGTTTACTATCATTCAACCACTTTCTCTGACTTTTGCAAAATGAAAATTTGGGAAGTTTTAGTCAAATACAGTAGAAATTTCTGATGAATTTTTTGGTGAAGATATTTTAGGGGATTTTTTTTTTCCTGCAGAGATGTTTAAAAATTGCTACAACTCATCCTGAAGAAGCTTGACAATATTACAGTCTCTGGGATTTATTAAATGGGATTATTATGAATCTGCCAATCTCATTTTATGGTTAAGATTTTTTCTTAACTGTTTATTGCTTCATTTGAAACATTTAAAAAATTAAAATAATTCAAAATGTCCTTTGTTTAACATGAGTGGAGAGAGCTATGCTCTCCATTAAACATGTGAAGGTTGATTTGGACAATCATTGGCAAATGGGAAGAGGTGAAAGCTTGAAAATAGAAACTGTGATGCTACTCATTACTGTAGCAGACCAGAGGTAGGTGTAAGGTTTTCCCCCTTTAAAAAAATTACATTTTTTAATTTTAAAAATTAAGAAAAGTAATGTATTTTTATTTAAAAAAGTGATGTATTTTTATTTTTTTGTTTTAGCAAGAGAAAGAGTGTACGCATGCATGGAGCGGAGGAAGGACAGAGGGAGAGGGGGAATCGTAAGCTGGCTCCATGCCCAGCTGGGAGCCCAGTACAGGACTCTATCCCATGACCCTGGGATCATGACCTGAGCCAAAATTAAGAGTTGGATGCTCAACCAACTGAGCCACCCAGCATCCTGAAAGTAATGTACTTTTAAATCATTACACGTACTCATTTGTGTCCTGTAATATTTATTTTGGTTGTTTTTTTATTAAAGTGTTTTTACTGATGATTATACTGATGACTGCTGATGCACTCTGGAGGTAACTAACTTGATGAAGTCTTAGTAGTGTCTCTGAAGAGGTACGTTAGAGGTGGAATTATTTACAAGTTGCCGGGATCTGGTTTAAGGTGGGTCTTTCAATGTCAGGCCTGATTGGGATTGGACAGGTTTATGATGTAACTGTTTAGTATTGGTTAATATAGTAAAGTTAGGATTTTGAAGTGAGTCTTCAAACAGTAAACAATCATTTGTTAAGTACAGTTGAACTAATTATTGCTTTGAGAAGGAGATATTTACCCAAAGTTTTGGACTGATAGTTTGTGTTTCCTCCAAATTCATGTTAAACTCCTAATCCCCAATGTAATGGTATTTGGAGGTGGGGCTTTGGGAGGTAATTAGGTTTAAGTGAGGTCATGAGAGTAAGGCCCCCAAAATGGGATTAGTGTCTTTATAAGAAGAGGAAGACAGTTCCTGGGATGCCTGGGTGGCTCAGTCAATTGAGCATCTGACTTTGGCTCAGGTCATGATCTTTGCAGTTCACAAGTTCGAGCCCCGCGACTGGCTCTGTGCTGACAGCTCAGAGCCTGGAGCCTGCCTCAGATTCTGTGTTTCCCTCTCTCTCTCTGCGCCTCCCCCACTCGTATTCTGCACTCAGTCTATCTCTCTCTCTCTAAAATAAATAAACATTAAAAAGAAAATAAAATGTGGAAGAGACACTAGAGTTCTTTATCCAAGCACATGTACTGAGGGAAAGGTCCTGTGAGCCCATCATGGGGTGGGGGGTGGGCAGGGGGGACAGCTGTCTACAAACAAGGAAGAAGGCCCTCACCAAGAAACTAATCTGTTGGCACCTTTATCTTGAATTCCCCAGCCTCCAGAACTGAGAAATAAATGTCTGTTGTTTAAACCACACAGTGTATAGTGTTTTGTTGTAGCAGCCTGAACTAAGACACCCCACTATGGGCAAATTGATAGACTACTGTTTGGATTAACAGATTTTTCAGGAAGTTCAACTCTATCTTCCTCATCAAGAATTTTCTGGAAAAGGAAAGTCATACTACTGCAGGCAGTACATTGTGTGACTGTAGACAGTTTCGGTTCTCAATATGCGCCATAAATCCAATAAATAAGTTCAATAAAATAAAATTAATATTGCCTGCATTTCTTTTCTGGCTATCATTATTACTTTTTTTCATTTCATAATTATATCTGAAATTAATTTGTTTTTTAAAGGAGGGTGTTAAAAATGATGTATTTTGGTTGCCAGTTATGCAACGGAGGCCTGCTAGAGGGATTATATAAAAGGAGCCTATGGTAGTTGGGCACGGGAGCAGTAGGACCCTGGCCTCATAACCACAATAGGAAAGAGCTTACACAAGTAATCCCCTAAAAGACCCAAAGGAGTTCTTCATCATGCAACTTTTTTTGGTGTGTTAAAAACATTAATTCATACACTCATGTTCATACCAGCATTACACACAATAACCAAAAGGTGGAAGCAACCGGTGTCTTCATCTGTTTATCAGATGAACAGATAAACAAATTGCGGTCTACACATACAACGGCATATCATTCAGCCTTCACAAGGAAGGAAGTTCTGTCACATGCTGCAACATGGATGAATCTTGAGGACACTAAGTAACATAAGTCACAGAAAGACCAATGTTATATGATTCCAGTTATATGAGGTACCTAGAGTAGTCAAACTCATAGAGACAGGAAGTAGGAGGGTGGTTGCCAGAGGCTGGGGGAGGGAGACATGGGGGTTTTTGTTTGATGGGTATCGAATTTCAGTTTTGCAAGATGAAGAGAGTTCTGGAGACTGGTTGTACAGCATTGTGAATGTGTTTGACACTATTGAGTTACACACTTAAAAATGGTGAAGATGTTAAATTTTATGTTATGTATATTTTATTGCAATTAAAACAATATTGATTGGTTACATTGATGACCCGCCACAATTTGCATAACCTTATTTTGGCATAGCTTCCTTTTTAAGAAAAAGGGGAGGGTACCACAGCAGCCAACCCTCGAAGTTCCCTTGCGTGAGTAAGAAAAGAAAGCTTTTCCTCAATCTGCTGCCACCTGCCAGCAAATTTTTCTAATGTGTGTACAATTATATGGTGATCTCAGTATGAATGGTGCCCCCTAGAGTTGTGTGATGTGCTACCCGCACCGGCTAAAGAGTCCCTGACAGAGAGCTTCTCAAAATGCAGAGGACCAGGCCTCTCCTCCTCTGAGAGGCTCTACAAATGGTCCAGGGTGTGAGTCATGGCTTTTGGAAGTTTCAGGAGATGGGAAAACACAAGAAATTGTTGATAGGAAGGATTTGGACTATTCAAGTTGTAGCAGTTGAAAATGCTGTTACATCAAAGTAAATAAGCCCCAAATGAAGTTTCCCAAGGTGCCCTGCTGGCGACCCCGGGGGTAGCTCTGAGTCAGAAGTGGTGGGAGGGGATGAGACAGGAAAGGAAGAAGCTGTCACCAGGATTGGCCTTATTCACAGACACACTGGAACACTGAAAAGGCCCTCTGCACAGAAATAATTTTACTATTATTTGGGAATGCCTAAAATTCCAGTTACTTTCTTTATGACTTATAGATTGCTAGAACAACAAATAGCCTTAGACATCAACTGGTTCAAGCCTCTCATTTCTCAGATGCAGTCTAGAATGTTGAATGACTCACTCATGCTCGCACACTAATTGTGGTATTTGGCTTTGTTCTCTCTAGGGGCATCTGGAGGAGGAGAGGGCTCTCAAAGGAGGAAAAAAGGGCAACGGAAAAGAACAGGTAGAATTTCCAGAGACATGGTTGCCCCACTGCACAGTCATTATAATGTTCCTTTTCCTATAATCCCTAAATCCCAGGAAAGGTAAATCAAGAGGGAAAGGGGAGAGCACAAGAATATCCATAATATTGGAAGCATATTAAAGCTTAAGAAGAAACTGTAAGTAGCGTGTATTAGATTTTTCATTAACTTATTCACTAAATATATTAAAGGAGAGAGATTATGTACTTGAGGATCTTACAGCCCAGTGGGAGAAAGAGTTATGCACATAGATGAATTGTAATAAACCTGGAACATATGGTGTTAGATGTACGAATCCAGAGCTAAGGGGATCCTGACAAGGGAACTACTATCTTCCCACAGAGGTTTTGGGAAAGCTTTCCAGAGGAATGGGTATTGGAGTGGGTCTTGAAGGGTGGACAGGAGTTTGGCAGGTGGGAAGGATATGAGGGAAGGTCCTAGGAATTCTGGCGGGAAAGAATAGAGAGTGTGACTGCAGCTCTAATCACCTTAGGAATGAACAAAGGGTCATGTGACTGGAGCGCTCTGTGACTAGCAGAGCATGGGAGGTGGCCTGGGCCAAGCTAAGGAGTTGGCATTTTATCCTGTGACCCACAAAGTCTACAAAGGCTGTTGAGCAAAATGTGGCAGGATGCCTTGTGGAAGAGGAGGACACCGGCTTCGGTGGAAGAGGTGGGGAGGCCAGGCAAGTGACTCTCCTAATACCGGGGCCTGTGCTGTGTCAGTGAGCCTGCCAGGACCAGCCAGGCTGGGCAGTGGAGTGCCGTTCAGCCTCCACCCCACTGCAGCCATCTGCTCCCTCACACACAGACCGTGCCTCCTCTCACCCTGTGGTTCCTCCCGGAAGTCCATGGAACTTCTGCCGCTGACATTCAAAACAGTGGGGAAGGCTCAGCAAAAGGGAGGGCCGTGGTGAATACCCCCCACCCCCACTCCCCCGTAAGGGAAGGTCTGGGTGCGTGAGATGATGCTTACAGCTTCACAGGCAGTGCATGCCTCTAGCAGTAATTGGGTAAAGGAGGAATGTCTCTTTATCCCTTCTGGGGAAACAAACTGCCCTGGGTTCCAAGAAAAGCAGGAGAAACCGGGCATCCGGGTACAAAGCCGGGAAGATAGCTAGTGGGAAGAGAAAGGCTTTATTTTGGCAGCGGCTGGATACCAGATCACATTTGTGTGAACCCCAAGGTTGCTGCCTATTTCTGCAGGAACAGGCAGGGGCCTGTGGCCAGAGAGTTGGCTGACCTCCAGAGGATGAGACGACCTACTGGACCCTGAGCCGTTGGGCTCCCGCAGCCTTACCGGCTGAGGACACTTTTAGCTGAGGATTTGAGAAGACTTTCCTGCTTGGTAGCCCCCAGCTCAGCGTAATGCCAAGTTCAGTAAATGATTCTAAATGGAATCAAACTCAAGTGATTAGCCTACTGAAATTCTTATAATTGTATACCTGAATATAGCCTGGGGGAGGCTTGTAGAAACTTTTTTTTTTTTTTTTTTTTTTAAAGCTGCAGATTATTATCTGGACAGGTTAACACTGGGAGACAGAGGAGCAAAAAGGGTCTTCAGGGGGCTAGAACCAAGAGCAAAGGCAGGGAGTAGAGGAACAGCTTTGCTGAGCAGGGTCTCAGAGTCCCTTCCTGGAAACCCAGTAAACGTGTTTACCTTTTGGTTACCTGACAGAGAAATGGGAGTGTCCCAGAAGAGTTGGTGGTGGTAATGGTGGTGGTGGGAGACGCTCGAGGGACTTGTACACCTGCATGGAAGTTTGCAGTATCTTAAATAGCTGTGGCCATACATGTGTTCCTGGTTGCTGAGGGTGAGCAGCGAGCGGGCAGAAGACTTGGGACACAGAAGGACTTGCCAGGATGTATATGTTCAAGGCATGACAGATTGCTGCAGAATCCAGGCTGGAGAAAAGAGGAAACAGTAATAATAATCATTTCCAGGCTCTTTACACTTCGGTAACACGTTTAATCTTCACAACAATTCTGTGAAGTAGACATGTTTGCTACCTCTATTTTATAAATGAGGAAATTCAGGAGTGCCCTGGCTCATAAACTTAGTAAAATGAAAACAACGGATACAATATCGAAAGCATCCTAGTGTCTCATCAGGATTAAAGAAACAATAGCCACCCTGTCACAACGTGCTCTGGTTGCCCAAGGTCTCCCAACAGTTGCAAACTTGTTTTGTGATTGATGGATTTGAAGGCAGGAGATTAGTACAATACATGAGAAATTGCCTTAACAATTTACAAGCAAATTAACGAGAACTGAAAAAGAGAATTCTCTGTTCTTGTGTTAACCAAAGCTGGGATAAAGGAAAAATAAGTTAGTTGCTTGCTCGGGAAATTCCTACCCCTGGAAAATAAGAGTTGAAACCACTAAACAGCTTCCCAATCAAGAATAACAACTTGTGCATCAAAAATGTTCCTCAAGACCCTTCCTCACTGAACCCATGTATGCAAAGCCATTGTGTCATAAACTCTGCTTAATTCCAGTCATTTCCTCACCTTGTAAGATCTCCCTAAAAAATCACTTAGCCCAGGTCCTTGAAAACCTGAACCTATTCTGCCCTACAAGGTGGTGTTTATCAGTCTGTTTTTCTGGAGTTAACAGTTGACATTAAGCATATATTTAACTATATAGCTGAGGTGACATTGTGAACTTATCAGTAAGCTGACCGAGTCTTAGAACAGTCTTATGCGTGTAAAACACATGCATGTGGATCCTTCCTGCTGCAGTGATCTGTGCTCCAAAACTAGAGCTTGAGACTTATCAACTGGGGATTCCCAGAGGGACTGCTTCCCTGTGGTAGAACATGGTCATTACAATGTCTGGCTCAGGGACCTCCAAGTCCCCGAACACCCGCAGCCCCTTGCATCCAAGGTCCCGTGAAGTGTGTCACCAGACCCTGTCAACCTGGCCATACAGACTGACCCAGAAATAGAGTTCTGACAAAGGCACCTCTATATGTCATAAGTAAAGAGAAGAGAGGTTTCTGAGGTAGCTGAATATGAAAAATTAGACGAATAAAGATCCCCAGATAGAATGGTAACTCACCCAATCTTATTCTCTTTGGGCGTGAGAGAGGGAAGAAGGAAAAAAATAACAGTAAAAACCAAGAGAAGTAAAGAGAGAGCAGCAGTAGAAATGATTGGATGCTGAGAGGGAATCTGAGTCACGAGAGTGCAGAGTGCCTAGGGAACACCAGCTGCTATGTTCTGATGTGACCACAAAATGCTGGAGCCACAGAGCTGCTGGTGTATCCTGGAGAGCTGCAAATCACGTCCCTGTTCTCCATGAGGCTTGTGGTGTGGCTGATGGGGTGATTGTTGTAATAATCATACAATAATAGTAACATTCTTATATATATTTTTGCTGATATACAATTGAACACAATCATATGGATAGATCTTAAGTGTTCAGTTCTATGAATCTTGGAAATGGTATATACCCATGTCACCACCAAGCAAAACATGAATCCAGAAAGTTCTCTTGTGCTCCTTTCTAGTCAATCCTTTTTTTTTTTTTTTTAATTTTTTTTTTAACGTTTATTTATTTTTGAGACAGAGAGAGACAGAGCATGAACGGGGGAGGGTCAGAGAGAGGGAGACACAGAATCTGAAACAGGCTCCAGGCTCTGAGCTGTCAGCACAGAGTCCGACGCGGGGCTCGAACTCACAGATCGCGAGATCATGACCTGAGCCGAAGTCGGACGCTTAACCGACTGAGCCACCCAGGTGCCCCAATCCTTTTTTTTTTTTTTAAAGTTTATTTATTTTGAGAGAGAGAGAGAGAGAAAGAGAGAGAGAGAGAGAGAGAGAGAGAGAGAGAAAGAGAGGAGGGCAAGCAGGGGAAAAGCAGAGAGAGAGGGAGAGAATCCCAAACAGGCTGCATGCTGTCAGCAAGGACCCCAACACGGGGCTCGATCCCACAATCCATAAGATCGTGACCTGTGCCAAAATCAAGAGTCAGACATTTAACCAACTGAGCCACCCAGGCGTCCCTTATTATAGTTTTAACATGCATTTCTCTGAGCATCAGTGATGTTGAGCACATTTTCATGTGCTATTATCCATTAGCACACCTTTTTTGAAGTATCTGTCCAACATTTTTGCCCATTAAAAGAAAATTGGGTTGTTCATCTATTCCTTGTTGACTTGTAGTCCTTTCTATATTCTGGATATGGACACTTTTTGAGATAAATATTCTGTACATATTTTTTTGTCAGTCTGTGGCTTACCTATTAATTTTCTTATGGCTGTTTTGGGGTGCCTGGCTGGCTCAGTCAGTAGAGCACATGACTCTGGATCTCAGGATCGTGAGTTCAAGCCCCACATTGGTCATGGAGCCTACTTTTAAAAAAAAAAAAAACGTTAAAATTTTTTCTTATGGGTGTTTTTTGATGAAAGAACTAACATTGTTTTGGGTAGCAGGCACTGTATTAAGTGCTTTATCAGCATTACCGCACTTGATCTCAAAATTTTTGTAAGTTAGATATTAATCTTCCCATTTTTACAGATAAAAACATGAAGACTGAATGAGGTTAGGTAATGTCTACACAGTATAGGGATGGGAGAGTATCTGAATCATTCAGCCCATTTCCAGAGCCTGAGGTTTTAGCCATATACTAGCCTTTGGGTTTTTACCCTTCTGTGTTAATCATAAGCCCCATCATTGAAGGCTGTGCATCTGAGCCTTTTTTCCTGACAACCTGAAAGAGCCTCATTGAGGCAGCCATGAACTGCAACCCTGGACAGTGCAGACCTACTTCTGTAAACTTACAATGGTGCTTTAACCACTTAGATGGTAAACAGCCTCTGAGGATGATGCCAGAGTGCTTTATGCCATCACCAGTTGCTCTAAAGACAAGAAATTCATCGTGACCCTACTGACCAGCTATAGAATCATTGGCACCATAAAATTGCTTTGAAGTGAGGTTATAGAGTTTAGAGAAGAGAGGTTTCTTTCTGGGGAGTCACTCAGATTTGAGGCTTGCCTTATCCTTTTCTTAATTCTCCCTCATTATTCACATGTATTATTTACACACAATAACCACCTCTCAGATAGGGCCCTCTGAACCTTGCTGGCCAGTCTTTCTCAATTTGGGTTGTATGGTATGGATAGCCACGTCGCCACTGCTAAATATTTATGTACACTGTTATCTTAAGAATCTCCCGTGTCCAGTAAAACATCATTATCTGAACTTGTATTACACAGTTCTTTGCCACAACTCAATGATTTATAAGGTCATGATGATAGGAATACTTGAATGTGCAAAATGGCAACAAGGAATACCATGCACCGTGAGTGCTACACTAGGTAGAAGAGTGATGATCTTCTATAATCTTCAGGGGACAAAGTGCTTGGGGAAGCCTGAGTACTCTGGGCAGTACAGAACACTGCAACAAAGGGAGCAAACGGGGCTTTCCTAAAATAATAGGTGAAGAGTAAACTCAAAGGTGGAGGCCCTGCCCTCAGTGGGAGGTCTGTAATAAAGCCCCCCCCCCCCCCCCCCGCCCTGCCTCCCACGTGGTGCTGTTTAATGTGCAGCTGACAAAGGGTAAAGGAGGTCCTGGAAATGTTTACAGGAGTGCTCCAGAGTTTAACCTTCCATCACCAGCTTCCTGAGTTTTGTGTTCTGGGCTCCTAATGAGCAAGATGGTGTTGCTCTCACTTGAAATGATTCAGTGTTTATCTTGGCTTGATTGGTCTCAAAATAATCGTTTTACAAAGATGTGCAATGCCTTGTACTGCTATTTCCTCAAATTCACGTTCCTTTTCATTCACTCTTAAATGCCCAAATTGGGAACTGTAAAAGGCTACTATTTTTGGTCATCTGACTTTCCACTGGCATTAAAATCCAATAAAACAGACCAGACAAAAACACCCTAAACCCTTTTTACCAGTATGGGGTGAATGTCAAAGCATTTTATGGGTAACTGAACAAGTTCTAGTTCAACAGAGGAGACTAAATGTACAGGACAGCAGGGGTGCCTGGCTGGCTCAGTTGGTTAAACATCAGACTTCGTCTCAGGTCATAATCTCACCATTGGTGAGTTCAGGCCCCACATCAGGCTCTGTGCTGGCAGCTTAGAGCCTGGAGCCCACTTCAGATCTGTGTCTCCCTCCCTCTCTGCCCTTCTCCTGCTCACACTCTCTCTCTCTCTCTCTCTCTCTCAAAAATGAATAAACATTAAATTTTTTTTTTAAATGTACGGTATAGCAAAAAGTTGTCCTTACTGGCTGTGTGATTTTGCATAAATTACTTCATCTTTCTGAGCCTCAGTGTCCTGGGATGATAATAATGCCTATCTTATATATTCATTATGGACATTAAATGAGGTGACAAATATATAAAAAGCCACCCAGCATATAATAACACTTATTAAATGTTAGTTCTACTTCCTTTTGTGTCTGGGCTTCATTTACTTCATCTATAAAGTAGGATTTGCCTCATAAGGATCAAAGGAGAACATGTACATGTAGACACTTCGTAGGTTGTGAGGTTCTCCATGTGGTAGTTATTGTGAAACAGGTCATTGTGTTTTCATCATATTTGAGTCAGTCACTCCTTTGTCTTCCAGATATTCCTTAATGTCAAAACAGAACATGCATGAGAAGTTATCTGTCGGTCCCCAAACCTCCATTTTGAAGGTGCTGGAATATAAAGTATCAGGGTTAAGAGCTTTAAGAGTTAGTAGAAAAGAGAAGAAGAGCATTTTAATAGGAGGGGAGAAATGCCTAAACATTCCTCTAGACTAAAGGACATTTAGAGGACTATTTTCCAAATTCAGCTCGAAAACCTATTGGATTATGAAAATGAATTGTATGTAGTCTACAATGTTGTAGAATCTCAAAGACCAAGAGGCTCTCAGGTGTTGAGGGATTGGCTCTAAATTGTTTGTTTGAGGGGCACCTGGGTGGCTCATCTGGTTAAGCTTCTGACCCTTAAAAAAAAGTTTTTTTTTAACGTTTATTCATTTTTGAGAGCTGGAGAGACAGAGCATGAATGGGCAGAGAGAGAGGGAGACACAGAATCTGAAGCAGGCTCCAGGCTCTGAGCTGTCAGCATGGAGCCTGATGCGGGGCTCGAACCCACTGACCACAAGATCATGACCTAAGCTAAAGTCGTATGCTTAACCAACTGAGCACCTAGGTGTCCCAAGCTTCTGACTCTTGATTTCAGCTCAGGTCTTGATTTCAGGGTCATGAGTTCAAGGCCCACCTTGGGCTCTGGGCTGAGTGTGAAGCCTGCTTAAAAAATTTTTTTTGAATTATTTGTTTTGAAATTATCCTCTTATTTCTTGATCACAATAAAATGTTACAATGGAAATTTCAACTGGATACTAAGATACCATAGATTTGACACTCCAAAGGGAGGCCTTGTCACCATAAGCAAAATGAAGAGTTTGCTGGACCCCTGACACTTTACCCAGAGAGAGGTGAGCCCTAGGGGCTCCACCAGTGCAGGCACTGAGGGGCTGTGGCCTTGAGGATGGAATGCATTCTATACTTCCTGAGAGTTGTACAAATGATTCCTGGATGGCAAACTTTGAAAAACCCACAAAAGCTCCCCAAGAGGAAAAGTTGGTTGTGATTAAGCCTTTGAGAAGAAATTTGGAAACTTCCCCAGTCACATTAATAAACTGGGGCCCTGAATGGGGTAAGGGAGAAGTTGACCAAAATCCCCTCCCCTATTGTAGATTTTCCCTGGCAGCAGCCTTAAGTCTATCAGAGTTTTGGGGCGCCTGGGTGGCTCAGTCGGTTAAGTGTCCGACTTCGGCTCCGGTCACGATCTCATGGTTTGTGAGTTCAAGCCCTGCATTGGGCTCTGCGCTGACAGCTCAGAGCCTGGAGCCTGCTTCGGATTCTCTGTCTCCCTCGCTCTCTGCCTCTCCCCTGCTCACGCTCTGTCTCTCTCCCTGTCTCAAAAATAAATGAACATTAAAAAAAAAAAGTCTATCAGAGTTTTGGTTTTTTGCATTAATCAGGCATTGTAATTACCGAATAGAGACTGAGTATGTGCCCTAAAGGGGCCATAAAAAATTAGTTCCTGAGACCTGAGAGTGAATTGATAAGCCAGGGGTCTGCCTGAGTTTGGGGCAGTTCCACGTTCTAAAGATCCTTAGGAAGTCCATGGGAGCAGGGGGCCTGGGTGGTTCAGTCAGTTAAGCGTCTGACTTTGGCTCAGGTCATGATCTCATGGTTCATAAGTTTGAGCCCCGCATGGAGCTCTGTGCTAATAGTGCAGAGTCTGCTTCAGATCCTCTGTCCCTTTCTCTCTCTCTCTGCCCTTCCCCAGCTCATTCTTGCGCTCTCTTTCTCAAAATAAATAAATAGACTAAAAAAGAAAGGAAGTATGTGGAGCATGTTTTGATTATCACAATAATTAGCGAAGAAAGTGCTATTGGCATTTAGAAGGTTAGAGCCTGGGATGCTAAAAATCCTGAAAATTGCCCTGCTTGAAATGCTAACAGTGTCCGCATTGAGATACACTCATAGAAGCAAGGACAGGAGCATCTCTTTCCTGAGCAAAATTTTAAAAGACAGTGGAAGACAAAGATAAAAGTGTATTTTGATTCTATCATAATTCATCATTCATGCTTATTCACCATATCCATTTCATTTGGGTTGAAATGATTTTGTGGGCTCTGTGCAGTGATCCAAGAGTCCTCCTGGGGGCTTGGATGTATTACAGCAGAAGTAGGTCATGGAGTAGGTGAGGGATCCAGCAGAAGGATCACTGATTGTGGGTGTTGCAGAGCCCTGGCCCAGATGAAGCCTGCTGTGGTAACTGAGACTGGGATCAGTGCCATGTTTGAGGAAACAGGGCCCGCCCTGGTGTGGTAGGCTGAACAACGTCCTAATCCCCGAGACCTGTGAATGTGTCACCTTACAAGGCAAAGAGGACATTGCTGATACAATTCAAGATCTTGAGATGCGAAGATGAACCTGGAGTTTTGCATGGGGACAGTGTATTCACAAGGCTTCTTGTAAGAGGGAGGAAAGTGGATCCAAGTCAGAGAAAGGAGATGTGACAACAGAAGGAGAAGATGGAGGAGTGTGGTGGCTCTAGAAACTGGAAGAGGCAAAGAAATGGATTCTCCTCTAGAGCCTTCAGAAAGGAACAAAGCCCTGCCAACACCTTGATTTTGGCCCATGAAAGCCGTTTGGGACATCTGATTTCCAGGACTATAAGATAGTCGAATGTGAGGTTTTTTGTTTGTTTTTTAAAGCCACTGAATTGGTGGCAATCTGTTACAGCAGCAGTCAGAAAATCATGCAGCTGGCATAACGTATAATAGAAACCTTCTGACTCAGGAGACCAGTAGATCTCAGAGTTTTTCCTCAAGAGTCTCCATCCCATGACACAGCCTTCCCTACCATTTTTAAGATTCCAAGGAGATACAAAAGCAAGTCGGTCAGTATCTTCCGCCACACCTTGTGTACATTTGCAATCATGGCACATGGCCACTTGACAGAAATGTGTGTGCACTGGGACAAGGGTCCAAAGTAAATACAAAGGATTTCCATATTATCTGCATTTTCCTCACTAAAATTTCTCCTTCTCTCTGCATGGATAGTTGAAAATGTAGTGCATGGCATCAAGGACATCACACTGCTTACTTTGATTTTCACAAGGACCTCCCTCACCCTACTGATTCCTAGACTGGATCTAGTGCTGCCTCAGGTCTTACAGAAGCCTCAAGTAGCAAGGTGAAATACACACTGGAGAAAGTTAGGTGAGCATTGCTGCAAAACAGAAAGAACCTCCCTTACTTGGCAGAGCAGAGCGTTTAAAATGGCAGGAATTAGATCACCCTTTGCAACAACCAACTTGACTTTTTCCTCTTTCTTCAGACCCTAGTTAAATATTTAGCTACAAACTTGAAGATCGAATAAAGCCAGACTTTGAGTTTATTTGACAAGAAAGCTTAGCATCAGATACTTAAATCATTAAGGAGAAGAGACCAGCCTAATGTGCTGTAAAAACTAAAGATCAACGAGGAGTCAACCTAGATTCCCTTCTAGCCTGTGTTCTACTCATTTCGGTAGGAAAAATGTTTATTCACTCAGAATTGGAGATCGTGTGCTGAGTATGGATTCCCTGAGAAGGTCTGTTTTCTCTCAGGAATGCTTAGTCTGGCACAGGGAAAATGAAAACAAGTTAAAAAAAAAAACAACATCATTCCTGGATAGCAATTTTCTCCGGAGACTTAAAAAAAAGGGGGAAATTAAAAATTGCCTCTGCAATCTCACTGTGAATGTCAAATGAAAATGCACAGAAGAGGTGGCCCTGGTAGCTCAGGTCCACGTTTAAGTGCCTAAAAAAAATTTTTCAAATGATATTGTGTTTCCTTTTGTCAATCGAAAATTCCAGAAGAAGGAGACTTTTATATGTGTGTTTAATTAAAAAAAAAAAAGTAAGCAGTACAATAGAGTTAATGTTGCACATATGGATCCTAATTTTGCTAAAGTCTGACAAGCCTGAGAAAAATAATCGATGCTATGAATCAATGTGTAATTATGTTAGTATTCCATGTAAACCTATTATTCAATATAACATGCCTATGGGCCACATTAGATGAAGGTCCAGTTATGGAAATGAGGGCATCGGGCATCTGTTCACAGTTGGGAGGTTCTCTGGCTTTCACTGAAGACTGGCACCTCATTCCTCCATCCTACAACCTCCTCATCCTGGTGACCTTGTCAGCAACCTGTCCCCTTCTCTAGCCCCACCTAGCTATCCACCTCCATGGCCACAGCCCAAGGCTGCCCACAGGGGCTCTGACGACACCCACCAGCTCTTGACCCTAGGGAGACCTCTCTAACCCTGACCCCTCTTCGTTCTTCCATTGTGAGTATCTCTCGTGCCTCAGCTCATATAGATAAGATCTCTCAGGTACTCACCTGAAAATCAGGGCCACATTAGTGCCCAAGGCAATGAAAAAGTGATGGTGCCCTTGTCCTAGATGTAATTCAAAAAGGAACTCCAATTTCTGATTTGTTTCTCGTGGTGACTACATTAGTGTTCGTTGGTTTGTTTATTTTGGAGAAGGGGTAGGGAGGAAGTGAGGGAAGAATATTCTTAGAAAAAACTTTTTTTTTGATTTCTGGGTGTTCCCGCATTGCCAGTACTTCAAGTATGATTTAGTCCGCTAATTGGGTAACTGGAATCATTTTACGAGTATTCTTATCCCTTTTGCACACTAGTCCTCTACTGCCCAGCCAGTTCACTAGTTCATTGTGCTCTCATTTTAGCATGCCTCAGAATCTCCTGTGATGCTCACTCTCATTGCCTGTTGCAAATAAGACGGGGTCACAGCCCACCTCAGCTCCCACTGGCCGTGCGGACCTCCCAGGGGCCTGCCGTGACGTGGACTGCTCACTCCAAAGCCCTTAGCTACAGGGTCGGTTCTGCCCTCGCCGTGGTGACTCTGCGGCTTGCAGGCCAGACCTCTCTTCTCATTTCTCCATCTTCTCTGAGACCTGAGGGAAATTCTGGTACCATCCAAGCCTCTTAGGGAAGCTTGTCAAAGGAGAGGCTAGCTCTGTCCCTCTGTTTAGACTTGTCCTACTCAAGTTGCTACTCTAATACAGCTGCCCAGTGGTGGCTCGGAAGAGGCTTCTTCCCAGGGGTTCAAGAGGGAAGCAGGACATGAGTGACCCCTGGCCTCCTCTCCCTCCCTTCAGACCTATCTGGATTTAGGAGTCACTCTCCTCTCCTCTCTGAGTGCTCCTGCCAAGCAAGTGATCAAATTCTTTCCTGGAGGGCAAGCTCTTCTTACATCTTGTAGAATTCCTTCTCCCACCAGTTCTGTAAAAGCCTGACTCCTGCTCTATATATCTGAGAGGAAGTTTTTAAAATACCGAAACCCTTTTCTCTCTCAAAAGGGTTTGGCTCTTGGCTCTGAAAGCTTGAATTTCAAAACTATTGTTTCTGCTGGTTCCTTTAAAAGGTAGGTACTGAACATCACAACTGAGCAGTGATTTTTTTGTTATTGTTCTGAACTGTATCTCACCTCCCGCTGTAACAAGCTTTATTGAGTTAAAAAGGATTAGACTGTAAAGAAATAGGGGAATAAAAAAAATACGTTGGGTAATATTAGGAAAAAAACACAAAACCATGCACACAGAGCCCCCCCCACAGCCATGGGCTATTAGATCTTGTTTTGGCCTGGCCAGCATTTAAAACATTCAACTAGTTGGCGATATTTTCAGTTGGATGATTTAATCTAAAAAGGTGTATTTCTGCCTTCTCTTGGAGTCATGGTGACCTTGGGCTGTGGCAGTCACCAGGATCTGGCCTGCCCCAGAGGTCAAGGCTGCCCACCCCAGTTTGTTGAAGCTCCTGTTCAGGGCCCCTTGCACATTCCCCTCCTGGCCAAGCCCCAGAGGGCATTTGTAACTTCCGCCCTCAGTAGCAATTTTCAGCCTCAATCCTTCCTGTTGTACCTCTTAAGTTATTCCAGAACTTTGTACCTTCCTTAAACTCCTTACTCTCCCCCAAGCCCACTCCCCTGCACTCTCACCAGATGACCTATTTTGTTGAGAAAACTGAGGCCAGAATTACTGACTCTTCTAGCTGCTGTCCAGCCTACAAAGTTCTCTACGTCCATGTTGGTCTTGCCTCCACTCTCAGGATGGATAGTCTTCCTTTTGGTCAAAGCAACCTCTTCAGTTATGCTATTTGAAAACCATAATGTTGGGGTGCCTGGCTGACTCAGTTGGTTAAAGCATGCAACTCTTAATCTCGGGGTTGTGAGTTCAAGCCCCATGTTGGGAGTTGAGCCTACTTAAAAAAAATCTAATTAAAAAAAGAGTAGGCAAAAATAAATAAATAAATAAGTAAAAACCATAATGTTTTTTATGATTATAGAAATGACATACTCTCGTAACTGTTCAACCAAAGTTAAAAATAAAAGTAGTCCCTTCCACAAACCCACAATGATACTATTCTCCAAAAGTAAATGCTGTTAAATTACTGTTAAATATATGACAGGTATCCTTCTGATTTGCATACACAGTTACAACCACACATAAACTTAAATATATATGCATACACATTGTTCTATTATATTTTTCCAACCCTGTGATTGCGTATTGTCATACAATTTGTTTTTTTTTCTACTTAACAGTGATTGTAAATGCCTTTATGTGGTAGTTACATGTAAACATTACCTTTTTAATGTTCCATTGTTTGAGCATGTCATACTTATTCAAACTTCTTCAAAAATTGGTAGTGTATTCTTACTAAAAATAAACCAAATTATACAGAAGTGTAACAAGTGAAAGATTCTTTCTGCCCCATGATCCTCTTCTCCCATTCTTCCAGGGGTAATTAGTATTGGCAGTTTATTGGGAATCTTTAGAAACTTTTAAAAAGTCAGATATGTTGAAGTCTAATTCATAGAGTAAACTTTGCCTTGTGCAGTGTATAAATGTATGTAGTTGTGGAACCAACACCACAACTAAGTTATGGAACATTTTCATCACAAAAAACTTCCCTTGTGTCCCTTACGGTGACCTCCTTCCTGACCTCCAGCCCTGGCAACCACTGATCCATTTTCTGTTCCTATGGTTTTGCTTTTTCTTTTTCTTTTCTTTTCTTTTTTCTTAACGTTTATTTATTTTTGAGACAGAGAGAGACAGAGCATGAACGGGGGAGGGTCAGAGAGAGGGAGACACAGAATCTGAAACAGGCTCCAGGCTCTGAGCTGTCAGCACAGAGCCTGACACGGGGCTCGAACTCACGGACCGTGAGATCGTGACCTGAGCCGAAGTCGTTCGCTCAACCGACTGAGCCACCCAGGCGCCCCGTTTTTCTTTTTCTTTTTTTAATTTTTTTTTTTTTAATGTTTATTTATTTTTTGAGAGAGAGAGACAGAGTGTGAGCAGGGGAGGGGCAGAGAGAGCGGGAGACACAGAATCGGAAGCAGGCTCCAGGCTCCGAGCTGTCAGCGCGGAGCCCGATGCGGGGCTCGAACTCACAGACTGTGAGGTCATGACCTGAGCTGAAGTCGGAAGCCCAACCGACTGAGCCACCCAGGCGCCCCCGTTTTGCTTTTTCAAGAGGGTCATATAAATGGAATTACACTGCGTGTAGCCTTTTGACGGTGGCTTCTTTTACTTAGCCTAATGCATCTGAGATTCATCCATGTTGATGTGTTAACCAGTCCTTATTTTGTCTAGTAACAGAAATAGCTTTTGTTTTCAAATATGAAATCCTGCTATACCTATATTTTAGCTATATACATATATATATATGTATGTATTTGTTTGTTTACTTAAATAGTATAACCCTACTTCACATAATTTATCAGATCCAGATCTAATTCTTTTTCATGGCTTCAGAATATTCCATCATATACTTGCTATGTAATGTAATTCACTGTTATTCTCTCTCTCAAAGATATTATTTTATTTTTATTTTATCATTATTATTTTTTTAAGTAGGCTCCATGCTGTGTGAGGAGCCCAAAGCGGGGCTTAGATTCATGACCCTGAGCTCAAGACCTGAGCTGACAGCTAACAGCTTGGAGCCTGGAACCTGCTTCAGATTCTATGTCTTTCTCTCTCTCTATCCCTTCCTTCCACCTCCAAGTTTGCTGTCTCTCTTTCTCTGAAAAATAAATAATAAACATTAAAAATATGTACTTATTAACTATTTGATTTTTGTCTTCTATGAAATGCCAGTATAACTTTTGTTCATTTTTCTATTAGGTTGTCACTTTAAAAAATGAATTTGAAGGAATTCTTTATATAATAAGTAGACTAGAAATATTTTTTCTAGTCTTTATTTGTTTGTGGGGTCTATAGAAGCTGTTTGCTTTGTATCAATTCTGTAACACTTTTATTTATGATGTCTGGATCATATCATATATGGGGAAATTTTTCCATGTTTAAAGCTACTCTCAACTCCAGAATTTAATTAATCCTTTGCTGATAGACATGTCAGTTGTTTCAAATTTTCCATGTTGAACCCTCTTGTACATATCTCTTTGCTTTTAAAGAATCTTGTAATCTTGTATATTTTTTCCTCTTATTGAGGATTTTTATAAGTTTTTTTGGTAAGACTTGTTTCTGTAAGATAAATTTCTAGAAGCTGGATCAAAGGATAGTCTTATTTCAAATTTTATGTATCTGTGCTCTTGGAATTCACATCCATCAGACTATTTTGGTACCCTGTTCTATCAGGTATTCTCTCTCCTACATACATCTTTGGCATCTCTCAATCTATGGGCTCTTTCTTTTCAGCTTACAAGTATGCTCTGGACTCATACTTTCCTAGAAACAAAGCAAAATAAAACAAAATAAATTCTCTTGAGTGTGCATTTTTTTTTCTAGTTGCCATCACATCTCTTTTCTTCTTAGTCAACCTGTTGAAGGGTGGTCCATGCTTTCTTATTGTGCATTAGTGCTGTCCACTGCCATCTGTATCCTACCCCTTGTACTCCACTGATGTTGCTGTGGAAAGGACACCTAGGGACCTCCAGATGGTTTCCCAACTTCATCTACTGGCCACTCGCTCCTCCCTGTTACTCACTAGTTTCTGCCTCCATGACACCAGCTCTTTCCTGTACTCACCTTCCTGGTCAGACTTTTTCCCCATCTCCTTTGGGTTCCAACTACCAATTCTCACTCCCTTAACTTTGGTGTTCCCACTGCTTTGTTCTTGATCCAGTGTTCTTCTTTCCATACATGTCCACCCCATTGATTATATGTATGTACTCACACTTAATGTAATGCCAACCACACATGTAGGCTGAATGATGTCCCCTAATTATCTCCAGGTCCTAATTTTTGGAGCCTGTGAATGTTTCCTTATTTGTCAAAAGGGATTTTGCACATGTGAATAAGTTAAAGCTCTTAAAATGTGGACATTATCCTGGATTATCTGGGTGGACCCAATGTAATTACTAGTGTCCTTATAAAAGGGAGGCAGGGGGAGACTTGACTATTGAAGAAGCAAGCATTATTTTACAATGCTGGCTTTGAAGATGAACAAAGGGCAGTGAGCCAAGGAATGTAGTTGGTTTCTAGAAGCAGGAAAAGGTAGGGAAAGTTCTCCTCCAGAGCCTCCAGAAGGAACCAGCCCTACTGATACCTTGACTTTTGGCCCAATGAGATGGATTTTAGACCTCTGACCTTAGAACTGTAAGAGAATAAATCTGTATTGTGTTAAGCCACCAAGTTTGTAGTAATTTGTTATAGCAGCCTCAGGATAAATACAATGCCCAAATCTGTATCTCTAATACTAGAACTCTCCTCTGATCATCAGAGTCATAGCTGTGTCTGCTTTCTATCATCAAATTCAACATGACCCAAACAGAAGTTATCACCTCCCTCTTCTACCTAGGTTTCCCTGTTTCATTTAATGGAACCACCACTCCCTGAGTCACACAAGTCAGAACCCAAGTGTCTTCCTGGTCTTCTCTCATCCACAGTCTTAGTCATCAAGCCCTGCAGTGTTTTTTCAAATATGCCTCCTCTTCTCCATTCCTATAGCCTTTTGCCCACGGATTGATCCCCTCCTCAAATCCATTCTTCATGTCAAAGCCAAGATGAGCCTTCTAAAAGGCAAACCTGCCTAAGCTCCTTCCTTTAACAGCTGCCCAGAGTCAAGTCCCAGCTCTGTGGCAGACCATACAGGGCCCTCCCCTCCCTCTTAGTCACATCTGTGAACACCTTGAACTCCACTGACACTGAGCTGTTTGCCATTTCCCCATCTATACTAGGTAGTTTGATGTTTTCATGAAACTTCATGACCTGCACCCCTGCTGCCCCCATCCTTCTTTTTCTGGTCAGCAGTTACTTGTCTTTGTAACTTTGCTAATTTTCTCTAATGAGGCAGGGCTAAGTGTCCTTCCTTTGTTCTCCTATAGCATTTTGTGAGTGCATATTACAGCACAGCAGTTTCTACATGAAAGAGGCATTATCTGTATGCATCTTGCAGCCAGGACCAATGTCTTATCCATTTTTTAAAGCTCAGTGGTTTGTACAAGACCTGGTAAGTGTCTGTTGAACTGAACTAAATTGTACTGCAGACAGAAAAAAAATATTCCATTCGCTTATAATATTTAAAAAATTTGGAAACTTCTCTTTTATAAGCTTAATCTCCTCTGAAAGTTCTGGGCTATAGCCATGTAGAGCAAAAAACAAAAACACAAAACAAACACTGTCTGAAAATTCCCAGAGAGAGGCATTTAAAAAAAGAACAATGCACATGTAAGTAAACTCTGTGGTCAACCCATCTTCTCAGTGTTCTTTCAAGAAACATATTTAAAATTTTATTGTTCCTCGATGTTCAAAACTTGTCAGCATATTTAAGAAAATGTCTAGGTATTTTGAATTTGATCTTTGACAATCCCAGAAGTTGACTTTTCTAGTCAGCTGTGAAATATAAATGCAAAGCACATATAATTTAACCCACAGCCAAATTTTAGGGTTGGGCATACATTCTGTGTAAATAAAGGAAGTAGGTATTATATCCATTTCTTTATAAAGATCATATCTTAAAGTGATAGAATGGGGAGATCTACATGATATACTGCTAGGTGACCAAAGCAAAGTGCAGAATGGTGTGTACAGCACGGCCCATTTTCTGTAAGGAAAGGAGGAATAATATATACTCATATCTGCATAAATAATCACTGGAAGGGGGCGCTTGTATGGCTCAGTTAGTTAAGCGTCCAACTTCAGTTCAGGTCATGCTCTCACAACTCTTGAGTTCAAGCCCCACCTCGGGCTCTGTGCTGACAACTCGGAGCCCAGAGCCTGCTTTGGATTCTGTGTCTCCCTCTCTCTCTGCCCCTCCCCAGCTCAAGCTCTGTCTCTCTCTCTCCCCCTCAGAAATAAAGAAACATTAAAAAAATTTTTTAAAAATCACTGGAAAGATAAATCAGAAACTTAGAAATGTAATTATCTGCAGGTGTGAGAGGTAGCTAAGTGGACGGTGATGCGGCAGGAGTGACATTTCTCAGTGTCTACCTTTTCCAAGCGTTCAGATTTTTCAATCATATAAATGCATACTCTATTTAAAATAACTGTAAAAAATAATTGTAAACAAATAAAATAATATCAGATGTAAGCCAGTAATATTCCCAGTGTGATATGCTACCATTTGAGAAGCAGTAGTGTATTCTTAGATTCTGGCCTAGAGTCTTTTTTACTTTCAACACTTGATTTAGAAATAATATCAAATTAAAAAAATAAAAACAGCACAAAGAAGATCTGTGCACCATTTACCAGGTTAACCTATTATTAGCATTTTATCCCATATGAGTGCACTCTATCTATCCATGAACTCCTAATTTAGTGTTTGAACCATCTAAGCTCATGATCCTCTACCTCTAAGTATTTCAGCATGTGTTTGTATCGGATATAACCACAGTACAGTTATCAGGTTCATGAATTGGCAGTGATATCATGTGAACCAGAGAGTCTTCTTGGGGAAACAAATGTTTCCTAAACCTAAGACTCGTCTTAACTTTTACGTTGTACCAAAAGGTCATTGGGCAATCTACTGTCACAGGTGAGGAGTGAAATTAAGTATATCACGGTGGAGCTCATCAAACACTTCAGACAGTGTCCATCAGTCAGTCTCAGACCTTGTATTTCCTCCTCTCTTTGGTATATAGCAAGCCATTCATTTCTAAAAGCCTGAAGCTTCCCCCAAGTCTTAAATAA